>NC_141155.1:106163554-106474673 GCF_053477565.2 Lygodium microphyllum | reverse complement strand
CGAACAAGCTAGCTGGCAATCCAACATCCAATCTCAAGCCACTCAAGGATCTCTTGGATGAACCCAAGTAGCGGTGAACTAAGGTGTATGACCTGAACTTAATGTACAATTGGACCTTAGTCATCGATGAAAAGGAAACACCGTATCAAGACTTAGGAGATGATGAGCAATCGGATGAGGATAGTTCTAACAAAAAATACGAGGATTGCTACTCCTTCAATGATGATGAGAGTGAAGGAGAGATCGATACGATAGAATACGACACTGAGGGACATGTAATTCAACAAATACAAGCAAAATCCAAACCTCAAAATAATAACACTTTTAGAATCGAGATAGAAGTCATGCGTATGGATTGTGATTGTACATGGTTGAAGCATATAGGAGCAATTGACTATGAGGAAGCAAACCTAGTCCCAATCGAGTGTGCCGCACCATTATTTAGGACAAATTCACCCTTTGAGCTACGATTTCCAGGAGAGATCTCCTCTTCTAGCAAAGATGGAGAGTTTGATTCTGAGTCTGAAGTCATCTTAGACAGTGATCCTAAAATATCTCAATTGCATAAGACCAAATGCACCAAAGGAGACTTACCAGTCCACCTAAGGCATTGAAGGTTGAAGAAAGAACAAAAGAAATAGCCTAAGGAACCGCAAGATAAGGAGCAAAGAAAGCCGCAAGACCTATCAAAACGATTCACGAATTTTAAGAAAGGTGATAGGGTAGTAATCTTGCTAGGAGCCAAACGACAAGGGCAAGCGAGTGAACCAATAGAAGGGCCAACAAGGAGGTTAATCTAGCTAAGGAAGGGGAGACACCTCGACCTGTCTTTATAGCCGATGACTTGATTGAGGAGGAGGAAGCCAATCTCATTGCTCTCTTACAGGAGTATATAGATGTCTTTGATTGGTCCCTCGATGAGCTAAAAGGGGTAGATGCGAGTGTAGTGACTCACAATATACCCATGATGCTTGATGCAACACTGGTACGTAGTGACTATATCCTATGAATCCCAAGCACGCTCATGCTATTAAAGAGGAAATTGATAAACTGTTGAGAGCGGCATTCATCTATGAGATTGAGCACACAGATTGGGTCTCACCCATAGTAATCGTATTAAAGAAAAATAAAAATATTAGAGTGTGCGTCAACTATAATTAGGTGCAATATTAGAGTAGCTGTAAAGAAGCCTACAATTTTCTAGACAGCTTCTCAGGGTATAATCAAGTGCAAATGTATCTTGATGATAGGGACAAGACTGCATTCACCACTGAGTGGGGGGGTCTTTGCACCTACATAGTCATGGCCTTTGGGTTGACAAACACACCAACCACATTCCAAAGGCTCATGTGTGCCATATTCAAAGACATGCTTAGGAAAGAGTTAGAAGTATTCATTGATGATTTGTGTGTTCACTCTAATTAGAAGGAATACCTAGACAAACTCCGAGTGGTCTTTGAACGATGTCGATTGTAAAGTTGAACCCCTTGAAGTGACAATTTTGTAGATAAAACATGGATGCATCCTAGGGCACGTGGTGTCAAAGAATGACATTGCCACCACAGTCCTTTCAAAAGTCAAGGTTATTGTCGATCTACCACCACCATCTGATTACAAGGGAGTTCAATGCTTCCTAGGCCATACGGGGTATTATCAAAAATTTGTACTAAACTATGCATTGATTGCTAGACCTCTATACAAGTTACTTATACTATTCAAATAGACCAAGGAATGCCAGTGTATACACGAGGAATTGAAGAAGACTGCTCTATCCATAGCACCAATTCTACGAGCCCTAGCTGGACCATAACCTTCCATGTTCACATTGACGCTTCAAAGTTTTCCATGGGAGCTGTGTTGTGCTAGCTTGGTGAACACAATCTAGACTATTGAGTGAGCTTTGCTAGCAAACAACTCACAGATACGAAAATGAGCTACTCAATGACAGAGAGAGGGGGTTTAGCCATGGTGTTTGCTGTAAAGAATTTTTGGCATTATCTTTTGGCTATGCCTTTTACCTTCTTTGTTGACCATCAAGCCTTGCTTTATCTCGTTAATAAACCTTGTGCTACAAGATGCATTGCTCGATGGTGGCTACTTCTGCTTTTAGAATTTGACTTCTCTATGGTTGTACGAAAAGGAAAGCAGCATTACATGGCTGATCATTTGTCGCGCATACCCAAATAGAGAAGCTGTTGGATAGGCCATCAACAAACAATTTGCCAGATGCACATATGTTTAACTTGTCTAGCGAGAGAGATTTTTTTAGAGCTGACTTGTTGCCATGATGGGCAGACGATATAATCCAAGTGCTTAAGCACATACTACATATAAGACCCATCGAAAAAGCTTGACTTAGGTGACTCGTTCTTAAAGTCCAAACCTATTAGTTGATAACACACCAACTCTATAGGCTAGGGCAAGATGGGTTGCTACGAAGATTTGTGTGCAAGCATGAAATGCATGACATACTTGTAGAAGCACACGATGCGATTGTAGGAGGACATTTTAGCATGATAGCTTGCAAGGTGCTGCAGTCTCAACTGTGATGGCCTACTCTTTTTTGAGATGCAACACGATTTGTCAAGCATTGTGACAAGTGCCAACGGAACAAGGTGCCTATTCACAAGGACAAAATGGAGTTAAGTCCAATCATTGCAAGAAAACCATTCAAGAATGACAGCAACCCTCCCATGAACATAATCAACCACAAAACCAGGGACAAAGCACACAAAATCTATGTGTATGGCTTTGCCATTAATCTCACAACTGAAAAGAAACCATAAATCTCTCTTTTAATAATGAACCAATTTGTTATCTTCATCATCCTCATCCATAGCTTCAATCATTATGAAGAACAAAAGGGAAAAGAGGAATTTCTGCACAAAAGATAGAGGAGAGAGGAGAGAGAAAAAAAAATTGCACCACCAAAAAGGGAGAATATGCGATTGGAGAAGAGAGAGGGAAGAAAAAGAGGCACACAACCACTCATACACTCCACCCCACCTCTTTTCCAAAAAAATACACCCCTTCGTATTTTATTATTTCTTTGAATTTTTTTGATACATTTGATATTATAAGGCCTTTAGCCTTTAATTTTGAGTATTTTTACCCTTTACAAATGCATGCACATAACACTTGAAAGCATACCATTGACTTTAATAGATGTGGCCCCTTCCCCCTTATGTGAAATATTATTTTAGTGATTTTGTAATAATGTAGTATTATTCTCTTGACAAAACATAAAAATATGATGCATGCTTGGATTCTTTTGTGCCTTGTTTTTATGCTTCTTTGGGTGTCATCATATTCCTCCCACACTGAAATGTGAAGCAACCTCGCGAACCTTGTCAAAGAAGAACCACTATCTAACATAAACAACTTACAAAATTGTTAGTAAACAACTTCAATCACAAGGCCTAGCCATGGTAGTGTATGGGACTCCAAATCCACGACCACTAGAGTAAGGGAACTCCTGCCTCCATTATACTCCGACACTGAAAACTTGTATAGTCTCCAAAAGATAGGGTTCAATCTTCAACAATGATCACAACAACAACTTCTCCATTCCAGTAGGGGAAATAAGGATGACTCCCTTCATCATGTAGCTCTAGACACACTTGAGGTTTGGTTAGCATTGTTAGTTTTTAGGATTAAACTTCAATAGAAAGTTATATTTATAAAGAGGTGTTCATTTTGAATGTTAATTATAAACATCAAGCTTAGAAAGGCTTTAAGGTATGTGTTTAAGTTTGATATTGTATTAGTTAATTTGTTTGGTTTGTTTATGATTCTAAGTTTCATATTGAAATTGGTTTATATGTCCTCTCAAGGAAAAAGACTATTGGAGCTACGTGAGAAAATGGTCACAAGGACTCCCCCTTAGTAAGGGATAATGGAGGAAGGAGAGTGACGTAAGAATTTAGAAGGTGAAGGGAATAAAATACCATTGTACTACGAGGAATAGGAGGGTTATGGTGGAGAGGCATAGGGTAGAGTGGAAAGGTGGATTGATTAGGTTGCATCCAATCAGAAGGGTGTGTATATGAAAATTTTATCTAAATGCTTTTTGTTTTTTTTTTTTAAATTTCTTTCTTGAATAAATTATCCCTTTATTCACATTTAGGTTGTTTCGGAAGATGGGACAAAGGGATGTAGAAAATAGGGCAAGCAACGTCTTTTGGGGAAGATGAGGGTGGGATGGAGAAGAAGAGGGTTGTTTTGGATAAGGATGAAGAGGGAGGGCTATTGATGAGGAAGAAGAGGGCGCCTTGGAGATGTGAAGGACCCCCACCCCCAGAGTTGAAGCGATTGTGAAAGCTCAATTTACCTCTGATAAAGCCGCATAGCCCTTTCTTTTGAAAACCAATCTTGTATTGGGTTTGAGCCTTCAAAAACGCCGTCACACATGAATGAAGGGTCTTGCCCTGCTACACGGCCATTGGGGCTGTGGGCAGCGCTTTTGTCTTCCTGCTCATTCCTCATCATTCTTGTCTTCAATTTTATCTTTTTTTAAAACAAAACTTCAAGGCCACAACGGATGATGTCACTATGAACCCCTTGTGGCAGTACTTGTGATGCATGGTACACACGATTTTCTCCTTCACTTCTTGCATTCTTCGTCTTCATCTTGATTCATCCCACAACGTTATGCTACTTTGCTCAAGCACCTATGCTCCACAAGGATGGACCTCATCTTGTTTCTCCCAAAGTAGTTTATGGGATCTGGGCTTCTCCATTCGGCTGCTTATCCATCATATTCCCTTCCTTCTTCTTCTTCTCCATCCCCTGCAAGGAGTCTTGTTGTTCACATCTCTCTTCTCCCTGATTTTCCTTATGTGTCGTGACCATTTGTTCTATCGATGAAGAGGAAGGGACTGGCGCTCTCTCTCTCTCTAATTATGGAGGCACAGTGTGTTGGAAGTCTGACGTCTCATCAAAGCATGTAGCAACATGAAACATCAAAATTCTAAGATGGAGAAAATCTTTCATTTCTGCTTCTTTGTGTCCTTCATGTTCTACCACTTGCATTGATGTTTGCCATAGTGGAAAAGAATTTTAGCTATTGCTTCTTCTAATTCCTTTCTTACCCCTTCTCCTTCTTCATTTTTGGTGTATGTGTCCTCTTTTTCTCTAATATCACCATTGCTTCCTCTCTTTCTTTCTCTCAAACCAAAATATTGTCATATTTTGTTTCAATGTTAGACAACCTTCCCCAATGGGGATTGGTGGGAACCCTTATACTGCTGTAGATTATTCTGTCTATTTCTTTCTCTCTCTCTCTCTCTCTCTCTCTCTCTCAACATCTCTCTCTCTCTGTGTTTGTATGCCTGTCTCTATGATCTCTCTGTGCTCAGGAACATTGGAAAGCTTCAATTTGCCAGTGGTCTTGTCCTTAACAACGCGGTACAATGGTGGTGTGGGAGGAAAGAATGCGAATCTGGCAGTGACAGAGGAGGTGACTGCCCCCATGGCAGAGAGAGGGGGAAGAGGAGGAGGAGAACTTGCAATGGGTTCTCTGAAGGCACGCTGGATGTCAAAGGAGCCACATATTTCTCTCTCTCTCTCTCTCTCTCTCTCTCTCTCTCTCTCTGTGTTTTCCTTCCTTTTGTGTTTAGAGGTGTTTATGACGGAAGTAGCAGCAGGAGCAGCAGCTGGAGCCCTCCTTCTCTCCTCCTACTCCTCCTTTTTCTTTCTTTCTTTCTTCTTTTCTTCCTCCTGCTGCTCCTCCTCCCCCCCTCTCTTCTGTGTCTCTGTTCTAGTTTCGTAGCGTCTTCCATGCAGCTTTTCCATCCGATTTGTTCTTGTTGGACACTTTGGCATATTTGCTCAAATTAGACGTTTGTCCCCACCCACCTTCGATTTGGCCCCTTTTTTTTCTCCTCTGCATGCCTTCCCTTGTTTTCCTCCCTCTCTCCTGCCGCCCCCTTTCTTTCATCCCAATCGATGAATCTTAGCACGGCCTGAAAGCATGGACCTGCTTTATCTTCTTATTTGTCGTTTTGCTTGTGAACAGCCATGGATGGAGGAGACCCAGCTCCCTTGACTCCGACGTCAAGCTTGTCAGACTGGCCACAGCTAAACTACCTCTTCTAGACTCCAGCAACCTCAAAGTAGTAAAAGGCCGTATCAGAAGGAAATCGCATAAAAGAAGAACCCTTTCCAGTCGTTATAGGATCGGAGCATCTAAACGCAGGAGGTTGGGTATTACCAACAGCTCCAAATCGAGGTGAAAGGACGGCTTGTCCGATTTCAAGATCACATTCGCTCTCCTTCCCTCACTACTTCTCTCTCTCTTGGATAGACATTGATTGAGCCAGAAATGCTATGACCTATCTCATTGGCGTCTGTTGTCTACGTCAAGTCTGGAACTAGGTTGCCCGTCGCGTGGTACTATGGATGAGTACATTATACATCCCTATCTCTCTCTCTAGAATCGTTGTCTGTTTGCGCTAATGGTTATTGTCCATATTCCATCCCAGTCTCTCTGATCTCTTGCAGAAACTATCCCATACTTCTTCTCATTTGTAGGAACGTGGCATATAGACAACAACATCCAATAGACACGGAGAGAAAGAGCATGCCGTGTATGTCCCTCATTTTTTCTGCCTATCTCTCTATGGAACTGATGTTCAGGATGATGATAACGATGATGGCGTGTGTGCAGGTGCAATTCATATTTGCCCCGCTCTTGAAAAGCAACAACATGCAACATCGCAGCACACCTTGGCCTTCTTCAAACTTCTATTCATCATCTCTTTTTTGATTCCAAATGCTTCTTCTTCTTCTTTTGCTTTTGCTCCCTTCCTGAGAGGGGTCACAGTTTGAGGAAGAAGAAATGTTGTGATTGTAATAGAGAGAGGGGAAAACAAAGGACATGCACGCACAGGGCCAGAATGGGGCGCATTCATTTTCTTCTCCCTTCTTCTTGGGATGGCAATCTAGCAGAACTTTCATGAACCTTCTTCTGAGCGCCTGATAGGAGTACTTAGTGATGGGAAGCCATGACGAACTACCTTATGCTATCAACCTTTATTCTTCATCTTCTTCTTTCCTTAGTAGGGTACAACTCTCTCTCCTCTCAACCAGCAAATTCCTGATGTCAAGAAGCCATCACTCTGTCTCTCTATCTATATATCTATATATAACCTTCTAATGTTTGTAGCAGCAGCTCTCCAACTAGCTTTTCGGTTCTCACATTTTTTTCTTAACATTGACAATCATCTGCTTTGCAGCTTGACAAGATTGCTTCCTAAGTGTGGTTTTGTTTGAGCCATTCTGGTTGTTGATACTGTTGTCAGGCGCCTTTTCATGTGGGGAGCCTGTTTTCTTCCTCCCCATGTTGTTAACAAACAATAAAAGCCTTCTTTAGAATCCTTCCTCTTCTATTCACAATCCCTTCTTTTTCCTCCGTCCTCTATCAGAATCCAAACCCAATCCTTTTCCTCTTATGAATCCCTAGGGTATACCTCCTTATTCAATTCAGCATCGGCTTCTTCCGCATCTGCTGCATATGCTTTTTTAATTCTTCTTATAGTTGAGGGGTGTTGAACGTCTTTATTCCTTTCCTCTTTGAAAATTCCTCCCTCATCAAGAGCTATGCCACCACAATTGCTTCCACATTGATGCACACTATTCTCAACATTTGAAGTTTCTTAACAAGATTTGAGATTAGGTGTTCCTCTACTGCGCACCAAAATGACAGCAACCCTCCCATGAACATAATCAACTACAAAACCATGGACAAAGCACACAAAATCTATGTGTATAGCTCTGCCATTAATCTCAAAACTGAAAAGAAACCATAAATCTCTCTTTTAATAATGAACCAATTTGTTATCTTCATCATCCTCATCAATAGCTTCAATCATTATGAAGAACAAAAAAGAAAAGAGGAATTTCTGCACAAAAGATAGAGGAGAGAGGAGAGAGAAAAAAAAATTGCACCACCAAAAATGGGGAATATGCGATTGGATAAGAGAGAGGGAAGGGAAAGAGGCACACGACCACTCGTGCACTCCACCCCACCCCTTCCCCAAAAAGCACACCCCTTCGTATTTTATTATTTCTTTGAATTTTTTTGATACATTTGATATTACAAGTCCTTTAGCCTTTAATTTTGAGTGTTCCTACCATTTACAAATGTATGCACATAAATAACACTTGAAAGCATACCATTGACTTTAATAGATGTGGCCCCCCTCCCCCTTATGTGGGATATTATTTTAGTGATTTTGTAACAATGTATTATTATTCTCTTGACAAAACATAAAAATATGATGCATGCTTGGATTCTTTTGTGCCTTGTTTTTTACTATGACTGTGTTCAAATCCTCAAGAATAAAATGAGAGAAGTAAATGACTATATTTTTCTAGTAATAGGCTTTCATGTTGATACTCACTATCTCCATTTCTTTGTTAGGTGTGAAATGCATGAGCTATACAACAAAAAATTGAGGTTCTTAACCCATCTGTCTCATACTATATGAGGAGTGAGCTTGATGCAAGTGCATTTGATCTTTGGTTCAATCCAACTAACTTTGAAACTTTGGAGGTTCTTCTAATTTTATACAATGAAAAGTAAGTAATTTGATATTTTGTTAGATACTTTGAGATTTTATTTTACTAAATTATTGAAATATATATATTTTTAGTTCTCATTGGAGCCTAATTTGAATACACTGTGTGGAGAGGCAATGTTTCCGCATCAATTCTATGAAAAAAAGCCATGGAAATGCTAAGTTGTAAGTTATATAATCGAGGATCTCCTTGATATTTTGATCTTTTTTTTGCAAGTACTCTAAATATATTTTTTTTTCAATTACTCTAAATTTTATTGTCTTTTTATAAAGAACTGTAAAAAGATTGATTGAAGTACTAGAGAAAAAGCCTCACATGCCTTCTAATTTACTTGTAACAATGCAATATAGACAAGTTGTGGTGGTAAGGACTTGATTTGAATGGTTGGAACATACTTTAAAAAAATATTCTATAAACTATCATAAACAAGTTTCATAGTTTTACTTTATATTGTTGATTGCAATGTCCTTATTAAGATAATAGTCACTCTTTAGAGAGTAATTGTAAATGCCAAAAGATTGGTCAAGTTTATTTATCTCAATTATAAAGGTAATGTGAAAGATACTAAACTTTTAGATAGAGGTTCGTTGCAAAATAGTCCATTGATGATAATAATATAGTACATTGTAAAAAATGACAATGAACTAAAAATATTTTCTTACAAATGTATGATCGTTTATAAGGGATTACTACTCAAGTGAGTATGCTTGGTATATAAAAGCAAAGGTCACAAAGTACATAATGGTCAAGTATATGCAACCGATAAGAATGGAAAATAGTGGGAGCTTAGACATTGAAGGAGAGGAGGTGCATATAACTATAATAGGTGAGGTTATGCCTTCAACACCCAAGGCAACCAAAGCATCAAAGAAAGGCAAAATGACTCTTAAAAAGGATATCTCTTCTCCTAAGAAAAGTTCTCAAAAGAAGAAGTAGCTTTATCTCATTGCTTATAAGCCCTTAAGTCATGGAGATGGTTGACAAAAATTTATCACAAAATTTGTATATGTATTTTATATTTATAGTAAAAAGATATTTTCTTTAATATTTTTTGCATTGTATATTATTCTCTCTCCTCGTTGATATATGCAAAAAATATGTTACAAATGTTTATTAATCAAAAAATAGAATTAGATATACACCTAACTGGATATAATATGATATAAAAACTTACTTATTTGTTATTAAGTTGAAACATAAATGAGCATGGTAGTTCAATATCTTCATTTTATAAATCCATCCTCACTTGATGTAGCATACATGCTGATCTAACCTTTAGGATTGCAATAATATCCTCATTGAATCAAACATCAAGATCCACTATAGGATCTTTACTAAAATTATCAAGATTTTGGTCTAAAGTAACCTGACTACCACAAACCAACATAATGCCATGTACTATAATAAAAGCTAAGGATGAAATTTTGAGTAGTAACTATATATTTACAAGCTATAGAGTCTTGATCTATCTTACATATAATTTTTCCTTCTATCCTAGTATCCCATCCCTCATCAAAAAATTGTATGACATGATCATATGTTAATCTCTTTACTCAAAGCATTTGATCTTCTTATCTCAGCATTAGAAAAGAAGTCAACAAATATATTAATAGGCATGAACAAAGTAACTTTGCTTATCCTATTTGAGATATTAGGTTTTAATGCTCTACATCTCAGAAAATATTAATAGGCCACTCAAAGTTTGAAATTTTGAGCAAAGGAAAGGGGGATATTGATACCCAACCATTGGATGTGCTACATGGGGACAATATAAGAATGGTTATAAAAGAATATTACATTCTCTGCAAGCTCTATCTTCTTTCTACCTTTGTACATTTCTTCTCCAATCAAACCATGCATAACATCAATAACATCAACAATAGACTCGATCGGTTACTATTGAGTCAAGATTAGAGGGATAGATATCTATGAGACAAAAAAACAAATGTTATAATGAAAAATCTTAAAACAAGTTCAAGAAAAGAAAGACTTCAAGAATCAAATCCTTACAATTTGGTTTATGCATTGGAAGATTTGAAGTTACAAGTTCCAAATATAGCTCTTTATGCATAAATACATATTGCAGCAGTACCTCTTTTATGCTATTATTATTTACTCCAAGCTTAAAATATTGGATTCTATCCTTCCAAGCAGAGATGAACGAGCTCTCATATCTTCGTCTTTTCCCACATTTTAGCTATTGCATGGTGATCCAATTCCCTTTGCTAATGATTGTGAATTCATCTTCCATCTATTTGGAATGAGTTAAACACTCGTATGGATGTGATTTGGGAGCTTAGATGCCTTATTGAAGGTCGATTTTTTGTATCCATGGCACAGAGAGAGAGAGAGAGAGAGAGAGAGAGAGAGAGAGAGAGAGAGAGAGAGAGAGAGAGAGAGAGAACTACTCTACCACAAAGAAGGAAAAAACACGTGAGGAATAAAATAAAGAAGGAAAAAATTAAGTGTCATGCGTTTTACTAATTTGAATTTAGATTAAACTAGTCATTATCATTAATCTAGATATATTATTTAATAAAAGTGGCCAAGATTGTATGTTATTAATGTAAAGAATGTCATAATCATGAATATAGGAGGCTAAACATAGATATTGATAATACAAATTCGTAATATTACATACATACATACATACATACATACATACATACATACATACATACATACATATATATATATATATATATATATATATATATATATATATATATATATATATATATATATATATATTTAAAAATAAAAGTTCAGTTAACGAAGACTTTGCTCCTATTAGACTAGAGTACTCTCTCTCTATCTCTTAAAAGGCACTTTTAAGACCTCAAAACTCCCCTAATGAATGTGGGTGGTTAGGCACATGCACCTTTAATCCCAAAAATCTCCCACTTAAAGGTAATTGTGCCTTAGTGATGAGTAAAAAAAACAAAGAGAAAAGTACAACATATACATAGAGTACAACAAGATGAGAAAAGATGTCTCATTTTATGCCTATCAACCTCTAAGGTAAAGTGTTTCATTGAGAGACTTTTAGTGAGCAGATCTATAGGATTCTCGTCTCGAGATCTTGACAAGCTCAACAAACTTGTCCTCTACCACCTCTTTGATAAAGTGATAGGGCATCTCAATGTACTTAATAATACTATATTAGGAGATTTGAAAATTTTTATATAGTTTGAAAATTCCCAATATAGTTAATGTTTGGTCACATTATAAAATATTGTCCCCTTACTTAAAAGGAAAAAGGGCAAGAAGCAAGTTTTTTTAGCAAGATTTTTTTGGTAATCCCTCTATTTTTATTCCACATAGTTCACTTATTCCAGTCTTAAATGTACCCACCTCCACTTCCACTTCCACCACCGCCGCGCCATCGCTAGTTCTACCACCACCATCATTGCCTTCACCACCACATTCATTCTCTCTCTCTCTCTCTCTCTCTCTCTCTCTCTCTTACATATAAGTAGCTCTCTTTCTCTCCTCTCACACAACACACACACACACACACTCTCTCTCTCTCTCTCACTCTCATATTTACAATATGGAAACTTTTGTACAAGCACTCCAAATCAATAGAATTTGTATTACATTAGATTGTGATATGTGTTGCAATGAATAGTTCTCTCTTTATTAATATATAGCTCTCTCTCTCTCTCTCTCTCTCTCTCTCTCTCTCTCTCTCATATTTGCAATACAAAAGTATTTGTGTGAGTACTCTAGATTTGAAAGAATTTATTTTACATTGGATTATAATATGTGTCACAACAAATAGTTCGCTCTTTACTTGTAAATAGTTCTCTCTCTTTCTCTCTCTCTCTCTCTCTCTCTCTCTCTCTCTCTCTCTCTCTCTCTCTCTCTCTCTCTCTCTCTCTCTCTCTCTCTCTCTCTCTCTCTCTCATTTACAATACAAAATAGTTTTTACAAGCAATTCGGATCTAGATTTGTATTACATTGACCTCTAGCAAGTGTACTATTGTTCCACAAATCGATAGACAATGATAGTAAAGTATTATCATAAATTTAATCATAGCTAACCAAGTGAGGTATGTCTATATTTTCTCAACAAAATAAAATATATTTTCTCTAAGAATTAGCGCAGTCTTTTCTTTACTAGTCACAGTATAGGCGATATTGGAAAAGTTCTTCTCTTTCCAAATATGAGATATAAATCCTCTACAATAAGTATGGGTTGGTGTATAAATATTTCTACATTTGCATTCACTCTAAATACTCACGAAATATTTTTTCCTATACATGGCTTTAGCAACCTCATTAAACATTGATTTAAAATAAAAACTCATTATTAAATCTTGCACATTGTGGATTATTTATTGTGGTGGCAAGAAGGGATATTGATTGGTGAAAATAAGTATAAATTGATGCTCAATCAATATACTTAATGAGAGAGAGAGAGAGAGAGAGAGAGAGACCATCATCTTACTTGTGCATATCTTTACTAACTTGACATCATGTTGTTGTAATACTAATATTTCTAGGCTACAAAATATAGTTATACTTATTTAAACTAATCATATGTGTGTACATGTATGTGCGCACGTGTAGGGACTTCCAATATACACACATAAATACATGCACATATATATACATATATATAGTTATACTTCTTTGAACTTATCATATGTGTGTACGTGTGTGTGCACGTGTTAGAACTTCCAATATGCACACATAAATACATACACACATACATATGTATATATATTAATGTGAGAGTGAGAGTGAGAAAAAGAGTGTTTTAGTGACAATAGTTTTTGAATAAGAGAGAGATATAGAAACAAGTTCTTAATGAGACATACACACACATGCATGCATGCACACGCACATACACAGAGAGACACAAATCAAGGTAGGTTTGTCTAGTGTATATTATAGAACTAAAGACATAGCTTTAAATATTATTGCTCATACAAACTCTAATCCACCTTGACTAAGTTATTCATCAATGGTTTGCCTAGTCTTTAAAATCAAAAATATATTCTAAATTCTTTGAATGTAAGGAATTTCAATTAGAAGGGTATTAGAATTCAATGGAGAAGAGAGGGAGGAGAGGGAGATAAAAATAACTTTGGATGTGTGGGTGTGTGTGGAGAGAGAAAAACAATTATTGATGAGAAACAAAAAAGAGATGTCTTTTTAAAAATCATTTTTTAAAGAGAAGAGAAAGAAATGTGAAAAGTACTTTGGAAAGAGAGATAATTTTTTCAAATTAAGGTAGGAGAGGCCCAAGAGTAGTATTGTAGTATTATAGGAGAGAGTGCTAGAAAATCCAAAGAAGAGGGCACCCCCTTCTTTAGTTTTAAAATTTTCTAGCACTCTCTCCCATAATACTACCTTAGATCCCCTCCTACATTAATAGCATGGGATCTTTACACACACATACTCTCTCTCTCTCTCTCTCTCTCAATACTAGAATATTAACTTTGGGTCTTTTTTACACATTAATAGCCTTCAATTTTTATCAAAACACATGCGCACACATACACACACACACACACACTCTCTCTCTCTCTCTCTCTCTCTCTCTCTCTCTCTCTCTCTCTCTCTCTCTCTCTCTCTCTCTCTCTCTCCTTATGGCTTTAAGAAATTCTAGCAACTCTCTCCTATAATACAGCAATACTACCTTTGGACTTTCCCTATACTAATAGCTGTGGACATTTATTAAAACACACACACACACACACACACATACATGTTTTCTCTCTCTTTCTCTCTATCTCCATGTGTGTGTGTGTGTGCATGCATATGTATGTGTATGGCTTTAAAAAATTCTTTTAACTTTCTCATACAATACTACATTTGGGCCTTTCCTACACATTAATAGCTTTGGATCTTTATCAACACACACACACACACTCTCTCTCTTTTCGTAAAAGGTAATTGTATTAATTACGAAAAAAAGGTACAAGTTTACATGATTACATGATTACAAAATACACGAGGGCCCTAGGCCAACGTGTGTAAAATCCCAGTACCAATTCACGAAAAAGGTTACACAAGTCATGGCAAAGACCCATAGGCAATTGCCATATGCCAGGGAAGCAAGTCCTCCCAAGGGAGCAAGTCCGAGTGCCGAATGAGATCTATCTGCCAATGCAAGAGACCTTTAAGCCGGGCAATGTGTTTCGGTACATTAGAGGCCAAATCAAAGAGAAAGGCATTCCGCGTGGTCCAAATTTGCCAGCATCCCCAGTCTCTGAAAAAGTGGAATAAGATCTTCACATGTAACTGTGGCGGTGTGGGGTAGTTTGGGCGCACGAAAACCCAATCGAAAGGAGTTAGTGAGGACCCCACCACTGCGCGCCAAACTTGTGACAAGAGTGACCAGATATTCTTGGCAAGCAGGCAAGAAAGAAATCGATGTCAGGCCGATTCCACAGTAGTGGTACAGAAGAAACAATTGCCATTCGAGATTCTACGCTTGGAAAGGGCCGAGGCAAGAGGAAGACCACCAATCATTACCCGCCAAAGAAAGACCTTGCATTTGAAAGGTGTCTTATTCAACCAGTCCTCCATCACCGTTGCCTTCCACCATGATTGCGATTTCCGTAATCCCCAGATAGTATTAGCTTTCACAACCAGCCATTGATGATCTTTAATGAGAAGATGATACACCTGATTAGCAAAGGCCTTTTTGAGACTCAACCGGCCTGCAAGGTCCCAGTCCTGCCAAGGACGCGATCCACATCCAGGGCAGGAAAGGGTTGCCTACCCCGAAGCACCGACAAAAGCTGTTCTCATAAATCACGGTATCCGTGCGGGATCCTGAAAAGTCTCATGGCAGTACGAAATGAGGCGAGGACATTGCGAGTGGCAAGGGTAGCATCCGCAACCGAAGTCACACCCAAACGCGCCATGCGGTTAAATCTTGGTCTGAGCTGATGTTTGTCTTTCCATGAAAGTAATCTCGAGACTGCCAACAATTCCAGTTGAAAGGAGTTAGTACGCAAGCGGTCCCCCACTGGATGCCAACGAGCCTTTTGGAGCACCACTTTCCAGGAGGCGACCAAATGCAATAACAGAGAGGAAGAGGGACTGGAAAATCGAGAGTCTGCATTAAGGACATGCCACCAAGAGCCCCGAAGTCGTGTATTACCATGGCATAGCCCGCTGTCCTCAAGAAAATAACGGGCTATAACGGTCCATGGGTGATGATCCACATACATGGCGCGAAAAAGAGACCAACGAAGAGCCAGCATATGAGTTTTAGCATCCAAAATAGCTCCACTGCCCATGCGTTTAGGGGTACATGTATGTGACCATGAAATCCACAAAATACCTGCTTGCAATGAATCCTTCTTCCATAACATGAAACGAATGGGGCGAGTGAGAGCCTTCAAAGTAGTAGGAGTCCGCGACAGCAATGGCAAGAAATATGTTAGCATTGGCAGCATAATTGTCTGAGCCACTTTGAGGCGGACATGGAATGGCCACACTTACAACTTCCAATACATAAACTTCGCTGCCAGTTTTTGTGACACACACGCATACACACACACACACACACACACTCTCTCTCTCTCTCTCTCTCTCTCTCTCTCTCTCTCTAAATAATTATAGTAATCTCTCCTATAGTACTACAATACTACCTTTGGGCTTCTCTTACATTTATAACTTTTGACCTCTATTAAAATACACGCACATATTCTCTCTCTCTCTCTCTCTCTCTCTCTCTCTCTCTCTCTCTCTCTCTCTCTCTCTCTCCAACGTGAGATCAACTTTCTCTATTTAAAAGATTTAGGCCCAAGTACAATTAGATTGATTATAATTTCAATAGTATTAAAAAAAATCTTTGATAAGTCTTTATTTTTCCACATAAAATATGCAAAAGACAATAACCATTATATGTTATGTTAATTATTAGTTTTCTATGTTTGGAAAAAATAGTCCCAAAAGAGAGAAGTACTTTTCGTTCATAAGGTCCAAACATTTCAATATAGTTCATGCAAAAAGTCTTAATCTATTATGTCTCATATTAAAACATATCATAAATATACATATAATTTGATCTTCCTAACTAGTATTTATTTTTTATCTCTTCTCTCTCATAAAATATTATTTCAAAACTTCACTCTCATATTCTCTCTCATCATTAAAAAATAGATAAATATCTCTCTCTTCTCTCTTTTTTTTATTGAGTCTATTGAGTCCTAATGACGAGAGAGAGAGAGAGAGAGAGAGAGAGAGAGAGAGAGAGAGAGAGAGAGAGAGAGTTGCAAGAGACACATAGTGAGAAATGAAGATAAGGGGCATGCACAAATGCATATATACACATACAAAGAGAGAGACGCATACACATGCACTACTTAATTTATTATTTATTTAATCATTTGATTTCTAATTGTTTTTAATTAATGACTACATAAAATATAAAGAGAGAGGCGAGAGAGAGAGAAACAAAGACGAATGAGAGAAGGAGAAAGTGAGATAAATGGAGAGAGAGAGAGAGAGAGAGAGAGAGAGAGAGAGAGAGAGAGAGAGTTGCAAGAGACACGTAGTGAGAAATGAAGATAAGGGGCATGCACAAATGCATATATACACATACAAAGAGAGAGACGCATACACACATGCACTACTTAATTTATTATTTATTTAATCATTTGATTTCTAATTGTTTTTAATTAATGACTACATAAAATATAAAGAGAGAGGCAAGAGAGAGAGAAACAAAGACGAATGAGAGAAGGAGAAAGTGAGATAAATGGAGAGAGAGAGAGAGAGAGAGAGAGAGAGAGAGAGAGATTATGTGATGCTTTGACTTTTTTTTTGTCAAAAAGGGGGTTGCTATAGCAACTCGTCGAGAAGAGGGTTGCTTGTAAGCCCTTCTCGAGATGAAGATTTTTTCCATAAGTCTCCCCTATCATTTCTTTGAAGGGACTATTAGCAATCCCTTACTAACCAAAAAATTTTCATAAGTCCCCTTGGAGAGATGGAGGCAACTTGTCAATATTTTTCACGGAGAAGGGGTTGCCAGCAACCCTTGTCTGGCGACAAAAAAATTCATGTCTCCTTCGAGAGATGATGGAGAGGAGTTGTGATTCAAAGCTCTCTCTCTCTATCTCTCTCTTGTTGACAAGGGGTTGTCAAAAACCCCTATTTCGCAAAAAAAAAATTCACATCCCCTTAAAAAGATGATTATAAAGCCACATGACCTCTCTCTCTCTCTCTCTCTCTCTCTCTCTCTCTCTCTCTCTCTCTCTCTCTCTCTCTCTCTCTCTCTCTCTCTCTCTCTCTCTCTCTCTCTCTTGCCAAGAAGGGGTTGGTGGCAACCGCTGTTCCGCAAAAAAAAATCACATCCCCTTAGAGAGATGATTATAAAGTCACATAATATCTCTCTCTCTCTCTCTCTCTCTCTCTCTCTCTCTCTCTCTCTCTACGAGGAAATTGCTATAACATTTAAGTAAACAAAGTTTTGTTCTTCTAGTTCACATAGAATATAAAGAGAATTTCAAACCAGATGATGATATTGAGTCTCAAAAGTCATGCAAGTTAGCATCATCATGGAGACTTCTCTTTAGGCATAACTTAGTATCCTTCTATAGAGGTATATTTGCAATGGTATCTTGTCGATGTGTTATCTATATGTAATAGAACTATGAATGCTAGATTCATGTGTGGGCAATGGGAGAAAGGGATGTTGCAAAATTTTCTAGGAAAATGCACAGATTAGGTGCACTTGAAGGAGGAGTAGCTCACATATAAGGATCACCAGATTGAGCAACAGTAGAATAAGGAGGTGTACCGGAGATGTTCTATCTTCCTTGACTACCTAAAGGTGAATTTCCCTCCAACAAGAATGCATTACAAAAAAATTATTCTTTAAAAAAATGTGCAAGTGATATAAGGATCTAGATTCTTGGTAAGTAATTCCACATGTATTCTTTAGAATATGTCACACTTTTATGTCTTCTTCTAAAGAGAATATGGCTGATTGTACGAAAGTGATACCTCTAGTGAATTTGTTCTCCTAACTCATTCTTCTTGGTAAGGAGTCAAGGTGAAGCCACAATTTCTAAAATGTTTTGATGATATTGATTGGCCACACTTTAGCCCTACAATGGTACTATTTGCGGATGATAGCATAAAGAAAATGCAATGTAACCCACCTAACTCCTTTACATATTCATTTAAATTTCAAGAAAATCACATGGATACCATCCTCTTCAAACATATGCTTCCCTATTTGATTGTGAAAAATCCCTTCAATACTATCTTCTTGGAATACATGCTTCCATGTTTGACTGCTGAGCTAGTAGGTTTTCACAGGGGAGTCTAGGAGTTTATTAGAGAACACCCATTTCACCCTCTAGCAATGGACAGTTGGATTGATATTTAATATTTGCAATAAATATGTTCATTTTCTTTGCACATAGTAGTTTACTAACTTGCAAATGAATTTGTAGATTGTGTATTTTTTTGTAGCTTTTGTAGTAAGTTCATGCAATACAATGTGAAATATATTAGTATATTAAAATATTTGATTGTTGAAGTTTGGACTTTAAAATGAAGAGTTCTTGAAAATAATAATAGCTACAAGTAATAAAGCAATATGGAGCTATATTTTACGCAGATTATGAAGCAATTGCTTGCAAGGGTCTATTGTAAATGAATGCATAACTTTAAATCCATATATAAGCCTAATCAAAAGAGAAAGAGAGATCAATGTGCAAGTATAAGTGGATGTGTTCGTAGTTTGCTCAAGTGTGCATAATTAAAATACTAACACATCAAGATGTAATCATAAAATATGTGCAAAGAAGGGATTAAGGGAGGGTGTGAATGTATATGTAGTGTGATATCTCATATGTATGCATAATTGAACCATTAACATTGTGATAGTATTATCAAAGATAAGCAGATAAGCTTAATCTAGTGATGTAAATAAGTTAAGGAGAGAGAACTACTAATGCATTGTAAGTTGTAATTATAAAATATGTGCAAAGAAGGGAGAGAGGGAGAATGTGAATGTATATGTAGTGTGATATCTCACATGTATGCATAATTGAACCATCAACATTGTGATAATATTATCAAAGATAATCTAGTGATGTAAATAAGTTAAGGAGAGAGAACTGCTAATTCATTGTTAGAGAGAGAGAGAGAGAGAGAGAGAGAGTGTGTGTGTGTGTGTGCATAATTAAAATACCAACACATCAAGATGTAATTATAAAATATATGCAAAGAAAGGAGAGGGAGAATGTGAATGTATATGTAGTGTGATATCTCATATGTATGCATAATTGAACCATTCACATTGTGACAATATTATCAAAGATAAGCATATAAGCTTAATAATCTAGTGATGTAAATAAGTTAAGGAGAGAGAGCTACTAATGCATTGTTAGAGAGAGACAGAGAGATAATAAATGACAAATTTGGGAGAAAAAAGACAAAGAGAGAGGGCGTTATTAAGGGAGAAAAGGAGAGGGAGATGCACGTTGTGGGTCTCCAAGATATGAAAGAGAGAGAGAGAGAGAGAAGAGAGAGAGAGAGAGAGAGAGAGAGAGAGAGAGAGAGGAATCGATTGTGGTTCCGATTAGGAGGTGAGTAAGATTTGGTGGTATAGTGGCAGTGCTAGTGGTGGTAATGTTATTGAGGGGAGTGAGATATCAATGGTTTGTCCCCAACATATGAGGGAGAGAGGAGAATGGACTGTGGTTCTAATGAGAAGGGGGAGAGTAAGATGTCGTGGTGGTGGTGGTGGTGGTGGTGGTGGTAGAGGTGGTGGTGGCAATGGAGCAGCATTGGTGCTTGATATATGTCCAAAAGAAAAAGAGGACCAAGTGGACTACATGGAATAAAACTGAAGGTTGCCAAAAAAAGCTCACCCAAAAGCTCGCTCCAAAAGCTCGCTTCTCGCGCACACTCCTTAAAAGTAGTCTATCCTAATTACTATATAGGTTATCTTTCCAAGTCCCACTTTGAAACATGGGTTAAGATTTAGCCACATGGTCAAATCTTTACCCCTTATTTGAAAGTGGGATTTGGGAGATTCCCAAATTCTCTCATACGGTGTTTAGTCTTCATATTGAAGACCAGATTATGGATCAATTTAATGGCACTCATTGGATTCGAAAGCAATGTAGAAGTCATTGTCATATCAAGGTATGCAAGCAAAAGGGCCTAACCATAAGGCCTCCTTACAAGCCTAAGTGACTGCAATGTACTCATTCTTAGTAGTAGGCAAGGCCATGCATTGCTACACCTTGGACATCCAAGAGATAGCACCTTTAGCATAGATAAAGACATATCCAGAGGTGGACTTTCTACTATCTACATATCTTGCATAATCTAAGTCAGTGTAGCCTATGACTCCTATATCCTCACTACCATAGCAAATGCACATATCTATTGTCTCTTTCAACTATCCCATGATACCTTTTGTGGAATCCCAATGTCACTTGTCACGTGTAGCCATATAGCGTACCACAACTCCCATCGCAAATGCTATGTCAAGACAAGTGGCTATAATGGCATACATCAAACAACCCACTGTGGATGCACATGGAACCTTGGCCATCTTGGCCTTCTCATCATCTGATTGTGGACAATCAGCATGGCTAACCTTTATATGAGAAGGTAAAAAACAATCAATAGGCTTACCATCTTGCATATGGAATCTCTCAAGTAATATGAGTATACACTTTCTCTATGATAAGTAGAGAAGTTCCTTAGACTGATTGTATCTAATATGCATCCCATGTTCTTCATCTCAAAGCTCTTCTTGAGTTGAGTCTTTAAATTATCTAGCTCAAAATGAGCACTTCTAGCTATAAATATATCATCAACATAAAGCACCAAGATAATAAGGCTACCATCAGGGGCCTTCTTCATGTATAAGCATGAATCCATATCACTACGAGAATACCCCTATGAATGCATAAAAGCATCAAACTTACGATACCATTCCCTAGGTTCTTGCTTAATCCAATAAAGACTCTTCTTCAATTCACACACTATGTATTTCCTGCCTTTCTCCACAAAGCCCTTACGCTAGATATAAATCTCATCCTGCAAGTCCCCAAGTAAGAAAGCTATCTTAAAGTTCATCTAATAAAGATCCATATTTAACCAAGCAACTAAGGCTAAGACCAAGCGTACAATAGCCATCTTAACTACAAGATAAAAGACTTCATCGAAATCAACACCATGCTCTTACTTAAAATCCTTTGCAATCAATCTAGCTGTATATGCTAGCTTACTATGATAAGGGGTACTTTTTAAACTTGTACATCCACTTGCATGGTAATGCGCATTTTCCATCAAGCAAGAAATTTAAGTCTCGTGTGCAGCTCTTTTGTAGGGAATCAAACTCAACTCCCAAGAATGAGAATCACCTTTGTGCATAGCCTCCTTATAAGTAAATGGTCAGCAAAGTTTGTCACCATGGCATAATTCATAAAGAGCTCACATTGATCAAGAGGACGTAAAGCTCTAGCAGAGTGCCTCAATGTTGGCTGTGGGGTTTGTATGATATGTTCTCTCTATTTAATAACACAATATTGCACAATAGACAAATCTTGGGCCACTACATCATCAATTATAGGCTATCTAGCTGGGGATGTCTGTACAATAATAGGAGGCTCCTCCTAAAAGACCAGCCCACGTATCTCAACTACTTGCTCAAGTTGCTTATGCATCTTCTCCTCATGGAAAATCACATCATAGCTATAGATAACCTCCTAAGTTCACGGATCCCAAAGACGATAGTCCATCTCACCTACATCCCCATGTCTAAGAAAGATGCATTCAATAGACTTTAGATCCAAATTATTATGCTTGTCTTTGGGAATATGGTAAAAAGTTTCACATCTAAAAATCCACAAATGAGAATATGATGGAGGTTTTGTAGTCCAAACCTCCTTTGCCACTTGACAACCAAGAACAATATATGGGGATCTATTAATGAGATGCACATTAGTAGTGATTGCCTCAACCCAAAAATATGTAGTAGGCCTACTTGACCAAACACACTATGGACTCTTTCTTGAATATTCCTATTCATGTACTCTACAATACCATTCTGGGGTGGGGTGTATGGGCTGGTCAATTGGTGCTTAATACCCTATTCATCACAAAACTACTAAAATGCCTTAGAGA
Organism: Lygodium microphyllum; assembly: GCF_053477565.2. Lineage (NCBI taxonomy): Eukaryota > Viridiplantae > Streptophyta > Polypodiopsida > Schizaeales > Lygodiaceae > Lygodium > Lygodium microphyllum. The sequence continues at coordinate 106,451,966 of NC_141155.1, read as the reverse complement.
CATATTCATCCCCATTGTTAGTCCTTAGACCTTTCAATCTAAACCTAGATTGGTTCTTAAAAAAATAGTAATAAAGCACTAAAATGTAGCTAGAATATCAATTTTCTTCTTAATAGAATAAGCCCAAACCTTATGTAAATAATCACTAATAAATGTCACAAAATACCTTGCACCACCCAATGACTAGTAAGGTATGGGACCACATACATTGGAATGCATAAGAGCCAAAGGCTCACCCATGCGTGTAGAGCAAGACTTTGTATGAACATTATTTATCTACATGCCATAAAGACAATGATCATATGAATCAATATGCAAGTAATCAAGAGATAAAAGATACTACAAACAAGTAAGTACTTTCATTCCTTTCAAAGACATGCCCAAGGATATGATATAATAAAGATACTTGCAATACCCATATACAAATGAAGGATAGAGGCTACCAGCCTCGGCACCTCAAGCAAAAATAAGGTGCACGGATAATCATTCATGTTGAATTACCAAAAGAGACATGATATCCTACATTTTCCAATTATCCAATGGAGAGTAGACTTTTAGTCAAAACCGATACATAATGTATATCATCACAAAATAAAAGAGTTGCGTGAAACTAACTATAATCTAACATCCATAATGTCAATGATATCCAACGAAGTGTCATTTCCTAGTCTCATAGAACCTATAATGTTACCATAGGTATGAAACCAATCTCGATGTGGGAAAACATGGAAAGAAGCCCTTGAATTAAGCATCCAATATTGGGAGTAAGTAGATAAAGCATCAGTCAACTAAGAAGCATCAAGAGATAAAGCAGCTAAGATACAGTCATCATTAAAGTCATGCTGAACTACATTTATCTATTCAATCTTGACGCTGGACTTAGTAGGGACAATGCTACGACCATCAGAATTTGTATTATCGTGTTATTTCCCCTTGCCTTTCTCATTGTGCATATCATTGTGCATTTTTATGGTGCTGTAGTCTAATATGATCATGTTGTCCATAATCATGATATGTCAAAGAGGACTTACATCCCAAGGGATAACTATGAGATTGTTCATTGGGCCACATCAAAGCTCTTCATATTTACCTCTTCTATTAGTAGAGCACTCTCTACATCATTATATTTAAAACCAATCTCAAGGGGATGACCAGTCATAGTAGTATGAAAGATGTCTCATGATTCAGGCAGTGTAACAAGGAAGAATAAAGACTTGATATTATCTTTAAGATAAATACCCTAAGATACAAGCTGGCTGAAAATGGAATAAAACTCATTCAAATGAGTAGTCATAGTCGTATCCTCTTTCATGCAAAGGTCCACAAGCTTCTTCAGTCACAACTAAGATGCATGACTTTTCTTATCATAAAGATCACAAATCTTTTTTCAAAATGTATAAGCACCATCCTTAATGTCAATAACATTAGTATACACATGATTTGATAATGACATAATGATAGTATGAAATACACGGGATCTAGAGCATGGCAGATGCGGAAGCTATGGAGGTTGAAAGAGGAAAAAGAAACTCATGAAGACATTGACCCTGACTAGGACAAATTGTTACACAAGTGAATTAGGTTCCAAGATTGAGACTTGGACTCATAAACACAATCTTGTGTATTGACAGTGACATGACACTTTACTGGAAAGAAAAGAGTACTATCATTGCATTTGAAAAAGAGTGCAAGTACAATGCTTTATAGGAATTGAGTGGTGGTACTTTCTCCTACTGTGCATATGGGATTTTGGTCCTGAGCCCTCACTGCTTCTCACAAAGGGACTAAAGTAGCTGTGATTGCAAATATCTCTACACCCCTCCTCAATCACAACCAAAAGTACAAAGTGTGTAGAGGCTTTAGTGAAAGCAACACCTGCAAAGTGTGGGCACACCATAAACATGGCAAAAACACCAGAGGCTGTCGCAGAAAAGGCTAAGTGTGGGTACCACAAACATGATGGACATCCAGAGGCTGTAGCACGGACCTCACAAAGTGTACAGAGGCTGTAGTACAAGGATAACTGAGGAGTTTACAAGTTTATGTTTGAGGCATTAGGGCTAGGAAATACAAAACTAAAAAAGTCTATCTGAATAGAAGGACTGATGAGATTTGTCCTTCTCCTGGTGGTCTTCTTCTTCTTCTTCTTCTTCCTTTGCTCAATTTTCTTCTTCTTCTTTGACTGCAACTAGATAGGCCTTTTGGGACCTCTTTGTGGTGTGGCAGAACTTCTTAGTCTGTTTGGTCCTTTTGCAGAAGTCACAGAAGAGCTGACCCTTCTTGCCTTTATACCTGTTGCCAACATATAATGCATGCTCATCTCTAGAGGTACTTGGTTCTTCCTTAGTTTTTAGCTTCTTTTCCTCCTCTAACAGTGATGCCTGGATATCAACAAGTTCAGGATTTGGCATGTTGATTAAAGTTGTTGATACATTATTATATTCAGGAGGCAAACTCTTAAGTAGAACACCGATGCAAACATCTTCTTCCCTTTTAATGTTGATTCTTGCAAGTTGGGTTTGAAGTCCTTCCATGTAATTTAGATGTGTGGCAAGTGATGTGTTGGACTTCATTTCAAGCCTGAAAAACTCAATTAGGAGACCATACTTTGATGATTTAGACTGTGCACCGAACAAGGTGTCAAGTCTCTTCCATGTATTCTGTGAGGTCTCATAGTTATCCACATGGTGGATATAGCTGTCCTCTAGCTCCAGTTTGATCATGGCCTGAGCCTTATCATCATTCTTTTGCCAAGTGACAGCAAGATCCGCATCATGAGGCTTCTTTTCTTTTCCATTGGTAAAGGCCCAGAGGCCCTTCTTCATCAGGATCAATTTGATGCGGGTTTGCCAGGTATGAAATCCGACTCCTTTGAAACGGGCAGTTGGAGAATCTTTGCCCATGTTCGACTTGAGAGACCAGCAGAAAATTAGCTTTAAATGATTGAGAATAACCAGGAATGAGTTTATCTTTGTATGTGTCAAAAGACACAAGCAATGGCAGCGAAGTATCAAAAGATACTAGTTTGAAATTTGATGTTTGTTGCTTGAGTTTGACTTGATGATCTTCAAAAAATCTTCATAGCTTTTCCTCCTTGCTGATTTGATGGTTGAATACTTTCTGAAAACTTTAGATTAGAGTGGCCTTGGCTTGGTTTAAGTGGCAAGAGAGAGAAAATGAAGAAAACATGAGCTTAAAGGTAAGTGGCTATGGTTGTCCTATCAAAACAAGGACCAGCAACTAGTAAATGAGCTCCCACGCACTCCACAGGTTGAATCTGCTCAAACCCTTTGAGATTGAGGGCCCTCACTAATGGGTCTAACTCTCCCTAAGAGGGTTCGTACTCATTATGCTCCAATTGAGAGATCTAAGCCTTCAAAGTGGTCGCTGTGAAAACTGTGCCCAGATTTGGAAAAATGCAAATTTCGGGCATGATGTGCATAAATCTCCTTGATTTTTGTGCCAACAAGTTGCATATTGACCTAAGGAACAACTCTCAAGAAGAAAGCTTGAAGAGATATGGTCTGGTTGATGAGATATGGCTGCTCCAACAGAGGTAGGTAGGTGCTATCCACAGACATAATTATGGCAACAACTCTGAAAAGAGGCAATGCTGAAGCTATATTGCCCAATCTCAATGATTGAGGTGCCAAGAAGGAGCTTTGGAAGTAGAGAAACACTTCTCCAAAAGGAAGTTTAGAGAGATTTGGCTTGTGGAGAGAGATATGAAAGCTTCAAATTGGCAGGATGCTGCTGTCTATGGCTACCATGGAAGCTTCATTGAAGGTAGGAATGCAAATAAAGTTGGAGATAGGGTCCAATACTCAAACTGAGCTGAGAAGAGATGAAAAGGAGCTGAGATGAGTTAAAGGAGAGTTGGGCCATGCTCAACTGAGCTCTGATATCATGTGAAATACGCAGGAAGCATGGCAAATGCGGAAGCTATGGAGGTTGAAAGAGGAAAAAGAAACTCATGAAGACATTGACCCTGACGAGGAAAAATTGTTACACAAGTGAATTAGGTTCCAAGATTGAGACTTGAACTCATAAACACAATCTTGTGTATTGACAGTGACATGACACTTTACTAGAAAGAAAGGAGTACTATCATTGCATTTGAAAAAGAGTGCAAGTACAATGCTTTATAGGAATTGAGTGGTGGTACTTTCTCCTACTGTGCATATGGGATTCTACTCCTGAGCCCTCACTGCTTCTCACAAAGGGACTAAAGTAGCTGTGATTACAAATATCTCAACAGATAGTGAACTTGTATAGCTTATCGAGTTCCACCCAACTCTCTACATCATAAAGCTCATGCTTTATGCCCTCTAACTTCAATGGCTTAAGTTGTCTATTCTACACCAAGACTTGCCATATTTGTGTCTTCTAATATTTAAAATTATTGCCATCAAGCTTTTTAATGTTGAAAATAATAGTATCTATTGATGAACTTGCTATAATGACTATAAAGGTTTGTAAATAGCAAGAGTCTAGGCCAATGCAAATTCACCAAAACAACCCCAAATTTGAAGGGAGGGCAAAGGGATGGGAACAATTGAGGGTATAACTCTCCACAAATTGCTATCAACAAAGTGCCAAAACAAACTGTTTGCTCTTCAAAAAAATATTAAAAGCTATAATTATTGTAATGTTGAAATAAAGGCAATAGTATATGTCAATGGACAAATAGCCAAGAAAGCAAGCTCCCACTACTAGGGATATCCGAGTAACAACCAAGACACAAAGAATGCAACTAGTAGTTTGAGTGAGCATAGACCATCGGTACCAAAGACTATCATGAACTCAAAGTGTCAATAAACCATACATTTCATAAGTATATACATCATGCATGTAGAAGATCTCAAGAGCAACTACAAAGATCAGTCAAATAGACAACTAGATGAATAAAGAGAAATGGCTCTTAGTACATAACCACTATGCATGAGAGAGGCTTTTAACAATCAAATATATAGTTATCAAGACTTCCAAAAAACTTGTGAATATCAAGACAAAGAAATCGTGTAGTATTAGCATGTTAAATAATTCATTAACAAGTTCTTACTTCTTGTGATACCTCACGCTTCTTACAATGGTGTATGCAACTATGAGAGAAACAAAAATCATGAAAATAGAAAGAATGTGAAGAAAAAAAAGAACGAACAAAAATAGTAAAAGTATATATAGAAAGTATAAAAGTAAAATTATATTTAAAAAAGTGAGGCACAAAAATACTACGTAATTAAATTGAAAAAGTGATCATCTTGAGATTATAATCAAAATTCTAGGAGAATGGGATGGCTTTTTTGGAGGTCTTAGTCAATTTTTTTGAGAATGGGACCAATAATACAAACTAAAAGAAAAGAGAGAAAAAAGAGGTGTCATAGTTATTTAATGATAATGGGGGCCTTACCTAAATTGAGAGGAAAACAAGTAATAATAGTTATCCTTCTCCTATTTTAACTAGGTAGGATTTGATTAAGAAATTCATTAGACTCCCTCACAATCCATTTCACCTTAGAATTAGTCCCGATGTTTTAGCTTGCACATCAAGGATCGCTAGCATGTTTTTGGGAAAACCAATTAAAAACATTTCTTTAAATGCATCCTTCTTCGACCTATGCATAGATGAATATAATGGATAGTGCATGTGAATCCCAATTATGAGATGTATGTGTGTGCGCATGCATGCATGTGCATATGTACATATGAATGCATGTATACGCGTGTGCGTGCATGTGTAATATAAAAAAATTTCATGTATTGCAAATGATTAGAAAAAACGCATTATCATAAGTTTAATTCAAAGCTCATAGCGAACAATCCATGGCCCAAATGCTTTGATGTCGAATCATATGATTTTTTGTTTTTGATAGACTTAATGACAGTAACACTCAAGAAACAACAAAGGAGAATCTTGAAAGCACAAAAATGTTACATTGCTAAATTTTAAAAAATACTAGTTTTTTGTATTGTTCATCTCACAAATTGCAACTTGCAAGTAAAGCTCACTTGTGGGTTCATTTATAATACATGTTACATAATTGAGTTGACAACCAGATAATCACATAGGGTCAATTTGGAAAAATATTGAGGATAACCAAAGTTTCACTAGATGATGCCATCCCTAGAATATCATGGTAAGTAAACCCATTCTAGAGATGTTGATGGTCATGATTATGAATTATCCATTCTTAAAATCTTGGAAAATACAACTCCTCAAACTTTGATCACATACTTGAGATATGCAACATGTTATTTTTTCGCTCTTTTTAAAGAACTCATGAAAATAGCCATAGTAAGTCTTAAACTATTGAAACTTCTCTTACTCATCACATGGCATCCGTATTTACACTTCTTTTTTTCTTGAATAGAATTACTCTACATCGTTTGTTAGAAAACCTTTATCTATCCCCTAATACACACCATGTGGTATTGCTTCTTTAACAAACACTCACTTTAGTGATTTCTCTCTCATCTTCTTAAATTAACCGAAGTAAACTTGGTACGCACTTGCTTATACATTCATTCAAATCTCAAAACTCAACAAAAGCTCCAAATTGTGAAATTGCGCTTTTGTGTTAGGTGTTCTATATTTGGGCCCCCTTACCCTACATCACCTTGTTAAGTTGTCCGCACATTTTGACCCACTCACATGAAATCAACTTATATGGAAGTGTGAGGGCACATCGGCACATTAAAATCCACCTTCGCTCTCCTCTTTGTTTAACGGAGAGATCCCAGCTTCGACAGCGACTGGCAAGGGATCGCCTTGCTAGCCCCAGCCCCTTTTCCAGCTGACTGGGTGGTTGCTTAGACCCCTCAGATTTTGGTTTTCCTCGACGGGACTGTCGCGGGCTTTGCCCAACGGAATGTTCGGTACTCTGATGGCATACGGATGTCCGTATCCCATCAGATGGAAAACAGGGATTTTTTGTAGCCTTCGTCAGCATACCAGTTTTGCCAAGGTGGCTGCAATTCCTAGATAACCGTTTTCCTGCAAACCCTTGAGAAATCAAACACCAGCACATGGTAATCCTGGGTTGGCGACACAGGATCACCATGATTTGCTGACAATAGGACATCAATCATCCCATAACCTACTGTCTACCATGATCTGATTGCAAAGAAAACACCCTCCACATGATTAACACGCAGGAAAGTAGGCCAATATCCTGTGTAGAGGGCATTTTACCAGGGCAGAAGAGAGTGACTATACCCAAAACATAGTTGGGTTGAGTCCCAGTTTCCTGTTGCCATTACAGAAATGAAGGAGGCCATTCCTGATCTGTGAGCTTTTTCAATTCAAACAGCAATGGCGAAAGCTTTTCCCAGTCCTCACGGGCTCCATAAAGACGCTCGTGCTGTACAATAAATAATTCATCCATGTCACAATAATCATTTGTCTGTTTTTACACTCTTAAGTCCATATCATAAAGATCATTTCTTTGTGTTTTATTCTCTTACAAAACTCCGCTATTTTTATCATTTTCTGTGAACAATTGAATGTAGCCATACTTGATAGTATGAAACGTGAATGCCGCCTCTCTCTTACACCTACATACATACACACAAGAGCAAGGGCAGCAGAAAGACTAAAAATCGAGGGCAATGGGGAAAGTTCAATATTGAAGTTGATAAGCGGAAGTAGGCAGGGGACAGAGTGCGAGTGATGAGAGTCAAATAACGTCATTGGTTGAAACCATGAATACAAGTCGTTATTTACTAGTCTTGGATGTATTCTTGTATGAAACAACAGTACTTGTACACATGCACAGTGTTTTCTTAAGTCTACTGTGCAGTCACATCATAAATGCACAAGCTCCGAATATTCAGCAAAAACCTTTTAACACTCGTTTCAAGGATTAAATGGTGTCACTTTCATACTCTCCTCTGCTACAACACCAGTTTGGCCTTTATCATATTTTCAATAGCTTCCTTATCATAAGTAAGATTGAGGAGGTACTCTTTCAAGCTAATATCTACTGTGGCACCAATTGCTGTCAAAACCTGACCTCAAGGTTTTCACTGATATAGTGAAAGCTCAGGAACCATTGGAGGGCTGATTATGGGGGCTGGAATGAGTATCAACTTCTCGTTGAGGTCCATGGGAAGATTCATGCCAATAGTCTGCTCTTTGAGGAGGCTTCCAACCTTCACTCCTAACTTTTGAGAGCCTTCAGTCATCATCAACGTGAAAGTCTACAACCCTTTTTCTGCCAGCATCTCCATCCATTTCCATTCCCCGCAAATTAGAGCTGGCTGCATTTTCATCCCTTTCTATTCCCTGCAAAGCAGAGCCTTGCAAAGAAAGGTTGACAGAATTGGTTCTTGCTTCCTTAAACTGCTGTTCTGCTTTATCGCTCTCAGATGGCTGAACATTGCCAGCCTTCTTAATAAAGCCTCCTACTTTATTGTTAAGAGCTTTGTATAGGCCTCCATCACTTTTTTCTGTTTTGTCATGAATTGAACTTTTACCTCTGTTGTCCTTGATGCCTCTAGCCTTTTCAACTTTCGTAGGCATTTTGGTCTTCAACAACCTTCCCAGAGCTGAGATTAGCTCTAGCTGTTTGGTTTGATTTTCCTGCAAAAATACCAAAACAATGTGATATATTAACATGCACAGTTATACCATATAGTTCTATCAATGGTAAGAAATTTGAAACCACTGGATTCATGGCGACAACCCTTTTTAATTATGAAAAACACTTCAATTAGTCGTTAACATTTGCAGAAATTGAATCCCTCCCAAACAAAAACCCAACTTTAGGAAACAAAACAAAGGTTCAATGGTGGCTCATCTAGCATTCATGGTGATGTCTTTCCTCCAGTTGTGGCAGCAGACTCCTGGTGATCAAGATGGATGCTAGGATCATGCCCTGCCCTCAAGGTGATGGTGTCGGTGTTGATAAGGATGGAGGTTAGGACCTAGCTACAAGCCCTTGAGGTGATGACAATGCCAAGAGTTACGAATCACTTAGGGGTAAATTTATGTAGTGGAGGTAAACAAGATCAAGGCAAGACATAGGATTATGGTGGACATGCAGTCCAGGTGGTGAGGGTTTGGGTTCATGCAATCATGGTGATCACGATCAGGGTGAACAAATGGCTCATGGTGGTCAAAGCATGGTGGTGATGAGCATCAAACCTTGTATGTTGTCATCTCATGTAGTCATGCTGGTTTGACACCCAATCATAGTGGAGGCAGTGTTAGACAAGGCATGTCTATGCAGTCATGTTCAACCCACTCTTCTAGTCATGGTGGATAGAGTGCACAAAGGGTGGACAGGGACGGGGGCTGAGAGGCCTAGAGCAGCAGAGCAGGCAGAGGAACGATGAAGAGTGGTCAGAGACCTCAAACCGGAAGCCTGTGTGGCACCATCTCAGCCTCCAATGGCATCCACAGACATTCCTCTAGCCATCCTGGAGCCAGAGATCCCACAACCCCATGTATCAGCAGGCCCCCAAGCAGAGGAGACACAGCCTAGTGTCCCCCTAGGAAATGCCACAATTGGCTCCCAAGAGATGCAGCAAGCAGGCCCCCAAGCATGCTGCAGGCCACAGCTAAGCCAGCATCTCCAGCACTCTCTAGACACCGAGCCAAGTCTTCACAGCTGATTCCATTACAAGTCTCTGACACCCAGCAGGCAAGAAACGTGGAGGTGACTCTAGAGAGTGAGCAAGAGGCCAATGAATTGGGCACATGGAACAAGGTGCAATCTAAGACATTCATTAATTGGAAGTTTGGACCTTATGTTTGATGATAATTTGAAAGTTTTGCGTAGTAAGCATTTCACTTGAGCTATAAAGCAGGTCTTGAGCTAAGTTTGGTCCATTGAGCAGCTCACTCACAAGTGAAATTTGCACGTAGATGTGAGAAACCTACACAGAAGGATGGGGCTGAATGATGAGCAGCCTACCTGCTTATAGATGCAGAAGGATCCTACACAATGACTCTCTAGAACCGCTCCCCATCTAATGAAACTTTTGGTAATTTACATGTTTTGGGGCTGTTTTAAAGAGCTAATTAGTATGGAATGAATTTTTAGCTCAACACCTCTCCCAAGATAAGTCCTATGTCCAAGAGTATGGCTGGACTTCCACTACAGATAGTGGTTGACGAGAAGAGGCTGCCTCCTCTTCTCTCCAACAGAAGTTTCTTCGAAGGCTTCTCATCTAGAAGACAACCTATGACTATGAGCTTAGTGGGTCGACGATCCCCAAGCCTTCTCTAGATTTGGGCTTTTTGATAATACCCCAAGCCACCTTCTCTCTGATTGGATTCTCATCTCCTAGACTTGACCAAATAAAATTCATGACAAGGTGTTTCACCTAGCCTATGCATGACTTGGAGAATGTCCAACAGGAATTGATGTACCACATGATTGTAGAAGAACTTGGTTGGCTACCATGCTCTTCCTACTAATGAAAGCCTCATCAAGCTCCATAGAGGAGCTTCTATCTAATGCTCAAAAGAAAAAATGCCAACTGTTGCGCTCAAGTAATGTCGATCCCTACATGGCATTCAAGATATCTCACCTTGGTTCTGCGATGAGGGACCTAGGTGAAATAATTGTGTGGTCTCTATTTATCCATAGGATTTGCGCCATTTAATCAAGACATCTGATGCTTTTTGCCAAATATCTCCATGTCGTTACAAAGGCCCTAAAGTTACTTTCATCCCCATGTATGTAAATTACTGTTATCTTTTGTAAATTCCCCATCAAGGAGCTCCTCAAGCTCTAGGATGGGTAATTTGATACCTCTTATACCCTGGATCTGTCTGTCAAGAAAGCACTCATGGCCTCTACTACAAATAATAGCAAGGAGGCTAGTGGACAGCCCTATCTCACAGATCTCTGGATGTTGAATCTCTCTCCTTTGGCCTTTCCAGCTATGTACTGAGGAATAAAGATTTGCACTCCCCTGATCCACAGCTTCAGTAGTCCTATCCTCAGCATTGTACCCTTAGAGAATTCCCAATCCACACTGTCATATGCCTTCATAAAGTCAAGGAGAAGCACAATGAGGTCATGGTTCCTTGAATGAGCAAGAGCGATGGTGTTCCAAAAGGTGAAGATGTTATCCAAGATGCTACGCTCTCGGATAAAGCTTGTTTGGGTGGGGTGTTAAGCTAATAAAGGTGGCAGGTGCACCCACATTTAAAACTTGACTAGCTCATTTTAAACAGCCCCAAAACTCAAAATGCTATTAAGTTTGTGTCCCATAAGCAAATCCACAAACTTTGGTTGGTTTTTAATCTATAGATAGGTGGACCACAGTAGCCATCCTATCTTGTAGATTATCCCCCTCCATCAGCTGGCGCTTTATTTCCACTGCTGTCCACACCTCTTCCAGTGATCATCTCAGTTTGTGGCATGCTGTCCAGTCCTTGTACAGCCTGGTGACCTGATCAACACTTTGCAGCTGTTGACTCAGTAGGAACTGTGTTTTCAGCCAGTACAGGCCTCCTTGAAGCTGGCGTCATCATCTAAACTGTCACCCAACCTTCTTGATCTGCCGCCCACACTGCTGTTGCTGTGTTTTGCTGATAGCCATCACTTTTGGACTCATGCAGTTAGTATTTCCATCATTGTGAAGGCCACCCATGCCACTGTCTACATTTATAGAATCTGATTGCCTATAGAGGCTGTTGCTGTGTGCTAGGATCCATTCAAGGTATAACACACTCTCCCTCTTGATCACTCATGTTTTGATTCATGTGATCATTGTCTTTATGGCAGGCAGATACATAAATCTCATAAAACTTTTGGCTCTATGCGTGTGGGTGTTTTTGGCTCTTGTCCATTCAAATGTTTGTGGTTCCATACCCTGTTAGTCATTGGGTGGGGCGAAGTACTTTATTACATTTATAGATGACTATTCGCATAAAGTTTAGGCCTATCCCAAACAATAAGCAAAAATTAGAGGTGCTAGCTATCAAAGAGTCCCTCATCCTGCTCATCTCTACTCTTGTACAGCCAAGACACAGAGGTTTGAGGTTCATTGTATCCACATTGGCATAGTGTGTTTGTTCATTTTCATTATCTTTTGAGTTTATCTTTTACCTTTGAGTTCTACTATTTTCTTGTGTTACTATTGTACACTTTTGAGTTTTTCTTCTTTGTTCAAGTATTTCTTTACATGTTGTCGATAATATCTGGCGATTGATCACTTCTGCTAGGATCTTCAATTCCAAACAAAGTGATCCATATCCACTGTATGATCTCCAATCAGTCCTCACTTCCATTGGGAATGATGTGAATCAATCCCTCGGAAAGTCTCTCTAGCATATCCATTGATGCCATAATCTCCTAGAAGGCTGTGATGAGGCTTGTGCTAATGATATTTCAATAGCTCAAGAAGAATGTATCTAGTCCATCTTCTCTTGGGCATCTGCACGAGGGCTCTGCCTGAGGGCAGTGCCATAATAAGTGCCCTCTCTAGCTCCTCCTTCGTAAAAAGGGCCATCAAATGTTTGCTCATCGGTGACATATGCTTCCCAATAGATATGCAAACACCAGCATATATCTCTGTGACAGCCATAACTGGTGCCCACTAAGCATGACTCAGTCTTGGCAAAAGCTTCCTGTAGCATTAGGATATCCTCTCATTGAAGAAATGGTCACGTAGCGTGAGAAAGTCCACTAACCCTCCTACTAATGCTTTGTGCAAGTTGTGTCTCATGAGACTCCGACCCTACTTGAACTGTTGTCCTCTGAAGCCTTGTACATTCCATGAGTTGATCCTCATGGGGTGTATTTGAGTCTCTCAGATTTGCCTCACTTTGCAAACCAAGCTTGTCTCTATTGTCTCCTAGCATATACGCTCTTGAAACTCCTCTTCACTAGCTCTACCCCACAAGATACAAGGGTGAACCCATTCGCCCTATATTTCTACCACATAGCTTGTATACATGTCCACTGCATGCCGCAATGCCAAATTCTTCACTATTAGTGCAATGGTCACCATGCCAAGAGCCACGGGTACCAAAATTAGATTCATTTATGAGTAAATCATTAAGTTAATTTCTCATGCTAGTGACATGCTCATAGTTTCCCTCGTACATAGTACGGACATGTTTGTTCTGTACAATCCATATGGTATGGTATGGTACCAATCTATACGAAAATGATAGGCGCCTTTATCTATGACCACATTCGGCAAGCTATCATTAAGGTATCCTTTGTCTTTAAATTTGTTTCTTTTATTATTCATATTTATATATCTCCCTATTCTCTCTAATATCTTTCTCAATTCTCTCTTCCCCCCAAACCCCTATTTCTCTTGATTCTTAAAAGTTGAATCTTTTGAGGCTCAACTCTCTCTTTTCTCTCTCTAAGTATTGTAATTTGTGGTTGTAGGTGGACCCCTCAAATGTGGTGTAAGTTGTTACTGACAATGCATCGAATTGCACATGGGCCGTTTGCTTGAGGCCAAGTTCTCCACAATTGTGTGGACTCCATGTGCAAGTCATTGTTTGGACTTGCTCATGGAGAACATTGGGAAGCTCAAGTGGGTGAGGAGGGTAGTCCACAAAGCCACATCCGTTGTCATCTTCTTCAAGGTAAAGGTAAAGGTGCTTGTGATGTATCACGAGCATAGCACACTTGAGTTGAAGAAGCCTTCTTCAAATCGCTTTGCTTACATGTGGTTATTACTTGAGCACCTTTATGAGATGTAGTCCAAACAATGGTGTCCACTCTATGGAAAGAGTGGGATGAGCATGAGACAGATAAGGTCAAATGCAATCCTTATGCCTCAATGAGTAGTTTTTGATAGAAATTCCATGCCATTGTCATTATCATGACTCCCTTTTATAGGGTGTTACACGAGTGATTATGAGGGGTCCATCGTGGGCCTTCTCGTTCACTTCTTTAGAGCAGCATTGGTGGAGGCACATGCTTACATAGTGATCATAGAGACTTAACGTGCACATATTCTCGAGATAGCAAAGAGGAGATGGACATACAAAGAGGAGATAGGCATGGATGCATAAGCCTATTCATGGTTTTGCAACATTGGTACATCCAACCTACAAGTCACCAGCGGTGATGAAGAATAGAGATCTTCGATCGGACCAACTTGCATATTTGACTAGTGTAGTCCCAATGGATGACTACAATGTAGTGCTAGAGGAGCTAGGATGCTATGAGATTCGGAGAGGGCATGTGGCTTTACTTCTCCCACTTGTTGGAGGAGAGAGTCACTTACAAAGCCTTTATTTTGGTGGCAAAACCTTGGATACTTGTTGGAGACCATTCAGCCCTTAGCCATGAGAGTCCTTGCTTAGCATTGCTCTTCAGATGCATGTGAGAGAAACTAGAGTGCCTATTCTCTCATTTACACAAAGATTAGCAATCGGCTTAGCATACAACAATTAGAGCAGCTAGTCTATTGTTGCACTAACTTATACATAATGAGGGCTATGATGAGCTTGGGTAGACCAAAGCAAGTAAACACTTAGCCATAAATTTAAAATTTGTTGATTTAAACTTTAAAGTTTATACTTTACAATTTGGACTTTAGTATTTACAATCTTATTTGCATTGTATAGGTGAATGTTGATACATTCAAGCTGACGGGCGATACTCTTCCAAGTCTACATCAGGAGGTCAATGAGGAGGAGATAATCTTTGCGGAGCTCTATAGAGAGCATATAGCAACAGATACTTGTGACACTTGTAGTCAGTATGTTCATGGGCAAGGAGTTCAAGTAGTTGGCAGCAGGAGCATGGTCATTCGGCGCCCTCCGTATTTGAGGAAGGATGGTTCGACTAGCTTGCAGACATACATAAGGTGGGATCTTAGTAGCTTCCATCTCGTACTTCATGATAGCATCCCCCCTTGCCTACACAGTCAATGCCTCGAAAGCCATCATTTGATGATGATAGTAACCTCATCAGTGAGAATGAGTATAAGAGTTTCTCATCATCCTATGCCAACGAGACATCTTCAAACTCTCTTGATGAGCACTCAGATGGTTCTGATGATGATAATAGTGATGCATCATTATAGATTCATAGATCTTTTTTTTTTTTGTATCTACTATCATTGTATCCATATGTCACTATAATCCATTATCCATGTATGTACTAGACTCAAGTTGTATCGCATGTTGTGCACAACACATGCGATCGCGAGGGCTATCCTCATGTATTCATCTTATTTTGTAATGAAATAGCTATTTCCACTTTAAACATGTGCTCTATCATTTAATGATTCATGGGTTTTTTAAAGTCATGTTAAACGTTTTTTTCGTACGAATATCGTACCGTACCTTGTAAAATCGTAAGGTACCATTTAGTACCATATTTTATTATACCATACCGAATCATACCCTTCGTACCTAACAACTATGGGATTTACAATAGACATTGACTGAAATCTCTTCCTCTAATGGCTCAAACTATTGGAACATGTTAAGATTACTTCAAAGATGGCTGGGGAATGAGAGAGCATGTCATATAAAGAGAGACTTCAAAGTTTCATCATGAGAAACACTGAAAAACTGTTGCTGCCTTGCTCAAACAACCATGGAAGCTATCATCTATAGCTTAGAACCACCAAAAAGACTATTGTCCCTTCCTATTTGTTGTCATCTATACTAAAAGGACCTTGGTTGTTGTCATCTGCTCTTGGAGAGCTCCAAACTGCTGTCATATGCTATAGGACTGATCTCTGGTGGTTGGCAAATAACATCAGCGGCCTCTCCTCGCTCTCTAACAGCCTCCTCTCTCACAATGATTGGAATAGACTTTCACCAATCCCTAAAGATGTTTTTTCCACTTATATGGGCAAGTTTAACCAAGTGGCAACCTTCTAATCCCATTTTTCAGCATTATCCAGCTTATTAAATTAATTTTTAAAATATTAATTTAAAATATTAATTTAATAATTATTCTAGTATTCAAAAAACTAATTTCACTAGCAAATTTGTCTTCCAAGTATCCTTGAACAGTTATTAGCCCCTTAAATCAAAATTAATTAATTATTTAATACCTAGTCTCTAATGTTACCACTGATATTAGTGGCCAATAAATTGGTCTAGGCCAACATCTGACACCCAGTGCCACCTAGTACTTGTTAGACATAACTTATTACAACTTTGCCCTTTGACACCCACTGCACTCGGGGTCCTTAGCTAGTTACCATGAAATAACTGCCATATGCATCACATGTGCTAACAACCTTGCACATTTAATTAATATCTTAATCAAATGTGGTCGGCAAGATTAAAGTATCTCAAAATTTCATGTCCCCGTGACAGACCCCTTGAAATCTCTGCAATCATTCTCGATTGCACTACATTGTGCCAAAGGAAAAGCATCACAGTCACAACATGGGCCACTGTTGTCCAACCATGCCATATACCCCAAACTTGCTGAAAATTTTCAGCCAGCATATACATAACATAAAATTGAAAATTAGTCAAGAACTGTTGCTAGAGACCCATTGGATATCTCCATAACTCATATTTCTCAATCGTTCTAACTTCAGAACCATAGTAAAGCATATCTTCAGCATAAACCATAGCTGAAACTCTCAATGGCATTTACTCACATGCTGCTATCCATGGAGCCAGCTGTAACCATTGAAAATTTAGCATAATCTCATCATAAACTGAACACTTGTTGCTGATGTGAAAACTAATCACAAACTGCTGCAAATGTGACCTTAAACTGATTAGAAATTGATTACAAAAACTGACCAACAATCGATACAAAAACTCATGCAAAACTGATTCCAAAAGTGACCACAAATGGGTCTCAAATTGATCAAAAACTAAGCTAAAACTTCTCAGAATTTGATCTCAAAACTAAGGCAAACACTCGTGCCCAACTGATCATGAACTGATGCCAAATTGATGCAAAAGTATAGTGCCATAGTAACAACCATATTTCATAGTAACTAGTATACTGAGTAGTGACCTCATGGCAAACATACTATTAGCAAATACCTTGGATGCATGATGAATATATCCAAGATCCACTACATACGAGAGCTATCCACAACTGGTGGAGTGCAAGTGCTACCTCCCCCTTGAGTATCAGGCAATACTCTAGACCCTTGCTCTGCTAAACCTATAGATTGAGCCTGAACTAAAGTTGGTTGTAACTGAAAGACCTCTAGGTATAGCTACAACAACTGTGAGGATGGTCTACCAAGTTATCCTCTTCCACCCACTTTGCATCTATTTGCGAAACAATACTAAGGCTTCACCAAGAAGCATATGGAAACTTTACCTCTAACTTAACTTGCCTCAAAACCTCCACTAGGTTGTAGCTCTTTCTTTCCCTTGAGCATTACGATGCTTTATACTTTCACATTGCTGTAATTCCAACTTAACTAATATGCAACATTACATCCATTGACTAGCCCCTCATGTGTACCTAACATGCTAGGAGCACCAAATGTATAAGGAAACATTCTTGTTTGCATACTTTGGACCATTGCAATGTGATTGTGCATGGAAATTTGTACAATACTAGCCATACCAAGATACATTTTCCCATACAATGCATACATTACTAGCTACATTTTTCCTCACACAAGCATTACTAGCTGTAATTTTTCTCATGACCCGGACTGTACGGAGCATTTACATGACCAACTTTTTTTTTTTTTTTGCAAGTAAAATGTGGTTGATTATATTACTCAAAAAAACTAATTACAACGGAGTGCTCATGCTCGATAGACTAGCTAGAGCTAATGAAAGTCACAAATACATCATGTATACAAGCCTCTCAAGGTTGTTTGGGGGGGGATGGGAGCAAGAAACCGTGGAGGGGAGGTGTAACGCCATCTGGGCCTACTTGCCTGCATCACGAAAAACAGGTCCTCGCTGTCCCAAGTGCACATGAAATGACATTGAAGCTCCTAACCAGCCCTGGACTTGCCCTATACTTGATTCCATCGGCTGCAGAGGGAGTGGATGATGGAGGTCCAGAGCTCTGCTAAGGTCGCATGTATTGAAAGTCTCTCTCTGCCGAAAGCCTCCTGACACCGCCCTTTCCAAATATGCCACCCGGTAAGACTCCCTATGATCTCCCATACCTCAGAGCGGTCTGTTATGGGCTCCAGTACCTGGCGGATGGGTAGAGCCTCCAAACTGATCACTGCGCACGACCGTGCCTCAAAATAAATATCGTGTCCTGCATCTAGGCCTCATACAGAAGATGACGACCTTGGCTGACTGCGTGCCAGCATAAAGCTTCCCATGAGATACATCCAAGGCTGGATGCTATACGAAAAAGGATGCGGCATGCTTCTCTTCACACGAGCTATGCCGCCTCATACAACCATAGGCAGTGCTTTAGGGTTTCCAAAGACTGTTGTGTGCAGCACTTACAACCACCCTCCTACATCTAGACAAGCCAACTTCCCACTGCCAAGCCTCCATGTGCCACCAGCCATAAGAAATACGATACCCTCCTCAGCTTCCAGCTATCCCATAGGCGGCACCAGAAGGTCTGTCGAAAAGACTCCGTGATGTTGTGCTCCACCCAATGCCTGCTACGTGACGGTGCCCAATCCATATCCTCCTGCATCAATACGTGTCTGCCAATCCTGGCAGTGCACTCCAAGAACCTCAGTGGCTTCTTGGCGACCACAATGGCCGACCATAGCCACTCTCCCGAATCCCACTCCAGCTCATCAAGTGGCCTACCCTCCCTGATCCAAAGGCGCCACTCCCTAAGCTTCGTCTAGAAAACAACAAGGTCCAACCGCCATGTCTTCCGCTGGAGGCCAATCACCCGAATCCTCCTCCATATGAAAGGACAGCCATCCCCTCATCCTACTGCTCTTTGTTTCAAGAGCTAGATGCCCCCCCCCCCTCCCCCCCCTCCTATAGGGTGAAGAAAGTTTTAGGTGGAGTGTCACCCACTCTACCTACTACCTGTAGGGGGATGCCTACTTGTGAAAACCTAGTAGCCCATACCTCCCCGGACTCTATCAGCTCTCGTATCGAAGGAGCAAGCCACTCCTAAGGTATTGTTGCGTCTATCTTCCTTCTTCTCAACTCCGCTCCTCTCTGGCAGCCTGATACTCGCTACAGCACCTCCTCGTCCACCATGTCGCCATGTCTTGATGATACGAGCCGGGCTAGCCGCCCAACCAGCCCACTAGATGTGGGGGCACTCGCCAATCTGTGCCCCTTCCCGATCTCTGATTTGGGGGTTCCAGACATCCAACTGACGGTCTATATCGTCCTGGCAGCCTAGGGGACTCTGAATTAGGGCCTTGCGGAGGCCTTGCCACACACAGAGTAAGCTGCGTAGAAAAGGTGATCTAGGCTGACATGAAGATCCATCTCAGGGACAGTCTCCACTCACCGCCAAGCCTCGGTCTACAACCCTGAAGACCCTCCTGCAATAGGACCTTCTAGGTATGCCCTCCTGGTGTGAGGCCGCGGACAACTAGCTTGCCCAGGAGGGCCATACTCTGATACTCTGGGTATATGATCACAAGCCCTCCCTCTGACCGATGCCGTATGATGGTCGCCCACACCACCTTAGCCCTAGAATCCCTGGAACCGTCTAACCCAGACCAAAGGAAATTCCACACTAGGCGGCAAAGCTGAACTACGCAGAATGAGGAGAAGCATCAACACGAGGCGATGTACCATGCCGTCGCTAAGAGGACTTGATTAACCACCAGCACCTGGCCTGCTGGTGACATGCGAGCCATGCTCTAGTAGGTCAGCTTCCTTCGAATAGAATCGAGGACTAGAAGAAATTGCTGGGCGAGAGTGATGTCGAGTCCCACCTCGAACCCTACGTAACGAACGGTCTGCTGTCCTCTGCTCACCCATCTAAAACCCAGGTGGACACCCCACTCTGTGCTAGAGTCCGGATCTATAAGGAAACCACCCAACTTTTGATTTTCGCTCCCACTACAGAACTCAAGAGCCAGCCTCACTCTCTCCAACATCAACTCATCATCCTCTATGTAGAGTACTGTATTATCTGCATACTCTGAGTCTAGCAGCTCGGTCTCCTCTCTCATTTTGGAAGTCGGAAGCCGTGTAACCCGCTCACAAGTGACCTAAGGAAGTGAGACATTACCTCTCCAAAGAGTAGGAACAGGTATGGGGACAGGAAGCAGCCCTGTCGGACCAATCTCTCTAGCCGAAACTCCTCCCCTCGCCTACCACCTATGAGAACCCTGCTGGTGGCTGATCTGTAAAGTGCGGAGACCCCCCGAATCCAAGCCTGGGGAAAACCTAACCTCCCCATGGTGCCCTCTAGGACATCCCAATCCACCTTGTCATAAGCTTTCTCAAAATCCAAGAGTAGTATGGCCAGTCTTTGCCCACTGTGCTGAGCACACTCTGTCGCCTCAAAGAAAGTGAATACATTTTCTAGGATGCTCCTATCCTAGACAAAGCTTGTCTATGTGTCATGAATGATGTTTGGAAGCACGGGGCGTAGTCGCCTACCAATCATCTTTGCTAATGCCTTATAGACCACTGACAATAAGGTGATCGGTCTCCACTGGGAAAGCTCCAACCGGTCTTCCCCTTTGGCAAGAAGACTGATAAGGCCTTCCGAAAGACTCTTTGACATCTATCCTGAAGTGAAAATCTCCTGGAAGGCCATTAGTAAGGGGTCCTTCACCACCTCCCAATACGTAGTAAAGAAGGCCTTAAAGAGGCCATCCTCTCCTGGATGGGCATTTCTGCCCATCCTGTGTGTGGAAAGCCTCCTCTAGTTCCTTCTCTGTGAAGGGGACTAGGAGAGAGCATCTCATCTCCTCTGTGACGAGGGATGGGATGTGATCCCAAACTTGCTATTTGCAACGCTATCCTCTCGCTGAGGCTGTCTCCTGTTGGAAAAGGCGTCTATAATAGTCGGTGGCAATCACCATCACCTCGTCTGGGCTAGAGAGAATCCTCCCATATTGATCCCGAAGGTTGTGTATCTGCTCTCCTGAGGTGCGGGGCTAGTGTGCCTGAAAGAACTCCGTGCACATCGTGCACAGAAGGCTGCTGAGGTTCGGAATGAGAACTCCGAACACCTGTCCTCTAGGCCGGCGTAGCTGCTCGTGCGCGCACTCCTATGCGTGGACGATGGGATCCCTTGGTGTCTCCTATAGTAGTCTCAACGTAGCTACTAGGTCTCGCCGAAGTACTCTCTTCTCCTCCTAGCACTCCTGCCTGGCCTGTAGGGCTGCCTCCTGGCAGATACTACTCGATGCGGCTAGGACCACTGCAACCTCCTCTGCGATCGAATCCTTCCTGCTCCACTCCCTCATCCAAATCTGCTCAATCTGCCTCTTCACCTCCTCTCTCCTATAGATCGAGTCAGAAATCCGACAGGATCGTGTATCTAGGGAAGATGTTGGGGAATC
Source organism: Lygodium microphyllum (assembly GCF_053477565.2). Lineage (NCBI taxonomy): Eukaryota > Viridiplantae > Streptophyta > Polypodiopsida > Schizaeales > Lygodiaceae > Lygodium > Lygodium microphyllum. Next base: position 106,430,615 of record NC_141155.1, on the reverse strand, counting down.
AAGTGTCAAGAGGACCGGGCAGTGATCGAACAGAGTGGTGCTAGCCAACTGCCCTATTTGATCTCCGCAAGAGCATCCCCACACTCCCACATAGAACCTATCCAACTGCTCTAGCAGGACTCCGCCTAGCCGCCTGTATCCCCACGAGAAGTCCAATGACCTTTCCCTCCTGTGGAATGCTAGGTCTCTCCAAGCATCGCGAGCTCCTACTGCCAGTAGAAAGATCTCCCATCCCTCTTGCTCCTCCTCAGTCATGCACTGGTAGTTTCTGCCTCTACCTTGCTGATTCTCTAAAGCCTCCAAGTTGTTGAAATCTCCTGCTAGTCGTGCTGCAATCTCCACCCAGAACCTACTGCGTGCCCTAACCTCAATGAGAGCATAAATATTAAGGACTCCAATACACAAGTCCCCAATATCCAACCTGACCCATAGAACCCTCCCAGCCACAATCACCCCATGATCCCGTACATAGGCAGTAAGGTTCGCGCCAATAGAGGTGCATACGCCTCCACTCCTACCGTGGGCACAAATGGCATATTCCTAGTAGGTGTATGACCTGCCTAGGAGAACCTTCCCTACTCGATGGGCCTAGGCGGGGGTGAGTTTGTGCTCCTGCAGAAGCACCATGTATATCCGTCCCGCAAGGGCTGGCTACAACTCCTACCGAACAATCAACTTCTTGGAACCGCATGCCCTACTATAGTGGAGACTATTCACATTCCAGGATGCGAGGTGCAGGCTCATGGGAAAACCTGTGATTGACCGAACAGGAATATGTTCGGTGTAGAAGCTGCTAATGTGAAAAACTATGGGGCATACAAGTACGCTTTACTGCAGGCATGGACGGCGAACTCTAGTCCCCCATGGTGGCCCTCGAGCGTGGACCATAGGGGTGATAGATACTCCAAGTGGTACTACCAATGCAGAGCCATGCTGAGAGTCGTGACTCTATACACTGGTAGAAACGAGCTGCCTGTGCCAGGGGTCACTCAATCACGTCTATTGGAGCTCTCCACTATGGAGGGGCACGAAAAATAATGCTCGTGTGGGACCTTGGCACCAGCCCACCAGTTAATGTCCATCATGCAACCTGACCACTATTGTGTAAACAATGCTAGTTCTTCTTCTCCCATCTACTGGGAGATGTGGTCCGCCACCTGGCTCTTCACCTCCTCCTCTCTGTTATCATCCAATCCCTTGAGTGAGAGAATTAAAGGAAAAAGGCGTAGTTTGGTCCATCCGCTGGTGCTAGTAGATGGACCTTGCCCTTCCTTGACTTATGCACCACAAAGATCCCCACCTCAAGAGGTAGTGGGAACTCTCTGCGCTCTGCAACTCTCGGGTAAGACTACGGGCCACTGTGGAAAAACTCCTGTGGTAACAATTGTGCCTGTCTCGGGAAGGTGTGACAGGCAGCAAGGGCATATGACTTGGTGGCTGTGTTGGGGGGGGGGAAGGGGGGGGGATAGGACTACTGGTGTGAGGAGGATGTAGGCGTGTGGCTCATCACCTCTTGTGGGAGAGGGGGGGTGGATCTAGGGGAGATTACATGTACCGGGTGCGGATGGTGGGGGGCGGGGAGGGGGGAGGGAAGAGAGCAAGGGATGGTGGGGTGGTCAGAGGCACGTGATAAGTGGTAGGGAGGGCTAGTGGCCCTGGAAGGGGGGGGGGGGGGGGGCTATGGGCCAGGGTCAAGGGGGAGGGTTATGGGGGCTATGGGATCTCAGGTGAAGTACTCTATGGCACGGGTGGTGGATGTGGGGGACTGCTGCAACCGGTCTATGGCTCACATAAAGCGGTAGTTCCTTCAATTAACACCTGGACTTTACATACACGCACATAAACAGAGACCTCTCTCCCTCGCTCAACACCAGATTGGCCCCGAAGTCCGACGCCCCTCTCGGTATTTCTTTATCAATTAAAAGATAGAAAAATACAAAAAATGGTAATGTTCCAAAATACATAACCTGTGAACAGTTGGTTTTCATCTCTTCTAAGTAAATCCTAGCTGCGTAGGAACTGTACAGCATGTCCAGATCAACATCCCTTACTATCCAGCATGTGCAGAATTCACTGTTCTTACTGTTCATCATGTGCAGAGTTCGCTGTTCTTATTCAGCATGGGCAGAGTTCACTGTTCTTATGATTCAGCATGTGCAGAGTTCACCGTTCTAATTCAGCATGAACAGAGTTCACTGTTCTTACCGGTAATTCAGCATGTGTAGAGTTCACTGTTCTTATTCAGCATGAACAGAGTTCACTGTTCTTATTCAGCATGAGCAGAGTTCATTGTTCTTACAATTCAGCATGAGCAAAGAAAACACAGAATTGTACCTTCGATGGAATCAATCCATCATGCAAAGTATTTCTTCTGAGAATAGAGAGAGAGGTGATCAGAGGGAGTAAGCTCTACCTCTGTGCTTGAGTCAAAGGCGTAAAAGTACTCTCCATGGCTGGTTTTCTTGCAACAATCTGCCCTCAACTCCTCCAAACTTCATTCTCCCATCTGCCCCTTATGCCTATTACGTTTTTTTTTTAATGCTCTCTCTCTCTCTCTCTCTCTCTCTCTCTCTCTCTCTCGGGAATTTGTGCCACATGGCATACATGTAACAATTTTCCCGTTTAAACCTTCCAGTCTAAAATTCTCCATGATCAGTGCAAAATTTGACCTTGGCACAAACCAAAGAATTAATCCTTGTGTAAAAACAAAGACAATGACGCGAACAGATTCTGGGGTCCAAAAATAGTAACTCCCTAAATTTTAGGGATGGTGGTTCCTGCATTTCTCAAGTTGTTCTGTGCAACTTTTATCATTGCGACCACATCAAAAGTGTAATGTGGCTCAGTTATAGTGACTTTTATTCCGTGAGCATTCTCACATGTGCATCTTCTATCTTGGCCACGCTCATTGTCCTGCACCATCTCCAGTGGCTAAGCACACAGTCCCAAACCAATGGCATTCTATTCTTCAATGCCCGTTCAATATGGAACTGGTCCCAAGGCTCAGACAAACCATTAGTCCAATTTGTCCCAATGGCTGCCTCTTCTGGCCATGCAAAGATCCCGCTTATTCCAAGAGAACTCTGGGGGTAAAAAGCAACAGCAACAAAAGAAAAGAAAAATAAAATATTTATATAAGTAAATAAGAAAAGCAACTGTAAAAAGTATCACCACCTGGTAACAATTGCAATCCTGCCGGGTGGAGCGGGCATGGGGGAACTACAGAGTGCTCTGCCGGGGGGTCGTTGCTTGCCCTCCTGATCCCTACTGACAAAGCTGGGTATGAGGAGCTAGCCGCAGCCCCCCTGCCGTCTCCCTCTTCGTCGTCTCTAAACTCATGTGAAGCCATCAACGTCCACCTACGGACCTGTCGGCGGAGTCGCCTTGGCTCCAAAACGCGTGCAATCTGTTGCCTGGTGCCCAAAGTCGTGGCAGTGCAAACACTGCCATGGTTGCCTGGTCACGATGACCTGCTGCCTAAAGAAGTGGCCTCCTGTCTCAATCTCTAGGAACTTGGGCATACTCTTTGTGTCTTTCACTGCCACTCGTACCTTTGGGGCTCCTACAACTGTCACTATATCCGTGAAGGAGGCAAGAACAACTGTGCCGAAGAGCCGTCCAAAGTCCTCCACTAACTGGCGGTACTCTACCGCCAGTCTGGGGAAAAGTAAGGTGACTGGATGTCTGAGAAATCTATTGTGAAGCATAAATGTCTTCACTGTGAAACCGCTATACCAAGGAACCATGTGAATGTCCCCTTCGTGTAGGCATAGAGCGAGCTCTCCACTAACTTACAAGCTGCGTCCGCAGAGGTGAGTCGAACCATGAAGATCCCTTGGCCATGAGGACCATCTCCACAATCTGCGTTGTGCCAATGCGCAGCGTGGAGTGGAGCCAATCCCGCAATTAGTCCCTCGATAGGGAGTCTCCAATTACTTGACCAAAGATCATTGTTTATTTCAACTCTAGCTCTGTGGTACAAACAGCTAAGAGCTGTTTCTCAGAGAGGATGATGCGCAAGGTATTTGACTGGGAGGTACTCGCAGAATGCGCAAGGTATTTGACTGGGAGGCACTCGCAGAATGCGCCGGCATCTGACCAAAGGTTTCCATTGTGCGTCCTTGCTAGGAACCTACCTATCACGCTGCTGTGCTACCCGGGGGGAAATTGCTGCAAGGGGAGGGAGCAATTGGAGGGGGGAGGAGTCGATGGTGAGGAGGGGGAGAGGAGGAAAAATTGTTGTTTTCAAAACGGTGGTGTGACCGCCTAGCCAGGGCCTCAAGGCGGGGGGGGGTGGTATAATGGCCGGGGGGGTTGGTAAGGGAACAAGGGAGGGAGGGGGATGATGGCTGGGGGGTTGGTAAGGGAACAAGGGGGGAAGGACTGGCCAGGCGGCAATTCAATCAGCGACAGGGGGGCAGCTTCGCGATGCGATTGCGGGGAGTTTGCTCACATGACTAACATTAATACCATGAGTCCCAAACACAAACTCGAAAAAATTGTTTTGGAATGTGATTTGCGCTAAAAAATCAAGAGCTCAAAGATCTTTTTAAAAATGCATTCGTGTGAGCTACTGAGTGAGCAAATCATACAAGGACACATGCATGAAATTAGGCCATATCTTGTAGATGACTCAACATATAAACTCACTAGTTTTTTGTTGAAGGTATTTAAATCAAAAGAATGGCACAATATGAGACACAATAATATATTTGACAAACCTAGCATTACTACTTTTGCCTTTCACACCCACTACATTATTGGCCTATTACCATGAGATAACTGCCATGTGTATCACATGTGCTAAACAATTTTGCACATTTAATTAATAACTTAATCAAATGTTATCGGCAAGATTAGAGTATCTTAAAATTTCACGTCCCCATGACAAACCATCCCCTTGAAAGCTCTACAATCGTCCCCGATTGCATTGCATTATGCCAAAGAAAAAGCTGTCATGAGGACGTGAAATGTTGAGATGCTTGAATCTTGCTGATAACATTTGCTTAAGTTATTTTACAAATGTCCAAGGTTGTTTAAGCACATGTGATACACATAGCAAATATTCCATAGTAACAGGCCAAGGATCTTGAGGATGCAATGGGTGTCAAACACAAAAGTTGTGATAAGTTATGCCATGAAAGAGCAATATGTTGTTGATTCAGACCTTGCTAGTATTTATGATTAGCTTTGCAATGGCTAGAGGCATGAGCATTTTATGCTTTAAGATGGATTTTTAATGATGTATTCACGATTGTGTATCACAATGCAGTTGAGGCCTCAAGTTTCATTGAAAGTCATGCTTCTCTATATGCAGGACACAGATGTATTGATGCCATAATCAAGGTAGTGTAGTATTTCTTTTATTGGCCATCTTTGAGACATGATGCAGAGCAATTTGAAAGGACATGCATCATATGTTAGAAGGTAAAGCATGATAGGAAAAAGATGGCAGCCTTGTTGCAGCCCTTGCCTATTCCAAATAGGCCTTGGCAAAGTATTGCAATGGATTTTATTTTTGAGCTTTCTAGGACACCTATAGAAAATGATGGGATATAGACTATCATTTGCAAGTTTAGCAAACACACATCTTTAAGTATCATGGTATACCTAAGTCCATCATCGGTGATTGAGACCCTTGTATGATCAATTTATTTTGGAAGGGATTGTTTGAGAGTATGGGTACCACACTAAAATTCTCATCATGCTTCTCGGTATTCTTTAACTTGATTGCTAATGAAATGAGTACAAGCTAAGATTCACAATCTCCTTTGCTGTTCCAAAAGCCCCTTTGGTGTAGCAACAATCAACAATCAATTTGGGCCAATTACCCCTTGATTTCTCACCTAGGGCTTGCACAAATGGAACCACCAACTGGCTAAATACTGCCCAAATTACAATAAATAGGCCGGCATCTGAATTCCCTGACAATTACACAAATTTCAGGTGTTGAATTCAATGTACGATACCTTTACCAATTGGCACGGGTCCCAAGGTGGTTGTCAAACCCTAATATCTGCAGAAATTTAGTATTTATAGCGGAGATCTCTGTTGTCCATCAAATTTGGCTGAGATCTGCTCAAAATGGTTGAGAAATGCTGAGATCTCTTGAGAATGGATTGGAGAAGGTGAGAGATAGCCAAGATGAGAGAGAAATCTGATTTTCATCGCGAGAAAACCCTAAATTCTGCGTGCTGCCTGCTCTAGCATGCATTTAATGCAGTCACCTACTACCAGGCATCTCCAAAATGTTGTCATCTGATGAGCAATATTGTTGCCAACCCTTGAAAGGTGACTCCTTGTTGTCCCTTGCCTGTTGAGGCCCTGAGATGGCTGTCTTCTGTAGAAATTTGCTATTCTCTAATTAAAAAATGTACTAGCAGCACTCTCTCCCTCTCCCAAGTTGTAAATTGATTGAATTAAAAAATGTACTAGCAGCACTCTCTCCCTCTCCCAAGGTCACCATGCTAACGGCTGAAATTTGTGGCTCATGTGACAATGCATCAACCACAACATTCTTTGTACCATCAATATGTACAATTTGAAAATGAAATAGAGAGAAAAAATTTGCCCATCTCATATGCTTCTTTGACAACTTTGTCTACATTAGAAAGTACCTCAAAGTCTAATGGTTTGTCTAAACTGTAAAATCAGCCAAATAATGTTTCCACATAGACAGTGCATGAATTACAGCCAAGAGCTCTTTCTCATAGACCTACAAATCCTTCTCTACACCATGAAGAATTCAACTCTTATAAGCCACAACTCAGCTATCTTGCATAAGAACAACCCTAACGCTATTACCACATGTATCACACTGAATCACTGATGACTTTCTTAGATTGGGCAACACAAGCATATAAATTGAAACCATCTTGTCCTTTCACTTTTCAAATGTTAAACTTTCATTGTTGTCCATCTAAATGACACATTCTTCTTCTGTAAAGCATACAATGGAGATGCAATTTCAGTAAACCCGCGTGCATATTTTTTATTGTAAGAATATTACCCCAAGTAGCTACGCATCTCATGCACATTTTTCAAAGGTGGCCATAATCGTATTCCCTTAATCTTTGCAAGGTCCATATTAATACTATCAGCCGATATAATGTGTCCCAAAAGGTGAATTTCATGCAAAAATAATTCACTTTTCTTATCATTGATAACCAACCTATACTTATGCAGCTCATTAAATACAATATCCAAGTGTTTTCTATGCTCTGTCTCATTCTTTGAATAGACAATCATGTCATCAAAGTAAGCGTCCACAAATCCTCTATGTGGCTTCAAAATGCGATCCATCATCTAATTAAAAGTAGCAAGAGCATTCATAAGCCCAAAAGGTTGTCTTAGACACATCCTTTGATATATATTTGATGATACCCAATTTTCAAATTTATACGATTAAATATAGCAGTCCCTTGCAACCTATCCATAATATCATTGATGTGAGGGATTGATAACCGATTATTTATCCTAATCTTGTTGAGAGCACGATAAGCAATACACATACGCCATGAACCAACCCTTTTTCGCACAAAAAGCACTGGAGAACAAAAAAAAAAAAAAGACGAGCTAGGCTTAATCAACAGTTTTTCTAACAGCTCATTCACGTGACTCAAGATCTCTTCCCACTGGGCTACACTGACCCTGTAGGGTGGCTTATTAGATGGGCTACTTCCGAGGATAAAATCTATGCCATGATCTTTCCAACTTTCAGGCGTAGTTACCTTAGAAGTATTGAGAGAAGCAATCTACATATACATTTTCAGAAATGTCATGCGATCCTTATTTAACTTAGACATATTCTTAACATTCTCACTATCATCTTTATCTTTCATAAAAACCAAGTTTGTTGAAAGATTATTTTTATTTTAGATATGGCAGCTACAAATACAAGAGGGACGGATTTCCCTTTTAACTGTACATCAAGTGTGAGTGAGAATCAATCACTGATGTATACGGTGACATCATGGCATACAAGCAATGCATCATAACCCTCAAGTGGAGTAATGAAGAACTTTTCGCTATCCATATATCCCTCTATATACAATCAATTCTTTCCAATGAGTGGTATGATAGACTATGCATGGCTTTACATATCATTCCAACCATAAATTCGGACAGAATCTAAGCAAGGAGTAGAGAATACACAACAAATATGAAAAGAATAAAAACTGTTTTAATTTTAAACGAACTGATATAAAAATGGATCTATCCACCCGTGTGCTTCCACTGTGAAGCTTAGATGGCGATCTAGACAGATGATAGATGAAGAGCTTAAGGCTAGCTAGAAGAACTTTAACTAGGTGAAAGATTGACAATGGTTTTGGAGGGTCTTCTTTTTATAGCCCGGGAAGATAGTCTAGTTGGCTTGTCCGATCATATTATGAACCTTCCCTAGTAAGGGGGAATTCTCTTTATGGTCAGGACTGCTCTATCTAACCCCAAAGGTTAAATTCATGAAGGTCACCTTTTTGCCATCTCGTCACATAGATCTCATCTAACATACAAGTCAGGACTCACCATGCTCACACATGGATTCTCCTCATAATGGGAGCCTTACCACTTATAGATCATTAGTGGCACCTTACGAGGGTGGGGCATTGACCATATCTAACACCCCTCCCTCCATGTTCACACATAGGTGAACTACATTCTCAGCCCAAAGTCGAGTCTTTGAAGATAAACTCAAAGCAGATCCTTTGTAAGAGCTTTGGTGAAGATATATGCTCGAGTCCTTTGAACAGTAGGCACGCTCTACTATCCCATCCTCAATCAAGTCACACACATAGTGATATTGGATCTCAGTGTTTGATGCGTGTATGAAAAACTAGATTTTTGCCAATGGCAATGCAGCTTTGATTGTCACATCTTAGCACTGTTGGATCTTCATCCTGTGCTCCCGTATGCCTATAAACATCGCTACAAACTTTTCACCGTCCCTATAAACATACAATTAGCATCTAAGGCACATCTTTTGAAATTCAAGTCTAAAATTTTTTAATCTATCTATAGGTACCATGCTCTAGGAGCTTGTTTCAGTCCATACAAGGTCCTCTTCAGCTTACAAACTTTTTTCTCAAAATAGGAGGGCTCAAACCCTGGTGATTGAGCCATGTATGTCTCCTCTTTGAGGTCACCATTCAAGAACACTGATTTAACATCCATTTGGTAAGCCACTTCTTATGAGCGACCATTGCAAGTACTATGCAAATTGTAGTCATTTTGGAAGGTTGGAGCAAATGATTCTTGAAAATCAAATCCTTCAACTTGTGAAAATCCTTGTGTAACTAATCTAGCTTTGTACTTTTCTAAGTTGCCATCAGCCTTGTACTTTACCTTCCAAACCCGCATGGTGCGAATAATCTCTCTTTTTTTGCTAATCCGCTAGCTCTCAAGTATCATTCTTCATTATGCTGTTATATTGAGCTTGTATAGCTACTCTCTATGTTGGCTCCTTTACTTCTCTCATAATCTCAGCCATCAAGACCATATTGATTATGTGAGCAGAAGTCTTTTTTTGCTCCTCTATTCTTAGAGACCTCCTTGGTCCATCTACCTTTTCCTCAATAATAATAGACATAGGATTATTGTGATCATAGAGCTACTTCACCCATCACGGCAATGGCTTTTCCAGTCGTGTGATTGCAAGTTAGTGAAATTTTTCCTCATCATCTAAAGATGATGTTTCCTTCTCCTTGAGGGTAGGGACAACTCTTGGGATAAGTTCATAGTGGACTTCTTTTTCACTAGATGATAAAGTGGAAGAACTTGTATTCTCCTCCTCCATTGTATGTGACTACTCCTTGAACACCGCCTCACGACTTTGTTTTCTTGTGAAAATACATTTCTTTGTTGCTTTCCCATCATACAAGCTTTATAGTGGTTCTGAAGTCAAAACGGTTGAGAAACATGAGTCATGGATGTATTCAATGGGTCTCTAGCAACAGTTCTAGACCAATTTTCAGTTTTATGTTATGTATATACTAGCTAGAAATTTTCAACAGTTTTGGGGCATATGGTATTAGTTGGACAACAATGAACAATTTGTGACTATTATGCCTTATGAAAATTCTAGTGCAATATGCTTTTTGAAACCAGCTTTCCTTCTTGAAAAGGGTGGCATTTCCCTAATTAAGCACTTAATTATAGCAATCAACAAATGAACATAACTTAAAATGCACAAATTACCTTAATAATCTCAGACATTGGACACCTTGTTAGCCCCAAAACTAGTGCCCCTTTCGGCAGGCACATGGTCAATCTGAGGAAGAAAATTCCAGTGTTGGATCTCTTGAGATGCTATATTTCAGACCACAAGACACAAAGAATAAGTTACATTTATTAATGTAGCATTTCCTTCCCCTTAAGAATTGGTTTCGCCCTCGAAAACGATACTTGGAAGGTCCAACTGTAAATTGGGAAACCTTTTCCTTAAAGTACTTACTCGCTCCCATGTTGAGCTTTCTTCTGAACAATCTTTCCATTTGACCAAACATTCTTGATAAATAGTATTCCTTATTCGTCTATTACAAACATTTAATATTCTTTCTGGTTCATGTGGATTAGATTGGTCATCTAATAGCTCAATGTTATCATTTAAGATTAGATTATCCAAATCACCCAGCTTCTTCCTTAGCTTACTTACATGAAAAATTGGATGTATTTTACTACCAGCAGGTAGTTGGAGCTTGTAAGCCTGTTCTCCCACTTTTTTAAGTATTGTGAAATGACCACAATACCTGGGTGAAAGCTTTGGACATCGTCCCGTTTTCACAGTTTTAGTTTGTTCACGCACCTTAAGATAGACCAATTCTCCTTCTTCAAAGGAGATGTCTCTTCACTGAGGATTTGCATAAGCTATAGCTCGATTTTGAGCTTAATATTTTCTTGAGCAAATTTTAACATACTATTCATATCCTCCAAAAAGTCCTTGGCTGCCTGAACCTTTTCCTTATGCAGTCCCACTGCATGAGGAGCTTTGGGCTGAAACCCATACATTAGCATAAATTGACTATATCCAGTGGAAGAGTGCTTGGCACTATTATATGCAAACTCTGCTATTGGTAAATACTCTTTCCAATTAGTTTGCCTTTTACTTACATATGCCCTGAGCATATCTTCAAGGATTTGGTTAACCCTTTCAGTTTACCCATCAATTTGCGGGTGGTTCGCCGTACTCATGCTAAGTTTAGTATCCAACTTTCTAAATACAGCACGCCAAATTTGACTATCAAATTTTCTATCTCGATCAGAAACTATATTTGCCGGAAGGCCATACAATCAGTATATGTTCTCTACGAACAATCTAGCCAATTCTGGTGTTTTAACATCAGTTGAAGTTGGAATAAACCTAGCCATTTTGGTTAACCTATGCACAATCACCCACACAGAGTCGTGTCCCCTCTGTGTTCTGGGTAACGCAACAATAAAGTCCATGGAGATACTCTCCCATTTTCCCGAAGAAATCTCTAATGGGTGGAGAAGTCCTCCCATTTTCAATCTTTCAGCTTTATTAACCTCGCATTTATTACATTTGACCACATAGTCAAGGACGTCCTTATTCATTCCAGGCCAATAGAACTGCCTTTTAATAAGACTATAAGTCTTATTAACTCCTGGATGTCCCGCACTAGGGGTATCATGACACTCAAAGAGTATCTGGCGCTTTATTTCTTCATCTTTCGGGACACATACCCTACCCTTGTAGGGTAAATAACCATTATCAATGGTAAAATTCTTCCACTTGAATCTCATTTGAGCAATCCCTGATGCTCCATTTCCTTGTTGAACATCTTGAGATGTTCCTTCCTTAGTGGAGGCTCTTCCATTTGGATCCCCATTTTCTATTGCTTCCCATATATTGAAATATGCTGGATCAACCTAGCATTTCCCTTTTAAGGATTCAAGCAAATCGGAAGTGAACTGAATTCATTTATGATGGGCATTCTACTGAGTGCATCAGCCACTATATTGTACTTCCCCTTTCTATACCTTATTTTGTAGTCGAACTCTTGAAGGAGTTCGGCCCATCTGGCTTTACGCCCTTGTAGATCCGGTTGGTCATTAAGCCACTTAATGCTTTCATGATCCAACAAGATCAAAAGTTTGACATCATACAAATAGTGCCTCCATTTTTTCATTGCATATAACTCTCTCTCATATGTACTATTGCATATAACTTCTTGTCGACCTTCTTGTAATAAAACAGTGCCTACTGCCCTATCACTAGCATCAACTTCAACCACAAATGGTATATTGGGATCCACAATTAATAGTACTGGAGTTGTAGCAATAGCTACCTTAAGTTTTTGAAAACTTTCATTTTGGTCTATTCCCTAATTAAAGCTCTTCCCTTTCCCTTTAAGTTGGTCAGTCATTGGAACAGCTATTTTGGCATAATCTCGAATGAATCTACGATAAAATCCAAATAAACCTAGGAAGATCTACAGCTCTTCCAAGTTCCTTCGAGATGGCCATTCAATAATTTCCCTTACTTTTTCAGGATCCATCTTGATTCCCTCTTTTGAGATAATATGCCCCAAATATTTGACCTCTTATGCGAAGAATTCACATTTAGTTTTATTCACATAAAGGGAATGTGTTCTTAACAATTGGAATACTAATCGTAAGTGTTCCAAATGTTCTTCTCTTGATTTACTAAAGATCAAGATATCATCCAAGAAGACTACTACAAAGTGTCCTAGATAGGGCCGTAACACACTATTCATTAGCTTCATAAAAGTAGCTGGTGCATTAGTGAGGCCAAAAGGCATTACCCAAAAATCATAATGCCCATATCTAGTAGGAAATGTTGTCTTAGGAACATCCTGTGCCTTAATTCTTACTTAGTGATAGCCTAATCTTAAGTCTATCTTTGTGAAGAATTTTGCCCCTTGTAGTTGATCAAAAAGATCTTCCATTCTGGACATAGGAAATTTATTCTTCACCATTATCTTATCAAGTGCTCTATAATCAACACAAAGTCGCATAGAACCATCTTTTTTCTTTACCAATAAGATTGGCAAAGCCCAAGGTGAATTGCTAGGTTGTATAAACCCTTTATCAAGGTAATCCTCAATTTGTCTTTCAACTTCTTGGTGTTGTGTTTCACTTGACTTATAAGGTGGTTTAGAAATAGGGTGTGTATCCCTATCTATGTCAATTGGGTGATTTACATCACCCCTATCTGGTGGAAGGCCATTTGGTAAATCAGAAGGAAACACATCTTTAAATTCATCTAACAAACCACTTAATTCATTACTTACATTCAACTCACAAACATAAGAAAATTGTTGCTTTATATTATAAAAAGTAAAAGTATTTTGTACAGGAAGGGACCATAACATATATACCTCACAAGCTTCCTTCTTTATCAGCTTCTGAACTTCAGTGGAACACAACAAAGGGTTATCAGATACTTCGTGTTCACCTTGAATCACAAAAGTCTTACCATCCCTTTCAAATTCCAGTGTATTATGATGATAACTACACTTTAAGGATAGTTCCAATCCCCATAACCACTCCCTCCCTAAAGCAATATCAGCTCTTTCCATATTCATAATTTGGAAATCAAGTTTATCTTTATATCTTTGGATCTCAATTTCCAAATTGAATACCATTGTATCCCATATTTTATTATCCTGACCTTGCATCATATGAACAACACATTGATGCCTACTCTTTTGTTCGAGAAGTTTCAATTTTTTGACAAGTGCATAATTTATGAACTTGTGGGTAGCAGAGTCATCAATCATGACTCTAACCCTCTTTCCAGCTATCAATCCATGTGCTCTAACAAAATCATGTGGCCCAAAGGTAGGCTGCCACATAGAAGTTGACATACAACACCTGTGTTGTACATCCTTGTGCACGACCTCTAAAGATGTATACTTTTCATGCCCCTTTAATTCCAGAGTCTGCACTACATGGATTTGTTTTTCTTTTCCCTTGCCCTTGTCCTTATCCTTTCTTTTATCTTCCCCCTTTTTCCTTTGAGGGCAATTCCAGGCAGCATGGTTAGGGGATAGGCAATTGAAACACAGCCTTTCTTTTTTGGCCTTATCAAAATCATCTTGACTTAACTTTGGCCTTACATATTGTTTCTTTTCAAAGGGTTGTTTCTTGCCCTTAAGAAATGGCATTTTCCTTTTAAATTTGCCTATAAATTTTGAGGTTTCAAATTCCTTAGTCTTGGGCTCTGTATCAATAAGACTAGTGAGTGTACCTGGACGCGTACTATCTTCATTGATTAATGCAAATTTAATTGCCTCTTCAAGTGTCTTAGGTGAACTCCTTTTCACTTCCTTTTTACAGGCCTTATCTAGTCCCCTAATGAATCCTCTTGTCTTTTGAAATTCATCTATTCCTTCCAATTTGAGGATTATCTCACGATACTCCTCTAGATATGTCAGCAGGGGTCTTCCCTTTTGTCTGACATAATCCCAATCTTTCCAATTTCTTTCCATTTTATTTTCAGGAAGAAATTCTTTCAAAAAGACCGATTCAAATTGAGCCCAAGTTTCAAGTATTTTATTTGCCTCCTTTAAAGTTCGCCACCATTTATATGCCTTTGGCCCCAAAGTTAAGCTGGCCTCCAACACTTGGAGATGTGGTGGAGTATTTTTAAGTTTGTGCAAATCCTCCCATTTTTGAAGAAAATTAAAGATAGTGTCTTTATTTCTATCTTTCTCCTCCCTGTGAAACTGAGGGGGTTTCATATCTTTTAACACTGGGTTATCCCTTAACTTTTCGTGGAGTTCTCTAGGATCTCGCATAGTCACATCTAAATCTTTCGATGAAGATAGAATATCCAAGGTTTCTACCTGATTTTTATCCCTTTCTAGTAATAAGGCTAATTGAGATTTTATTTCTGTGAGTGTTTGAGTTAGAAACTCCATTTGAACCCCCTATGCTTGCACACGAGCAGTTAGATCATCAAAGTGTTCTCATGTGGCAAAAAATTATTCCTATTGTTCTTCTTGTATTTCTGTTTCATGGGGATCTACCATAGGGTGGTCCCCGAAACTAGAGCCTTCGATTACCCCCTCTTTCTCTTTGCCCTCCATTAATACACTGGAATTAGAAAGCAAATATAAGAAATTTACGTACAAAATGAGGTACCTCCTTGATTACAGTGATAGGGCAGATGTCGATCGCTTTTATAGTTTAGTGACAGCAAAAGACGTGAGGAACAGTTCGACTTTCCTCCAAACTGTACCGATCGTGTGGGAATAAGGCTTGTCGGGCAGAAACGTAGAATGAGGATGGGATTAAACCACCCCCCCCTCCCGCCAAGTCGCGTATGAACTAACTGTGACCACTATTGTCACCTAAAGGCGGGATTTCGCCCGACACATCTTGCATCGTCCCACCGTCCTTGCTGGCGATGCCTGCGCAGGTTCGAATCCTGCCGTCCACGCCAATCTGCAGTTGTCGCGTCGCCAGTCTACAGCTGTGCAACTGTCGCGTCGCTAGTCTGCAGCTGTCCACATCAATCCTACAGTTGTCCACGTCAACACAGAAGCGTCAAATGGAACTCGTTCACGCTTCGCCGATCTACGGCTGTCGCGTCCTCGTCTTTAGCTGAAGCGTGAACAAAATCCCCTTCGACAGAACATAGCCCGACAGCTCTTTCCGAGAAGAAGACGGCTGACATGACCCGCTCTGATACCAATATTAAGTATCCGTCAAAGTTTGATGTCAAAGATTTCTGGTAAGTGCATTCTGCTAAGTGCCCCCCTCTGTCCTCAATCCAAATAGCACGAGAGATCCCGTTTGTCTCACCACCCAGCCTCGCCTAGAAGGTTGCTGGCTCCCTGATCATGATCCGACTGCCAGCTGTCAACTTCAAGTGAGTCATACTATCTTTAAACTCACTTACTTTCTACGCTCCCCTTGACCCCGTTCGAGTGCCCAAGGCCCCCAGACGGTCATCCCTCGCGCCTGTCTCCCATAAGTTACATTTATTAATGTAACTACTACTGGATTTTGAGAAACCCTGAGACACAGTAGACTAGGACTTCTTGAAGGGCACCATGGAGAGGTTGAGCTTCCCCCAGGCATGGATCCATGGGGCCTCCGCACTCTACAGATCGGCCACTAGCAGGGTTTTCATAGGTGGCAAGAGAGGGGAGGAGTTTCGGCTAGAGAGATCGGTACAGCAAGGCTACCCACTGGTCCCGTATCTGTTCCTACTCTTCGCACAAGCGATGTCTCACTTCCTCAGATCACGCGTGAGTGGGTTATGCAGCCTTCGACTTCCAGTGAGAGAGAAGACGGAGCTGTTAGACTCAGAGTATGCAGATGAGACCGCACTTTATATAGAGGACGATGAGTTGATGTTGGAGAGGGTTAGACTAGCTATTGACATGTTTTGTATTGCAACAGGAGCGAAAATCAACTGGTGGAAGTCAATTGGATTCCTTACAGACCCGAACTCCAGTACGGAGTGAGGTGTCCACTTTGGATTTAGATGGGTGTGCAAAGGACAGACCGTCCGCTACCTAGGGTTCCAGGTGGGACTCGACATCACCCCCGCCCAGCACTTTCTCCCAGTCCTCGACTCTATTCAGAGGAAGCTAACCTATTGGAGTACTGCTCACCTCTCCCTTGCGGACCGAGCCCTGGTGATCAACCAGGTCCTCCTAGCCACGGCTTGGTACATCGCCTCATGTTGGTGCTTCTCCTCGTCCTATGCTGCTCAGCTTCGCCACCTAGTGCGGAATTTCCTCTGGGCTGGGTCGGATGGTTCCAAGGACTCTCGGGCCAAGGTGGCATGGGCAAGCATCATCCGGCATCAGTGAGAGGGAGGACTTGGGATCATTGACCCACACTATCAGAGTATGGCCCTTTTGGGCAAGCTTGTAGTCCGCGTCTCACACCAGGAGGGCAAACCTGGAAGGTCCTACTGGAGGGCCTCCAGGAGTGCAGACCGAGACTTGGCCGGGATTGGAGACCGTCCTTGAGATGGATCTTCATGACAGCCCAAATCACCCCCCCAGATCCCCCTTTCTACGTAGCTTACTTCATGTTGGCAGGGCCTCCGTAAGGCCCTAATTGTCATGAAGGAAAATACAACATTAATATTTGCACCTTGGATTAATTCCAGCCTTTGTAAATTCAGCCCTAGCCTATGTGTACATGTGTGAACAGCCCTTAAGTTTGAAAAGCGGGTTAGAATAAAAGGAACTAGAGGCCAAAGGCAAGACATCTTTTGATCATTCAATAATCTTGGCTTTTCCATCTTCTTGAAGTTAGCTTCTTCTTAGCCTATGAAGCACTTAGCCATGGCCGTCATGTATTCTTGAATCCCCAACCATTAATACATGATGAGGATGTCTTGGTGCAATAGACTTGTTAATTCTTTGTTGTTGCTTAGTTAATTTTCAATTTCAGTTAGATTTCATTCCATGGTTGATTGCTTTCTTACATTGGTATCAGAGCATGTGTCTTTGATCCTTGGTTACATCAATTTTCATGGTTATGATCTTGCTGGGGAGGTCTTAATCATGGAGGAGTTGGTTACATCAAGACTTGATTGATCTGTCATCATGGAAGTCTATGTCTAGTTATCTAGGGATGATTTACATAGAACCGTGGTTAGATCTGAAGTAACTGTCACAAACAGTGGTCAAGAAGATGATTCTTGGTATGCATGATGGAGGATCTTGGCAATATCCATTGGATAATGGAGGTTCAGGGCTAATTTGACGGGTCGTCATCAAATTTTACCCCATTTTGAAGGCTTATGGACCAAAAGAGGGTTAGACATGGCTGGAGGACACTTTAACTGTGGTTACTTTTGAGAAGGAAGGATTTCTTCTTCTCTTTCCTCTTTCCTTCAAGCTTCCCTACAAACTGCCATGGACATTTCTTCTCAGATCTTCTTCCCATGAGCTCTAGTGCTCAAATGGCTTATGCAAGAATTTTGTATGGGTCTCGAGCTACCTATTGAATACCTATATGCTTCATATCCATCTCATTTTCATCACGTGCTATAAGAGGACATATTGCAGCAGTTTGCGCTGTTTTTACAGCCCCCCCCTCTTGATCAACAAAACGTGATGCATTTGGAGATTATACTCTTCATAGGATGATCAAATGGAGTGCAACTATGGAGTATCCATCATCTTATACTTGATCTTTCACTCTTTTTGAAGATGGGAGCTTTCTCAAACCCTAGGTATGGAGCTTTATGACAGTTTTGGACAGCCCTAAAATTTCTCAAATTTCTTCATCAAGATCAAAGGGTTTTTGCTCTATTATACTCCCTGAGGCTTCTACATACATCCTAGTACTAACATTGATTGATCTTGAAGCTTGAAGCTTTGATGGAGCATGGATATGGAGATTGCAAACACTATGTATAACAGTTTGGGACAGCATCAAAGATTCCTGAAATTTTTGAAGCAAATCATGGGGCTTTTGTGGGCAAAGCATCTCTGAAGCTTCCTCAACCATTTTCCCTCAAGAATCCATCAACATTGGACCGACATTGAAGGAGATTGAAGCCAATGGAGGTCTAGGTATTCAATGGACAGCATGAAGCTTTTATGCCATTAAATTTTGGCATTCCCTCTTAAATTTCGGGATCTCTTGGACACATTAAAGCCCTCTCTATTACCTATTGCAACCTACTTCAAGTAAAAAAGGTAATCGGTCTTCATCAACCCTCATTTGGAGCATTCATGGAGTCATGGAGCTTTCATGGGATTAATGAAGCTGAAGCTTATCAAGGAAGGGATTATTCTTGAAGACTGAAGATCTCTTGGACTGATTTTAGAAGGATTATCAAGCTCAACTCACCTATGTCAAGCATTATGGATTGAAGGTCATTCCATCAACAATACTCTTCTCCAATCAATCAAATGAGGTACTCTAATCACTCTTAATTTCTCTTTACATCCAATTGCTGATCTCATTTCCAATTGTTGAAGAGAAATAAGAGGATTAATGAAGCTTTCATTCATAGCCTAATGCATTACTTGAAGCCTATAGGTTATGTCAGTCATTGTCTTTACTAAACCTCTTCAATTTACTGAAATGGCCATCTCTAAATGTCTCAAACTCTTCCATAATGAATGAGCATTACCCATCTACTTTCATTTACTGAAATCAGTAATTTCTTGATCTTCATTACTCAATCTTTATTGCCTAACCCTGACATGAAATTGATTGCCTATTTTGCCTCTTGATCATAAGAAAATCATTACCCAATTGGTAAGTGAGAAAAGCTTTGTAAGCAGTGAGTCACTGCTGAGGTAAATACCTCTCCATTTCTCATTTACATTGCAACCTTTTCAATTCCAATCTTGCATACCATGAAAGGACAAATGAAAGGCAATTGTATTTCCTTCCTATTCCATGCATATCATACTGATTTTTAGAGCTAGAATTCACTTGCCATGTACATGCCCAAGAGGAAAAGTGGATGCCGGGCGAGTTGGTAGGACAAAAGAGAGGTGACCCTCCCCTACCGACGAGGACCCTGAAGGGGAGCGCAACCCGGCTCGAGAGGGAACTTTCCAAACCCCTCGGGTCTCGGATCCCACGCATTTTCAAGTTTAGGTGCAGGTACAAATCTTAAAGGCACTTGAAATCAGCCTACAGCATGAGTTTATGGGCAGTGAGTTCTTGAGATATTGGCAAATGTATGGTACTCATGAATATATGGCAAATGTATGAAGACATATGGCTACAGTAAAATGTATGCATTCTATGGTAAAGACACTATGGTTCAGCATTAAAGTTTGGGACAGAGTATGTATGCATACCCTCATTAAAGATTGCAGTCTACATTTAGTTAGACAGCCATTTTACTGATTATAGAGGTCATTTTCAGTATGGGCAGATGTATGAGACTCTCCTACAGGGTTATGAAGTTGGTACATGCTTGGTATTGATGGTACAAGTCATTAATTGACTAGAACAGGGTATTCACTGCTTGCAGGAATTTTCAGACAGCAACATAAAATCCCTTACAGAAATTTCTGTACTCATCCATTTTCTGCACTTGATAGCTTGTTGGATAGAGGACTCTTCAAGCTTCGAACAGAGACAAAGACCTTGTAATTTGGATCTCTAGAAGTGAAGATAATCAAGTTTTTCTACTGCAGGAAATTCAGGACAGAAATCAACCCATGGCTAGGAATAAGAAGAGAGACCCTGTTTTGGATACTATCAATGAAGAATTGAAGGAATATCAACAGGAAAGGGGTGAACATGACACTTCTCAAGATGCCATTTACCGAATGCATTATGAGAACGAAGAGGTCGATGCAAGTTCCACCCACTCCCCTACCAATCAACCCATAGAGATGTCTCATATCTCAATGAATTCAAACAGTTTTCAACAATTGTCAAATGACATAAAGGATATGAAATCAGGCTTCGAGGGTATGAGGTTGGGTATTGACAAGCTTGTAGCACGTCTTGGTGAGAAAATGTTGCCTACAGCTGGTCTTAATGTCCCACATCCTCATATAGCTGAAGAACCACCTACTCCTAAGGTGGTAGGTCAATTTGAAGTTGGAGAGTCATCTAAAGCTAAGGATTTTGTTCAGCCCAGTTCACTTCAGCCACAATTCCATCAACAAAAGGGTCACTTTTAGCCACATGGGCAAGATCCTCAAGAGAGAGTGCAAACAAACTCAAAGCATGATGAAGACATCCATGGGTGCAACTCTTTCTACAAGCAATTTTACCCTCAAGCAAATGTTGGTGGCTATGAGCAAGAGTATGTTAATTCAGCCCCAAACTCTTATGGGCAGCCACATGGACATGTGAATTCAGCCCCAAATGCTTATGGACAGCCACAACATAATTTCTCTACTCAAGTGCAGCCCAATAAGCCAAGTCCTATGTCAAATCATGGTTGGAATCAGCAAAATAATGGGCAGCAACCACCTTTCAACTCACCTGTGCATGGACAACCTCAAGGGTACCATGGACAACCTCCCAATGTGAGCCTCAAGGACATTATTTCCAACCACAAAGTCATGGTATGCATTATGGACAGCAAACTCCTTATGCACAAGGGCAGGGAAATAACGAATATCCTAGGCAAGGATCTTTTGGCAATTCTTTTGGGCCACAACACCATAATGGGCAGCAGCACCATAATGGACAACCTCCTCAATACGAGAGAGAGTACAAGGAGAAAATAGTTATCTCAAACTTCAACGGAGAGAACCCTTCACCCACGGAGTTGGAGGAGTGGTTTGACAAGTTAGAGATGTATTTTTCCCTTTACCCAAGGCCCGAGAATGCCAAAGACAAATTTGCAGCCCTTCATCTAGAAGGCTATGCTCACACTTGGTGGAGATATATGGCGAGGACGGGACATGACTTCTTGTCTTGGGATGCATTGAAAAATGCTATGATTGAAGTCTTTGTTTCCCCTATTGAAAAAGAGCGGTTAGAGAAGAAGTGGTATGCACTTGAGCAACGTGGTCTCTCGGTTAGAGAGTACTCAAATCAGTTTTTGAACCTTTCGATGTATGTTCATGGGGTCTCCGATAGTGCCAAGTTGAATAAATACATATTTGGTTTGGAACCTACTCTTTCTTCCGAAGTTGGAGCCATGAATCCTACATCCCTACAAGCTGCCATTCAATTGGTTGAACGTTATGGGCAGAAATACAACGGTTTTCAGCCAAAAACAGGGCATTCTTTTCAGCCTATGCAGTTCCCAAGGACATCAGGCCATTATGGGCATGCTAAAACTGATTTTCAGCATATTGGGAAGCCATCAAATACTTTCAGCAATACCTACAGCAAGATACCCACTTTCCCTACTGTTTTTGGGTCAAAACAAAGCAGTAATTTCAGACCTAATGCTGAAAATAGATTTGATGGAAAGAGAACTGATATAAGTGCCAAAACTTCAGCCCCTACTCAAGGCAAACATGTATCGAATGACAAGCTCAAAGATATGTATGCTAAAGGACTATGCTTCAAATGTGGAGAGAAATGGTCACCCGATCATAAGTCCAAATGCAAGGCCAAAAACATAAAGATTAGCATGATCATCGAGGATGATTCCGATGTTGAATCTATTGAAGGAAGCTTGGCTCAGCTTGATGTCACATCAACTCAAGAAGAGGCACATGAAAATGAAGAGAATGTCCATAATGAGTTCTATGATCCGATGGATGGGTTTCCTTTTGACCCGGGCGGTCATTATTTGGATGATTCATGGACTGATTTACATCCATCGCTATGTGCCATATCAAGTGATGCATGGAGTGGTTCAAGAGGGGATAATACCCTACGCCTTAAAGGTCAAATCAAGGGAAGGACCGCTCATATACTCATTGATACAGGAAGTACACATAGCTTCATTAATGCTAAGTCACTCAATGGGCTGAAATTGAATACGCATGAAATGCCTATATCACTCAAAATCCAAGTGGCAAATGAAAATTTTGAGAAGAGCAATCAATGCTGTCCAAATGTACCTATCACCCTTTCCCCATTGTGCACTACATCGGTGAGCCTAATTGCATTAGAAATGGGTCCCATTGATATAATACTTGGCTGCAATTGGTTAAAATCTTTGGGCAGATTTACCATGGATCTCAACAACATGGAAATGGAGTTTAAATGGTGTGGACAACAAGTAACACTACATGGAGTTGAAAAGAAAAGAATGGAGATGATCAGTCCCAAGAAGGTTAAGAAAGAGATAAATGCAAAGGCATGTATGTTCACCATTCCTCTTTCCAAGATTGAAGAGGATCAGCCCTCTTCTCTTACCAACAATATGGACCCATGTCTTTGTAAATTGCTGAAAGAATATGATGATATTTTTCAGTCACCTACCTCTCTTTCTCCCAAAAGAGAAGTGGATCATCCCATTGACTTGCTACCCAATACAAAGCCCATCAACAAACCACCATATCGCCTCTCCAAAGTGGAAAGAGAAGAGGTAGAACGCCAAGTCAAAGAGCTTTTGGAAATGGGTCTCATTAACGCAAGCCAATCACCTTTTGCTTCTCCAGTCCTTCTTGTGAAGAAGAAAGATGGCTCCTTTCGAATGTGCATTGATTACCGCGATCTCAACAAGGTCACTATCAAGAATAGGTATCCAATACCTAGAATAGATGATCTCTTAGATGAATTGAAGGATGCCAAGGTGTTCTCCAAAATTGACTTGAGATCGGGATATCATCAAATACGCATGAAGGAAGGGGATGAATTTAAAACAGCCTTCAGGACGGAGAGGGGTCTTTACCAGTTTATGGTTATGCCTTTTGGGTTATCAAATGCTCCAGCCACATTCCAGTCTCTCATGAATAAGATACTTCAGCCATTGCTCTTTAAAACAGTTTTGGTATTCTTTGATGACATTTTGATCTATAGCAAGAATAAAGAAGACCATTTGCAGCGTGTAAAAGAAGTCTTTGACATATTGAGGATACACAAACTGTTTGCCAAGGCCACTAAATGCTCTTTTATGACAAAGGAAGTTGAGTACTTGGGTCATATAGTGGGAGAAGATGGAATCAAAGTGGATCCTAAGAAGGTTCAGTGCGTCAAAAAATGGCCTACGCCAACCAATGCCACTTCATTAAGAGGTTTCCTTGGTTTGTCATCATTTTACCGACGGTTTATGAAGAATTATGCTCATGTTGCAGCTCCTCTTACCGATCGGCTGAAAAAGGAGGCCTTCTTCTGGGATGAGATCGCTAACAAGAGCTTTAATGAGCTGAAGCAATTGCTTGTTTCAGCACCCATACTAGTTTGCCCTACTTCTCCAAGACTTTTACCATTTATGCAGATGCCAGTGGTAGAGGTTTGGGGGTAGTTTTGGTACAGGAGCATGGTGTCATTGCATTTGAGAGCAGAAAATTTGATGACAAAGAGAGAGAGATGCATGTTTATGAGCAGGAAATGCTTGCTATCTTACATGCAATCAAGAAATGGCACCACTACCTCTATGGGACACACTTCAAAGTCAAAATCGATCATAGGGTCTTGAGATATTTTCTCTCGCAGCCCAATCTTTCTCCCAAGCAAAAGAGATGGTTAGCCACTTTGCAATCATATGATTTTGAAATATCATACATGGCTGGCAAGGATAATGTGGTGGCTGATGCGTTATCAAGAATGTGGGCATGCAGTCTATCTACTGTGTCTACCATCTATAAGGATTGGATTGAAGACATTCAAGAGGAATATGTGCTTGATGAGCATGCTGCCCATATTTTACAGAAATTACAGCAAGGGTGTGATGCTGAATTTCCTAATTTTAAAGTGCATAATGGTCTCTTATGGTTTAAGGGTAAAGTGTACTTGATTCCCAGCAGTAAATTCAAGCTGAAGGTGCTTCAAGAGATGCATTCATCGCCAATGGCTGGTCATTTGGGCCTTTTCAAGACGTTTGATAGAGTTCATCAAAGCTTCTATTGGAAAGGTCTATGGAAAGATGTTAAAGAGTATGTATCTCAGTGCTTGGAGTGTCAGCAAAATAAGGATTCCACTCTATTACCAGCCGGCTTACTTCAGCCTTTACCCATACCTACGGGCAAATGGACAGATATTTCCATGGATTTCATAACGGGATTGCCTACTACCAGTCATGGATGGAACAGTATCTATGTGGTAGTTGATAGATTGACCAAATCAGCCCACTTTATCCCAACTAAAGTCCAATTTTCAGCAAGGCAAGTCGCCGAGCAATTTATGGAAGGTGTGTTCAAACTACATGGTATGCCTATGAGAATAGTATCAGACCGTGATTCGAAGTTTATGGGCAACTTCTGGAAAAGTCTATTCTCATCTATGGGTACTTTCCTCACTCCTAGCACGGCCTATCACCCTCAGACTGATGGGCAAACGGAGAGAGTCAATCATTGGGTGGAAGTGTACCTTAGGCATTATTGTCATGACACACAAGCTTCATGGAATCGTTGGATCCACCTTGCTGAATTTTGCTATAATAACACGCACCACATGAGCATTGGGATGTCTCCGTTTGAAGCTCTTTATGGGTATAAAGTCCAACTTCCATCAGTTTTATTCCATGAAGATATCAACCCACAAGCAAAGGAAGAGTTGGAAAGAATGGAGTTGCTCATGAGGCAATGCAAGGACGGCATAAGGAAAGCACAAGAGGTAATGAAGGTCTATGCAGATGAGAAAAGAAGACATTTAGATTTCAAGGTTGGAGATTGGGTATTTCTCAAAGTGCCCAAGACGCATTATGCTTCATTAAAGGGTGGGAACAATAAGCTTGCTCAGGTTTTATGGGCCTTACTTGATCTTGGACAAAATTGGAGAGCTTGCTTATAAACTTCAACTACCATCTTCTACTAGAATACATGATGTATTCCATGTTTCACAGCTGAAGAAGTATGTTGGGCCCGATGTACAAGTATTGGAAGAGTTACCACCATTGGATGAGGCAGGACTAATCATATATGAACCTGAAAGCATTATTGGAAAGAGAGAGAAAGTTCTCAGAAATCGTACTCTCATTGAGTATCTCATTAGTGGAAGAATATGCCCATTGAAGAGTCTTCTTGGCAACCATCCACTTATGTCAGTAACTTTCCTTGGTTATTACAGGATGATATATGATGCAGTATGCAGTGACTGTGCAGAGACAGCTTGCTGTATGAAATTTCTGCAGACAATAAAACTGTCCTGACTTCATCAGAATTTGATTTTGATGTTATGGGGTGATGCTTGGGAGTGTATACTTCGTTTCTACACCTCATTTGGACCAATATATCAAAAGTTATGGAAGTTTTAGTGAATCAGCCCTGTTTGGATAGCAGCCAGTTTTCTCACAGTTTGGCATGCAAAAAGGTCTTCTTTTCATGGACAGTGCTTTCTTATCACTTGGAAGATGAATGGGCATGATTACTATCATCCTTGACTTGGATTTAGTCCATTACTTCTTGGTTTTGAGGACAAAACCATCTTCAGGACGGGATGGTTTGTCATGAAGTTTCGAAAATACAACATTAATATTTGCACCTTGGATTAATTCCAGCCTTTGTAAATTCAGCCCTAGCCTATGTGTACGTGAACAGCCCTTAAGTTTGGAAAGAGGGTTAGAATAAAAGGGACTAGAGGCCAAAGGCAAGACATCTTTTGATCATTCAATAATCTTGGCTTTTCCATCTTCTTGAAGTTAGCTTCTTCTTAGCCTATGAAGCACTCAGCCATGGCCGTCATGTATTCTTGAATCCCCAACCATTAATACATGATGAGGATGTCTTGGTGCAATAGACTTGTTAATTCTTTGTTATTGCTTAGTTAATTTTCGATTTCAGTTAGATTTCATTCCATGGTTGATTGCTTTCTTACACTAATTCAAAGCCCCCAAGTTGCCAAGAGGAGATAAACGATCAGTCGGTGATCTAGAACCCCCACGTCAACCATTAGGAGGAGGTACAGATCGGCGAATACCCCCACATCCAGTGGGCCGGTTGGGAGGCCGGTCCGGCTCACCATCAAGACTAGGCGCGAGGTGTACAGGTTGGTGAACGAGGAGGTGTTGCAACAAGCATCAAGTTGCCAGAGAGGAATCGAGTTGAGGAGAAGGGAGATTGACGCAACAATACCTCAGGAGTGGCTTGGCCCCCTGGCACGAGGGCCAGTAGAGCTCACGAGGTATGAAGCACTAAGTTTTCACCGACAGGTATCCCCTTACAGGTGGTAGGCAGAGTGGGCGGCGCCCCGCAAGGAACTTTTTTCACTGTTCAGGAGAGGGGGCGTCTGGCCCTTGACAGAGGGCAGCAAGATGAGGGGATAGCTATCCTTTCGTAAAGAAGGATTCGGCTGGTAGGCCTTCAGGAGAAGACATAGCAACTGAACCCCTATGTTTTTTGGAAGGAGCTCAGCACAAGTGGTGCCTTTGGATCTGGGAGGGCACACCACTTGATGAGCAGGAGTGGGATCCAGGAGAGTGCCTATGGCCAGCCACTACGGTCGCCAAGAAGCCACCGAGGTTCCTAGAGTATACAACCAGGATTGGCAAATGCGTACTGATACAGAAGGACATGGACCGGGCATCGTCATGTAGCAGGTACTGGGTGGAGCACAATATCACGGATGCATTTCGATGGACTTTCTAGCGTGCCTAGGGGACAGTTGAAGGCCGAGGAGCGTATCGTATTTCGTATGGCTGGTGGGACATGAAGGCCTGGCAGTAGGGAGTTGGTTAGCCCAAATACAAAAGGATGGAGAACGTAAACGCTGCACACAGCAACTTCTGGAAACTCCAAAGCACTGCCTCTAGTCGTGTGAGGTGGCGCAACTAGTGTGGAGAGGAGCATGCCACATCCTTTGCCGCATAGCACCTAGCCTTGGATGTATCTCATGGGGAGCTTTCTGCTGGCAGGCAATCAACCAGGGTCGTCACCTTCTGTATGAGGCTAAGATGCAAGACACGATCTTCCTTATTGAGGTTGGGTCATGCGCAGTAGCCGGCTTGGAGGTTCTACCCATCCGCCAAGTACTAGAGCCCACAACAGACCGCTCTGAGGTATGGGAGACCGTAGGGAGTCTCACTAGATGGCATATCTGGAAGGTGCGGTGTCAGGAGGGTTTTGGACAAGAGAGACTTTCTGTACAAGCAACTTTGGCAGAGCTCTAGACCTCCATCATCCACTCCCTTTGCGGCCAATGGGACCATGTGCAGAGCGAGTCTCGAGCTTGTCAGGAGCTTTGTCTTCACTTCATGTACACTTGGGGCTGTCTAAACTTGTTTTTCGTGATGTAGGCAGTCAATCCCAAATGGTGATACATCCCCCCCCCCCCCCCCCTCCCTCCATGGCTTCTTGCCCCCATTCCCCCTAGACAACCCTGAGAGGCCTGTATATTCTTTTGATATTTCTGTGACTTTATATCAGCTCCAGCTAGTATGTTGAGCAAGAGCACTTCTTTGTATTCAAGGTTTTTCTAAAGTAATATAATTAGCCACACTTTATTTGCAAAAAAAAAAACACCTTTTTTCTTGTTTTTTCCTCAATTAGACACAATCGTCTTTAAGTAGATAGTTGTCAAGGGATTAAAGGCTGCCTATACCTAGTTGTCTATATTTATATTGTACTTACTACTTGCACACCTATACATTGCATGTGGCGGCCGCCCATCACTACCAATTTTTTATTCTTTACTATGACAATAAAATAAGGAAATGCATGTTACACATTGTGACTGTTGGAGTTCCCACATACAGTCTTGCTTTCTCTTCTTGCACCATCCTCCATAGCTCTTGTTACTTGCGCTTACTTGTGCTCTTATTCTTGCTCACCATTTCCACCTTTTAGTAACGAGAGAAAGAGAAGGTAGGTGACATTAAGAAAATAGATGAGGTGAAAGAGGTATTGGGTTAGATAAATCATGATTTATGAATCATGAATGATGAGATAAAAGATTGAAATTAGAATTTAGAAAAGATAATCTAAAAAATATAGATTGAAATCTAAAATGAAAAATAAACTATAAACTAAAATTTTATTTTTTATTTTGCTTACCTCATTAATAGCTTGTCGGATAGGTGTGTATATGATAGTCCGCATTGTTCTTTGTCCTCTTTGCCTCATATCCACGGCTTGTAAGAAAAAGGTGCCAAGAGGTGAAGAAACAAGGATATTAATGACACCTCATCTCTTCCTATCACTCCATCCATTGGAAAGTATGGTGCAACCATACTTTACCCATCAAGCACACATAGGCTTGAGAGTTTTGTTCATTGTTTCTCCATATCGAGCTTCTTAGTCTACACGTCGTTATAGGTGATACCATACCACCCCTCACATAAACCGACCACTGCAATAGCTTTGATCCTTTTTTTTTCACCTATCCACTTAAAGCAAATGAAATGGAAGATTGTACTCACCGCTCGCAGCTTCTTCTAGCAAAGGTTATCTAAATGGACTTTTACTTTCGATGGTAGCAACAAGCCAAATGCCATTGAGGTGCATGGACTAGGAGATGGAGTTTCGGAAGCATCCAATTCCATGTCCGAAGTGACCACCTTCTCTTGAGCCTTTGCCATGCTTGATGATACGTGACTGCTTTGATTGGAGAGAGAAGAGTACTTCTTCATGATTTTGGCCACAGATTGAGAAAATTTAAGGACATGGGCTACATTGACCATCCATGAAACCAGCCCTCCTTCCGTGGATGGATGGTAAATCTTTGATTACAACTTAATTCCAGCAACAAACAATTAATGCAAATCTGAAAATAGAAATTTACCTAATGATCTTGCACAATGCACACCCCATTGGCCCCAAAATTGGCGCCCCTTTCGGTATTTCTTTAGCTTTATTGAAGCAAAAGTTGATTTACAATGGGATTCTCCCAATCCCCTTCGCAATCCAAACTCCCCTTGCTGTCCAAAGTGACCCCCCACGCCAAGGGTGCAACTCGATGCATTATGCCTTGAGTTACTACCAACGTAACTACTCTATCTAACCCAAAAGCTAGATCCACAAAGGTCACATTTTTGCCATCCGGTCACATAGACCTCATATGACATAGAAATCACGATCCAACCAATGTCCACTCACACATCACTTCTTCTCATAATGGGGGCCTTACAACTTAGAGCACCATGGATCATCTGACATAGAAGTCAGGATCCTGTCCACTCACACATCACTTCTTCTCATAATGCGGGCCTTACAACTTAGAGCACCATGGATCATCGATGGTACCTTAAAAGGGTGGGGCATTGAGCATATCTAACACCAACTTTCCCCATGGGTCCCATCTCATCCTTTTTTATGCCTAGACAAGCTGCCATGTCAACAAAGATGAAGTTGATTCGTGCACCATTATCAAAGAAAATCAATGCATGTTGATCCCTAATTTTACTCCATCCTCTACACAACTCAATAGCATCATCATTGGGCTGATTACTAACAATATTGGGCACCAACCTCACTAATGTTTTGGGCTTCTTTCCCTTAGAATCTCCCTAATTTTCTGATTCTCCAGCTTGTTGCCTATTGAAACAGTCCCTTGCAATGTGACCCTCATATTCACAAGCAAAGCATTTACTTACAGCCATCAATTCCCTACGTTGTGCCAATGTTTTCGAGCCCTTTCTCTATTATTTTGGAATCTTTTCAAGCTAATTTTCAGATCTTCCCCTTTTCTCAGTCTTAAAACAACTTTTTATTTGGCTCTCCCCACTCTCTAGGAAGCCTGAATCCTTCCCACACACGAAAGCATTTGCTATAGCAACAATTTCTATGGGTTGAGACATACTAAAGATGGTGGATTTTATTAAAAATACATGATTCCTTTGGATAGCCCACAAACATAATTTTCCACTTACTCATGAAGGGGTATGGGGTGATAAGAAGTGACGGGTTTGTTGCCCCTTTGGGTGTCAGGTTGTTATACAATGGCTGCTGCAAAAAGGGTGCATTTGCTGAATTTACATCAAAACTAAAACCAAACGAAGTATTTATATAACAAGCACTCATTCATTGAGTCCCATAGGCATTCGAGGGTGCATATGCATTACCAAACATGTTACACTATGCCCCAAGCATCAAGCTAATCCTATCATACATAGAGTTTTACACATTTCTAGCCATATCTAAATACATCGAGCCTTGCACACTATGCATTGGCTGCTGCATACCATAGGGATTTGTGTCATACATTTCTGTATACGGTCCCTATCCAACCATAGCATGAAAATCTGCGCTTCCCCAAAGTATCCTAGCGCTGCCCCATGATAGCACAAATGGATGATGGAAGTCCAAAGCTCTGTCAAAGTCGCCTGTACTGAAAGTCTCTCCCCGCCAAAAACCTCCTAATATCGCGCCTTCCAGATGTGTCATCCACTAAGACTCCCAACAATCTCCCATACCTTAGAGCAGTCTATTGTGGGCTCGAGAACCTGGCAGACGGGTAGAGCCTCCAAGCCGACCACTGCACACGACCCAGCCTCAATGATGAAGATCATGTCCTAGTTCCTAGCCTCATACAAAAGGTAACGGCCCTGGCTGACTGCCTACCTGCCAACAACAAAGCTCCCCATGAGATACATCCAAGGCTGGGTGCTAGACGACAGAGAATGCGGCATGCTCCTCTCCACACGAGCTCGACACCTCATACAACCAAAGGCAGTGCTTTGGAGTTTCTAGAAACTGTTGTGTGCAACGTTTACACCCTCCATTCTTCTGCATCTGGACTAGCCAACTCCCCACTGCCAAGCCTCCATGTGCCAAACAGCCATAAGAAATACGATACCCTCCTCAACCTCCAGCTATCCCATAGAGGGCGTCAGAAAGTCCATCGGAAAGCATCCATGATTTTGTGCTCCGCCCAGTATCTGCTACGCGAAGGCGCCCAGTCCATGTCCTCCTGCATCAGTACATGTCTGTCAATTCTAGCTGTGTACTCCAGGAATCTCCATAGCTCCTTGGTGACCACAGTGGCCGGCCATAGCCACTCTCCAAGGCCCACTCCAACTCATCAAGTGGCCTGCTCTCCCATATCCAGAGACGCCACTCCAAGAACTCCTAGAATATATAAGGGTCCAAACGCCATGTCTTCCCCTCCCCTAAAGGCCAACCACCCGAATCCTCCTCCACGGAAGGACAACTATCCCCTCATCCTGCTGCCCTTTGTCAATGACCAGATACCCCCCCAACTGCACAATGAAGAAAGTCCCATGTGGGGCGCCGCTAACTCTACCTGCCACCTGTAGGGGGATACCTATTGGTGAAAATCTAGCGGCCTATACCTCACCAGGCTCTACCAACTCTCATATGGGGAGGGGGGAAGAGGGTGGATGTGGGCCCTCAAGTGAGGTGGCCTGTGACGCCTCCATGGGAGGTGGATATAGAGGCCTGTGGTCCTACCGAGTGGAATGAGGGGCGAGGGGAGGACGGGGGGGAAAGGCCGCGGGGTGCTCTGCCGGGGAGCGACGCTCACCCTCCTACTCCCTGCTACCATAGCTGTGTTTGAGAGGCTGACTGTGGGCCCCCTTGCCGTCTCCCTCTGTTGTCTCTAGACCCGTGTAAAGTCGTCAGTGTCCATCTGTGGGCCTATTAGCGAAACCGCCTTGGCTCCGAAGAGCGTGCAATCTGCTACCTAATGTCCAAAGTCATGGCAACACAAGCACTGCCCTAGCTGCCCAATCACAATAACCTGTTGCCTGAAAGAGTGTCCACCTGCCTCAATCTCCAGAAACTGTGGTATATTCTTTCTCTTTCACTGCCACCCGTACCTTTGGGACTCCTACGGCTGTCACTGCGTCCGCGAAGAAGGCGAGAAGGACAATGCCGAAGAGCGGTCCAAAGTTCTCCACTAATTGGTGATACTCTATCGCCAGTCCGGGGAAGAGTAGGGTAACTAGATGTCTAAGAAACCAGTTATGGAGTGCAAATGCCTCCACTCTGAAGCCACTATACCAAGGAACCATGTGGATGACCCCCTTCATGGAAGCATAGGGTGAGCTATCCACTAGCTTACGTGTTGCGTCTACCAAGGTGAGTCATACCATGAAGATCCCTTGACCCATGAGAACCGCCTCCGCAATCTGCGCTGTGCCAATGCGCAGTGTGGAGTGAAGCCAATCCGAAAGCTGGGACCTAGATGAGGAGTGTCCTACGACCTGACCAAAGATCGTTGTTTCTTTCAGCTCCAGCTCTGTGGCATGGACAGCTAAGAGTTGTTCCTCAGAGAGAACGACGTGCAAGGTATTTGACTAGGGGGCACTCGTAAAATGCACCGACGTCTGGCTAGAGGTTTGCCTGTTGAGAACCTACCAATCACGCTCTTGTGCTACTGGGGGCGGGGGGGGGGGGGGGGGGGGGGGGGGGGGCGGGGGGCGGCCGAGGAGGCGCGGATGTTGTTTTCTGGTGGTGGGAGAGGCGCTGGACTCCAAGGATGGCCAGCTCCCGACGGGAACATGCGGATGTGGGTGGGGGCCTGTCAGATAGGGCCGCAAGGCGAGGGAGATGGGGGGCAGCACAGTATGGGGGGGGGGAAGGGGGGGAGCTGACGGGAGGGGGAGACGCAACACGACCGGAGGGAGGGGGAAGATTGGGCGACAAGAGGAGACGCAGCGCAATGGGAGGAGGTTGCCTGGCGGCCAGCAAAGGGGGGGGGGGGGGGGGGGGGGGGGGGGGGGAGGGGGGGTGTTGGGGCATGAGTAGTAGCAGCTGATGGGAGGAGGAGCGCAGCATGACAAGAGGGAGGGGCAGGAAGGCTGGGTGACGGGAGGAGGCGCAATGCAATGGGAGGGGGGCAAGAGCTGGGCGCAATGGCGGGCAGCAGCGCGATGGGCAGGAGCTGATTCTTGGCAATTAAAACATTGTGAAACAACACTTCCAAGTTGGCCTTGCATATGCATGATGTTGTCCTTGCTAAAAATGATTCAGCACCCAAGGCCTTCATAGACCATTTGTATAGGGCTTCAGAAAGCATGAACCTCAGACTCCCACATGAGTCCTAAACTACTACGGCTCCTAGGAATGAGGCTCTTGAGGACACTCAATGGCCTTTGGATCATCCTAATCTTCCATGCTATGAAACTATGATTCACTCTCCTCTGGCACATCATGCTTCTCTAGCTCTAACATATGTAAAATTGGTAATGGATGTGGGACAAGTGACGAGGATGGTTGGAGTTCGAGAAGGAAGCCTCTATGGAGACAAATACAAAGACAGCAATCGGGCAGAGAGAGGCAGAGCTTGAGTAGAAAGGGGCTATGCCTTCTCAAAGACACTGGAAAAAGAAGAAGAGCTAGCTGATGAAGAAGACACAACTTCCCTTTGGCACATCCCCTAAGGATGGACATCTAAAGACCTCAAAATGAGCAACAAATTGCTTCCAACCAAAAATGCCTCAAAGAGGATCATATTGAGAACAGCCAATGGCTGAAAACGGCTGCAGATGTGTATTGCATTCAAAACTGCCTCAACCAAAAGAGGATGAGGTAGTGAGTGATCTCCACAATGATCTTGTTTAGCTGCTCTACCACAGCATTCTCAGGTTTTCATGGATGTTTGTTCCCCCACTCAATCCTCACCTTTAGGGATTCTAGAATCCTAGTAACTCCATTATTTTGAAGATTCCAAGGGAGTTACAGAACCAAAAGCCTTGAAACATTTTCTTTGAAGCAGGAAAAGTGCACATTTTCATCCAGCTGCATGCACCTAGAAGTTAACTTGTAATGGTAATTATATCATGCATCATGAATAATCCTGATCTTTATTCAATGCAAGTCGCAGAACAGAGCCTTGTGATCTCTTCTTTCAGGGTATTTTAGAGATGATAAACCTCCCTAAAAAGAAATACTTTGTTTTATCAGGAGTTTATCTAGGAGACATATTAGTTCTGAAAAGTGATTGTAGAACCCACCTGCATACCAAACAAAACCTCTTGAATTTCTTCTAAACCTTTTTCGAGAGTATCTTCCCGCGCAGCCAAAATTTGGACAGCTTCTGATGTCTTTTCAGCAAGGGCAGCAGTCTGTGCAACATTCTCAAATTATTAAAATCATCTTGATTAAAGAATGTCAGACTAAACAGACACTGGCCATGTGTTGTCTTCCAGACTAATGACACAACAAACATGATTCCCCTTTCTCCTCGTACATCAGTAGGCAACAAGATATTTACTGGCAAATCTGTTTCAGGTATAACCTTACTACAATGCATCAGGCCATCATCCTGAAAAGAAATTTACAGCAAACATGTTTTATATAAACACTGAAAATTTGTTGAAGTAGCATCCTGTGTATGTCATGGCAACATAGTACAATTGATGTTCTGACTCTTGGCTATGAACATGTTCTGTGGTGGTCCAGTCAGCTTCAGCAGCAGGTCAAAGCCGTGATTGTGTACAGCAGCTTTGTGGCCAGTTTTGTGTCTGTTCTTTGGTATTAAACCAAAGAGAAGATTCAAAGCCATGACACAGAGCACAAGGTTTGTGCAAAACACCAACAAACATGCCAAGATCCCCAATACTCGAAGCAGTACCAACTGAAACCTCTTACAGTTTCATGCAATAGGCATAGATTCACTCCTTCCTTACAGTTCATCAATGTGGTATAGAGACTAAAGATTTAATGGCTGTCATGTTTTTTCATTGCATAATTTCCTCCTATAGAATTTTCCAGCATTTATTACCTTCCCATGGATGATCAACATGAAAATATCTTACTGAGGACGTTGAAATCCACATCACAGTTTGTGGAAAGAAAATCTCCATAGAATTTGGAAAAGCCATTTGCCTCTGAAACAGTCTTTCTACAGAGATGCCCCCTTATATACCAATTTGAATCAAGAGCTTGTCTCGCTTCTGGCGTGGCTGTATGCAAATGCATTGATCGCTTCATGGAAAGAGGTCTTGTAATCAATGGATTGGCAGATCTGATGCAGTGGACAATTCCCTTCGTCAAGAAAGCCTGCATTGTAGTAAAATGTTTGACCCTCCGTTGGCTCTTATTGGACCACGGAAAGCACACTTCTTGGCCAGTAAAAAATGTCTGCAGTAGACATGTTAGTGAACATGTCTTTGCGCCTCTATGTGTCCATCTCCTGGTTGTGAGCCTCCGCCAAAGTTTAGCAAGGATGTTTGGAACTTTGGCACTATCTAAGTCAATCAGTCCTTTGTGTGTGACAGCAGTGTTCATCCTGGGCACGTCAGACGCAGACATTAGGGTTTTTCAGATCTGTCCACACTGCCTTTCAAGATCTGCCCAATGCCCATGGCATTGTCTGACCAGCCCACTCTCTTCTAAGCAGCCCACATGCCTTCCTCATTGGAGGTGACATCCTTTGCTGGATGTCATGCTCACTTTCAGACCAGGTGGCATACTTATTGCCTGGGTGGACAAGTTCCACATCCCTGCAGATAATCCTGTAATCAATGAAGCTGAGAGGAGAGAGGAGAAAGGACTGAAGAGAGAGAAAGAGAGCAAGAGGGAAAGGAAGACTAGAAGAGGAGAGAGAAAGACAGAAAAGAGGGGAGGAAGGAGGAGGAAGCCATGGAAACTGAAGATGAAGGTGAAGAGTATGTTCTTGATAATAACTGGTTGCCTTAATCTAGGACTCTTATACCTTATATACCCCGATCAGTGTGATTGGGTGTCTAGACTCTAACCCCTAGTTTCTATGTATCCTGCTCGTTACAATCCATCCCCACCCGAAAGGTTTTTGCCCTTAAAAAACGAAGAGAACTAGAGGGGAGTGATCGCTGGGTTTAGGGAGTGGGGTGCAAAGTACTACTCTGAGCCACATTACAATGAAAATTGGTGGGTAAAGACTAGGGCAACATACTGTCCATGACAGGCCTACTGAGGTAAAATTGTCCTAACTTTTGATAGGCTGCTCCAAATGGGGGCGTACCGCATGTAGAAACGGAGCTTATGACAAGTACTTTCATCCCAGGTAGGATGCACATTCCTGATATTTGAGCAAGTACAAAACTGTTCTAAAACAGTGTGCAGTCTACAAGCAAGAAGTAGTCAAAGAAAGGCCTAACTGGCTAGTCTTCAATCCATTGGGCATCTTGGAGGTGAGGAAATTCATTGATAATGGTGGCTGGGTGCTAGGAGGCTTCTTCCAAGGGTAGGCCTTGCCATTTGATGAGGTATTCCTTGATGGATCGAGACCTTAAGTACTTATCTCGTTGCCCAATAATTGCCTCAACGATATATTAAATGATACCTTCTTCATCTATGGGGGGAAGTTCTTCCACATAGTCCACTGAGGTGCCCATGAAGGGTTTCAGCTAGTTGACATGAAACACATTGTGGATTTTGGTAGTGGGGGGAAGCTCTAATCGGTAGGCCAAGTCACCAACTCTCTTTAGGATCCGGTAGGGGCCATAGAAATGGTAGGCAACCTTGTTATTACTGCCCTATTTGAGAGTGGAGTAACGGGACTAAGGCACTTTTTTAAGAGGACCAATTCCCCTTCCTAGAATCCCAAATGCCTTTTTTTCTCATTAGCATAGAAAATCATGTGAGGTTGTGCCTTTTGAAGATTTACTTTGCATTGTTGAAGTAGGGCTTGTATATGATCCAACTCGGCCTTACTCTAAGAGTTGATCTTATCATTGAATAAGACTGTAGGGAGGGGGACCTTATACCCGTATAAGGCCTTAAAAGGAGAAACTCCGATGCTAGAGTGGGTGGAGTTGTTATAGGCAAACTCAGCCAAGTGAAGCCACGTATCTCAACTGTGTTGTACATCATGGCAAAAGTGCCGCAAATATGTCTCAAGCCATTTGTTTACTCTTTCAGTTTGGCCATCTGTCATGCTCACTTTCAAACCAGGTGGCATACTTACTGGCTAGGTGGACAGGTTCCACATCTCTGCAGATAATCCGCCCAAATATAACTTCTCTCTTCACTATGCTAGTTATCATGCGCTTTCTCCCTTTATTGGTCATGGTCACTCCCATAGCTGCCTCCCTACCACGTACGGCACCATCTGTACGGTATGATCCATATGGTACGAATTCGTACATTAAAACGGACCTATTTGGGCCACCTGGCCTGCACGTCCTCGATCCTACATCCCGCGTTTCTCGCATTTCCTGCAAAGTTGCACTTTTTGGGGGGGTGGGAAGCCTTGGATACCTCATCCCACCCCCTTTTCCAGCCATGCATACCCCCCCCCCCCCCCCAAAGCCCTCCTTGGATTCCTTCCAGCTTCCAACCCTCTCTTTGACCGTTGACCCCTCTTTCTTCCATTGTTTGAACTTTGACCCTTCTCTCATCTACAAAAGGTGCTCCTCTCCTCTATCCTTCCACACCAATTCAGCAAGCACTTTCCATTCTCTGATTCTCATCTTCCTCTCTTGGATCTGGATTCTTGAATGGACTTGTGATTTGTCATTCTTGAATCTCACCTCCCATCCCCTCTTTCCCGCACCCTATTGAAGCATTTGCCATTCTAAAATCTCATCTTCCATTCCCTCTATCCCGCACCCTATCAAAGCATTTGTCATTCTCATCTCCCATCCCCTCTCTCTCACTCTTGCTCTTTCAACTTTACCCCAGCCCTCGGGCCTCTCAAGTCTCCCTCCCTTTCAACTTTCAAGACTCAAGTTTCAAGAGTCCAGACTCAAGCATCTCTCTCTCTCTCTCTCTCTCTCTCTCTCTCTCTCTCTCTCTGGGGCCTCTTTATCCGTCATCAGCACCATGACTCCTGAGAAACACTTCAATTTGCATGCGATCCATAAGGAGAGGGACACAAAGAAGTCCAACTCCCACCATTGGACATGCAAGTATTACGGGAAGCGCTATACAAGTGGTGCAACTCGGCTTCTCCAATATCTTTCCAAGACAAGGGGGCAAGTTGCTCCATGGCACATGCAAGGAGATCCCTCAAAACATCGTGGAGGAGATTCTCGCCAAGATGAGAGGGGGATCCACAAGAGGAGGAGAAAGTGGCTTATTGGCACCAACTCCTATGCCTACTAATGAGGAAGTATCAAATGTGGGTGTATCTTCAACCGATGTGGGAGAGGTCTCTACCATTTACCATTGGTGGTGGGGGCTCCACGTCCTCATCCGGCTCCAATAAAAGACAAAGAGTGGAGGAGTGGAGGCTGATGCAATCCATGTGGAAAGGAACACAAAGAAGTCCAACTCCCACCATTGGACATGCAAGTATTGCGGAAAGCGCTATACAAGTGGTGCAACTCGGCTTCTCCAACATCTTTCCAAGACAAGGGGGCAAGTTGCTCCATGGCACATGCAAGGAGATCCCTCAAAACATCGTGGAGGAGATTCTCGCCAAGATGAGAGGGGGATCCACAAGAGGAGGAGAAAGTGGCTTATTGGCACCAACTCCTATGCCTACTAACGAGGAAGCATCAAATGTGGGTGTATCTTCAACCGATGTGGGAGAGGTCTCTACCATTGGTGGTGGGGGCTCCATGTCCACATCCGGCTCCAATAAAAGACAAAGAGTAGAGGCTCATGCGATCCATGTGGAAAGGGACACAAAGAAGTCCAACTCCCACCATTGGACGTGCAAGTATTGTGGGAAGCACTATGCAACTCGGATTCTCCAACATCTTTCCAAGACAGGGAGGCAAGTTGCTCCATGGCACATGCAAGGAGATCCCTCAAAACATCGCGGAGGAGATTCTCGCCAAGATGAAAGGGGGATCCACAAGAGGAAGAGAAAGTGGCTTATTGGCACCAACTCCTATGCCTACTAACGAGGAAGCATCAAATGTGGGTGTATCTTTAACCGATATGGGAGAGGCCTCTACCATTGGTGGTGGGGGCTCCACGTCCGCATCCGGCTTCGGTAAAAGACAAAGAGTGGAGGCTCATACGGTGCCGGAGAGACAATCCTCTCTCTCTCAAGCTCCCAGTCATGTGTATGGAAAGGAAACTTGTAGACATTGAAATCGCACGCACAGTGATTGAGTGCAATCTTGCATTCAATGTCCTAAAGCAAGAGCAATGGAAGAAGATGGTAAAAGCCATTGCCAATGTGGATCCATGTGAAGAATGGACTAGTGTTACATACAATGATATGAGAACAAAAAGATTAATGAAGAGAAG
Organism: Lygodium microphyllum; assembly: GCF_053477565.2. Classification (NCBI taxonomy): domain Eukaryota; kingdom Viridiplantae; phylum Streptophyta; class Polypodiopsida; order Schizaeales; family Lygodiaceae; genus Lygodium; species Lygodium microphyllum. Next base: position 106,391,085 of record NC_141155.1, on the reverse strand, counting down.
GAGAGGATTGATAGAGCCCTTGATCCTATTCGGGCCGCATGGATAAAATATGGTTGCTCCATTCTCACCGACAGATGGAGTGATCGTAAGAAAAGGAGCATCATTAACATACTCGTCTCATGTCCACTCAGCACTTACTTTTTGCGGGCCATAGAAACCGGCAAGAGAGGGAGGAAAACGACGGGCATATTCATCTACCACCACATTCAATAAGCTATCATTGAGGTATACATTGCAATTTTCCTTTTAAATTTATTTCACTTTCATTCATTATGATAATATCATGATTGAATGATTCATAATTGAAATTTGATTTATACATAACTATCTATCTCCCTATTCTAATAATTAATTTCTCTCTAATATCTATAATCTATCTAGATTCTCTCTTTCCCCTCGGGCCAGAAGGCCCCCAACCCCCGCGCCCCATCTCTCTTCATTCTTGAAACTTGAAACTTGAAAGGCTCAAGTTTCAACTCTCTCTAGACTCTTTCTCTCTCTAACCTCCAATTTCCAAGTATTATTAGTAATAAGTATACTTACTTGTAATTTGTAAATTGTGGCTATAGGTGGGCCCCTCAAATGTGGTGCAAGTTGTTACTGACAATGCATCGAATTGTTGGCACATGGGGCGTTTGCTTGAGGCCGTGTTCCCTATGATTGTGTGGACTCCATGTGCAAGTCATTGTTTGGACTTGCTCATGGAGGACATTGGGAAGCTCAAGTGTGTGAAGAGGGTGGTCCGCAAAGCTACATCCATTGTCACATTCTTCACAGTAAGGTAAAGGTACTTACGATGTATCGTGAGCATAGCACATTGGAGTTGGAGAAGCCTTCAACTCGCTTTGCTTACATATGGTTATTGTTGGAGCGCCTTTATGAGGTGCGGTGCCTGCGTCACAGCGGTGTCCACTCTATGGAATGAGTGGGATGAGCATGAGACAGAGAAGGCCAAAGCCATGCAACGCTTGTGCCTTAATGAGCAGTTTTGGCATAAGTCCGTGCCGTTATCATTGTCGTGACTCCCTTTTATAGGGTGTTACGTATGAGTGATTGCAAGGGGTCCACCATGGGCCTTCTCATTCACTTATTTAGAGCGGGATTGGTAGAGGCACGTGCTTGTACAATGATCACAAAGACACAGCATGCACATGTTTTAGAGAGAGCAGAGAGAAGATGGGCATGGATGCATAAGCCCATCCATGCTTTTCCCGCATTGGTACATCCGGCCTACAAGTCATGGGCGGTCATGGATGATAGAGAGTTCTGTTCAAACCAGCTTGCTTATTTGACTTGTGTGGTCCCTGTGGATGACCACAATGCACTGCTGGAGGAGCTAGGATGCTATGCAAATCAAAGAGGCAAAACCATGGATGGGCATGGATACATAAGCCCATCCATGGTTTTGCCGCATTGGTACATCCGGCCTACAAGTCATCGGCGGTCATGGATGATAGAGAGTTCTGTTCAAACCAGCTTGCTTATTTGACTCGTGTGGTCCCTGTGGATGACCATAATGCACTGCTCGAGGAGCTAGGATGCTATGCAAATCAAAGAGGGCATGTGGCTTTTGCTTCTCCCACTTGTTGGAGGAGAGAGTCACTTGTGAAGCCTTTATTTTGGTGGCAAAACTTTGGATACACATTGGAGACCCTTCGGCCCTTAGCCATGAGGGTCCTTGCCCAAGATTGCTCTTCAAGTACATGTGAGAGAACCTGGAGTGCCTATCCTCTCATTCACACAAAGATTCGCAATCGACTTAGCACACGATAGTTAGAGCGGCTAGTGTTGCACTAACTTACATATGATGAGGGCTATGATGAGCATGGGTAGCCCGAACCATGTAAAGTTTAAACATTTAAAATTTGTTGTTTTAACTTTTAAACTTTGAACTTTGAAGTGTATAGTTTACAATTTAGAATTTAGCATTTACAATGATCAATCTTACGTACATCACTGCATTGTGTAGGTTAATGTTGATACATTCAAGTTGACGGGCAACACTCTTCCGAGTATACATAAGGAGGTGGACAAGGAGCAGATGATTTTTGTAGAGCTCTATAGAGAGCTTATAGCAGTAGATACTCGTAACACTCGCAATCAGCGTGCTCGTGGGCGAGGAGTTCGAGTAGGTGGTAGCAAGGGCATGGTCATTCGACGCCCTCCATCATCGAGGAGGGATGGTTCGAGTGGCTTGCAAACATATGTAAGGCGGGGCTCTAGTAGCTCACATCATGTGCCTCATGATGATATCCCCCCTTTCCTACACAGCTGCCATCTAGGGAGCCATCATTTGATGATGATGGTAATCTCATCAGTGAGGATGAGTACGAGTGTGTCTCATCATCGGATATCGAGGAGTCATCTTCAGACTCTCTTAATGAGCACTCAGATGGTTCTGATGATGATGATGATGATAGTGATGTCACATCATAGATTCATAAGTCTCTCTTTTTTTTGTATCAAATATATCATATACTAGACTATAGTTGATTAGAGAACATAATCTTTATTAGCAATACCTATCAACCCGCTGTTGCCCTCGTCCCCGCCATCACAACCCCGTCGAAACCCCCCCCGCTGACTAGCGTTGCGTCCCCCTCCCGTCCCTCTCATCTGCCTCTTGCCATCGTGTTGTCCCCCCTTCTCGACATCAAGCTGCACCTCCCCCTCCTCACCATCACGCTAGGCCCTTGCGCCCCTCCCTCCTTGTTATCACGCTGCCCTTCCCCCCCGCCCCGTGGTTCCCACCACTTGCATCCCCATTGCACTACCTCCTAGGTCCCCCACCTGCACCCCGTTCGCATTGTGACTTCGCCCTCCCGTCTGCAACCCATTCGCGCTGCCCCCCCCCCCCCCAGCCCTGTTATCTCCCCCATGCTGCCCCCAAGAAGACGATCCAAGCCCACCACACTCTGCGACACCACTCTGACCCCCCAGGCACTCGCTGCCCTTCACCCTGCGGATCCAGGCCCCCCACCCGTACGGCTCCAACCTGACGTAATCACCCGTGTCGCCCGATGCCTCCACCGCCGTCAAAAAATAGAACCCCCCCCCCCCCCCCCCCCCGTTCTCGCTATCACACCCCCCCCCAGTTGCTCCCTCCACCTGCACCAACACCCCCTCCTCCAGCAGTATAGCAATGTGATTGGTAGGTTCTCAGAAGGAACGCACAATAGAAACCTCTAGTTAGACACTGGTGCACTCTGCGAGTGCCCCCCGATCAAATACCTTGCGCATAGTCCTCTATGAGAAACAGCTCTTAGCAGTCCGTGCCACAGAGCTGGTGCTAAAAGAAACAGTGATCTTCCGTCAGGTCGTAGGACAATCCCCATCCAGGGCTCAGCTTTGGGATTGGCTTCATTCTACGCTGCGCATCGGCACAGCGTAGATCATGGAGGTAATTCTCATGGGGCAAGGGACCTTCATGGTATGACTCACCTCGGCAGACGCAGCCATCTGCTACCATTTAGCGCTTGATTCCAAGCTTCGCCTTCACTCTGTAGCTATCGCCTAGTACCGTAGAGTTGTTCCCTACAATCTATTCGTTGTGTTTGATACTGACATTAGCATCTGGTGCTGTTGCCATCAATCTGGAGTTGTCGCCCTAATCTCCTCTCTCCTCCACAGGCTACGTTTACAATTTTTGGCTGCCGCCCTAACATTCTCTCTCCTCTGTCTACTACATTCGCACCTAACAGCTGTCACCCAGTTTTTCTCTCCTTAGGTACTTGCGATTTTAGTCCTCTCCTACACTACCATCTACATCAAATCCAACCTTCCTTGGCTGCATTTGCTGATATTCAACACTCGAAGGCTGCCCTTGCTGTAATTCGGGATTCGTTCCGAGTATGACACACTCTATGGCTCATAACCTCTGCCTTGATCTAAGAGATACAAGAGTTTGAGGTTCAATATTCACTCCATAGTATGTTTGCTCCATGAGCACTGTATATTTAATTATTCATTCACTTTATTATTCATTGTGTTCACTGTCTTTGAGTTACCCTAACTATATTTGGTGTTTATCAGTCTATGCTTTGTCATATGATTGGTTTTGTGTTTTTTGTGTTTAGAGCATTTCTTCACACGAATGTGTGTGTGAAGGGTTATTAACTACCAAGAGACAATCAAAAGTACAAGATGGCTACAGAAACAAACAGTATATAATCAACACGAAAACCCTCTCAAACAATCGATGTAGCTCTGTCTCCAAAAGTGAAATAAAAAATGAATGCATTCCATATAGTCCATATGTGCCAACATCCCGATTTCCCAAAAGTGTAAAAAGTGAAAGAACTTTCATACATGGTTGCATAGGATTTGAGAACTTGAGCTAGCCAAAAATCAAATCCTCTGGAGACATCAACCCCCCTACCACTTGAGACCAAATAGCAAGTAGCAAAGACCAAATTTTCCTCACCACTAGACAAGAAAGAACTTGATGATGAGAAGATTATTCACATATTGTACAAAAGAAGCAACCACCATTCAAGATATGACCTCTCTCTCTCTCTCTCTCTCTCTCTCTCTCTCTCTCTCTCTCTCTCTCTCTCTCGTGTGTGCATGCGAAATCAAGGATTTTAAATTAATGAATGGTCATTTATAAGGGCACAAAGTGGGAAAACTAGGGTCATGCAAATAATTTCCATCAATACAACAGCCACCTCACTGAGGATCACACCAACAAAAACCATGAAACTACTTGCCACAGTAAAAGTCCTAGAAAATTAATGCATATTGTGTCCGCCAAATGTGCCAAAGACCACCCCAATGCAAACAATCAAGGAGATGATTATGTTCTAGTTGGAAAGTGGTAGTCGATGGCATCTCTTCAAAAACCCAAGAATGGATGAACATATGCTGACATGCATCTCAAGTCCATAATTAGGAAATGAAACCCCAAACTTATATAGAAACTAGGCAAGAAACAAACAAATGAGTAGGATCCTTATCACATGTGGTACCAAATACAAATCTACCACTAGAGATCTTGCTATATCGCAACATACCCCCTATAGGTAGATCCTCATAAGCCTCCACATGTTGAGAAACCCTTCCCGCAATTTGTGTTTTTGTGTTTTGCGTTTAGGGTTTGCAGCCCCAAAAAGGAGCGCCATCCTAGACTAACTGTGCCTATTTATAGGCCACTCTCTCATTCATTCCTTACGGTTGATTCATTCAGTCCGTCACCTCTTCTCTCCAGCCTCTCCACAACCCTCACACCTCTTCAGAAGGACATTGCAGTTCGTGGTTCGTGGCTGTCTTCATCATCTTCCTTGTGCTACGGCACCCTTGTTCCCTTGTATCACATTCACTCCATGATTCAGAACTTCATCATTCCATTCATCAGAGTTTCTTCTCTCTTCTGTTCTCTTCTCCATGTTTACCGAGTTCTTTCCGTGTTTCTCCCCGCAAAGCCTACTGTCTCGCTGATACATCATCTTTTGACATGGTATCGGAGCTGGATCTGCTCAAACAACAGCAAAGATCCTCCACTCCAATGACGGCAAAGACCGGTGGTGGGTTCGGCATCCACTTCTCTTCTTCTTCCACCGCATCAAAATCTCATTTTTGTGGGTTTCAGGTATTTTCAGCTTGCTGCCCACACCCTTTCGCGGAGGACATCGTAGTCTCAACTGTCTCTTGCTGTTATCTATAGTCTGGCACCTATTTCCAGCCTTCCACCCACAGTTTGCAGCTGTTTACAGCAGAACAACTGTTGCTGATCACTCTCCATTCAGAAAACAATCTCATTTTTGCAGATTTCAAGTATCTCAGCTTGCTGCCCCCCACGCCCCAAACGTGGAGGACATCGTGGTCCAAGCTAGCCATTGCTGTCTACAACAGTCTGGCGCCTATTGTCACACTCTGTTCGGAGCTGATTTCAGCATATTGACTGATGCTGCTATTTTTTTCCTGCATTTTTAGTTTCTCTCTCTCCTCACCTGCGTTTTTCTACTAGTTGCAACCTCTTGCTGCCGATCGCATCCTCCTCCCACTGGCAGCTCACTTCCAGCCCTTCCACTGCCCTCCCCACCCTTGAGGCGGACATTGCAGTTCATAGTTCATTGTGGCTGACCTCTTTCTTCTTCAGCAAGGCACATTGGTACCCATGGCTTCTTTACCAACAGATGACCAGACTACTAGGTGCTCCTACTGTGGCATCACCGGACACACCACCGATGCTTGCCGGCTTCGACCTTTGCTCCCCATCCCCCGGAGTATATGTGTCTTCCACTAGGCCCTCCTTGTGCCACCTCTCCTTTTTGGGCCACAGAGATCGTTCTGCATCGGCTATCAGAGTACTATGCTCAAGGCAATAAGAAGCATCCGATGCACACTAAGTCCTTTTGAGCACATGGAGGATCGATTGGCGCTACGACCTCCTGGGGATGTCACAATGCCGACGGCAGTCTTCTTTCACTTATTTTCAGGTACAGTGGCTTCCACGACCTACGGCTCTACAGTCCGCTCCATCGAGAGACAGTGAATGTTTGATACCACCATCTCATTAGTCCGCTCCTTCGAGAGACAGCGACTGTTGCCTACCTCTTGCTCATTCTGAGCCCCACTCTCGACTACTCAAGTTCGAGAGGCTACCTCTGGGAGCTCTTCGGCACCCCAAATATCTTCTTTGGCACGACCGGTGGCACTTCATCATCAGACATTTCGGAGTTCATGATTCATGAGTTTTTGGATTCCCTATCTACTTCAAAGGGGGATGTTATTTCTTTGCCCTCAGAGGGGAAATCTACTTCTTCTTCGACTTCAGCGGAAGCCCCTACACCTCCCACCTCAGAGGGGGAACCTACTCCACATGAAGTTCTTCACCCATCCTCTACTTTCCTAGGGTGGTTGTCTTCAACCAATTATCTCTTCTACTGATACCTAGAATCTTCACGTATCCACCTAGATCAGGACCTCGGAGGTTCAACCGCGACTTGGTGACAAGGCCTTCGTATACCTTCCAGCATGGATGCACGGAGCTAGTGGCTTCTCTCCCAAGGTTGAGTTTCAAGTTTTCCAATTCACTCTGTCTACTGTTCTTTACTATAGGTTCCCTTTCCGGTGGAAATCTTGGATCTTAGGGATCCTCTACATCTTCTTTCTCCTCTTCTTGCCTTCCTCCCTTGGTCAGAATGGAGCCACCTACCGAGATCCAGTACGGGCATATCCTTATGGTTCTCGGCATCACACAATTTTCCCACGAGGAACACTGTCCAAGTGGGTACCTGTTGCATGAGCATTCTTCAATATGTAGCATTGCATCTCTACCTCACTCTTCTCTTGTTCCTCTTTTTGGGCCTAAGAGGGGGTGTTGAGAAACCCTTCACTCGCAGTTCGGAGGTTCAACCGTGACTTGGTGACAAGGCCTTCGTATACCTTCCAGCATGGATGCACGGAGCTAGTGGCTTCTCTCCCAAGGTTGAGTTTCAAGTTCTCTAGTTCACTCTGTCTACTGTTCTTTACTGAAGGTTCCCTTTCCGGTGGGAATCTTGAATCTTAGGGATCCTCTACATCTTTTTCCTCCTCTTCTTCTTGCCTTCCTCCCTTGGTCAGAATGGAGCCACCTGCCAAGATCAAGTACGGGCATATCCTTATGGTTCTCGGCACCACACAATTTTCCCACGAGGAATATTGTCCAAGTGATACCTATTGCATGAGCATTCTTCAGTATGTAGCATTGCATCTCCACCTCACTCTTCTCTTGTTCCCCTTTTTGGGCCTGAGAGGGGGTGTTGAGAAACCCTTCACTCGCAATTTGTACTTTTGTGTTTTTGCGTTTTGCGTTTAGGGTTTGCAGCCTCAAAAAGGAGCGCCATCCTAGACTGACTGTGCCTATTTATAGGCCACTCTCTCATTCATTCCTTACGGTTGATTCATTCAGTCTGTCACCTCTTCTCTCCAGCCTCTCCACAACCCTCACACCCCTTCAGGAGGACATTGCACTTCGTGGTTCGTGGTTGTCTTCATCATCTTCCTTGTGCTACAGCACCCTTGTTCCCTTGTATCACATTCACTCCATGATTCACAACTTTATCATTCCATTCATCAGAGTTTCTTCTCTCTTCTCTTCTCTTCTCCATGTTTGCCGAGTTCACTCCATGTTCCTCCCTGCAAACCGTATTGTCTCACTGGTACTCATCTTTTGACACACCACACATATGTGTGTGTGTGTGTGTATACATTACGTGCATATGCATACACACATATAAATGTCTAACCGTCTACATGTGTGTGTGTGTGTGTGTTTCTTGCTTTCATTTTGCTCGCTCACATGGTATCATCGTCAAGTGTAAATGGAGAAAGCCCTCTTTTATTGTTGTGTTATCCTTTAATGTGACTCCATCTAGTGGAACCACTAGTTGGGGTGCGGTATGCTCTAAGGCATCAGGTGTAGTTGTAGCTCTGAAAAAGTCAGTGAAGATGCGTTGCCATTACGCTCCAAGATACCTCCCTCAAGAGATCTTGCTACATCACAACATATCCCCTATAGATAGACCCTCGTAAGAAGCCTCCACACACATACATGTGTGTGTATACATGTACGTGCATGTGCATACACAAATGTCTATCTGTCTATATGTTGTATGTATGTATATACACACGTGTGTATATGTGTGTGTGTGTGTGTGTGTGTGTGTGTGTGTGTGTGTGTTTTTCTTGCTTTCATTTTGCTCACTCACATGGTATCATCGTCAAGTGTAAATGGAGAAAACCCTCTTTATTGCTATGTTATCCTTTAATGTGACTGTGTCTAGTGAAACCACCAATTGGTGTGTGGTATACTCTAAGGCATCAAGTATAGTTGTAGCTCTAAAAAAGTCAGTGAAGGTGTGTTGCCATTATGCTCCAAGATACCTCCCTCAAGACTATAAGAGGTGAACTCTATGTTGATGCAACTCCAAAAGGAAGAGTCCAAGGTAATGCCGATTTGGGAAGTCAATCACCCTAGATAGTGGTCCCAATCTATATTGAAATAGATCATGGAAGCACCCTTTGATCTCACACTACATCACGCATTTGCATATATAGTGCTCCTCAATCTCTGGCTCAAGGTGGCAAAGTTGATAGATCTCCTCCTCTAGGAAAAGGAAATCTATTCCATAGTGAATGGTCTCTATTCCTAAACGATGTGAGAATGTGCAGAGCTGACCAATGGCACACCGTACTCCATGGGATAGGTGTGTATCCATGTATCTCAACTAGATCACAAAATCATCAGGAGATATATAGAAGATGCTTTCTATTGAAATTGATATTCATCTTCATTCAATTCAAATCTTAGGAAGGTGCCAAGTTGTATATAGCTGAATAATGTCCATCTTAATGATGTTGTTGAGCTCCTCTCGGCTGAGCTCTAAAAAAGGAGAATGCAAGCTATACTATAGAGGTGGAAGGTGATCCATATGTAGCCCATGTGGCTGCAAGCATGTGACTGTCTAACCATACCAGTACTCGATGTCACCCTACAATGCTAGCTGCCCAGATGACTCTAGAGCAAGTCTAGAGTGTCTTTGTCTTGAAAGGCCCTAACGCTTGTGTATAAAAATCAATGTTTGGAAAAGGACCTTAGCCATAATAGGTGGTATTTGGTCTTGAAGACCCACTTGGCTAAAATCACCTTTCTATGAATGGGCCGCGGCAAAAGATCCCAACTATCATTCTGCTCTATGACCTCCAACTCTTGCTCCATAGCCTTCTACCAATGCTACGACTACAAAGTTGTGAAGAAATGCTTTGAACATAGAAAACACAAGACGATCATATGACAAAGCACACATGGAACATAGAACACGGTTAGCTAAGGTTAGGGTAACTCCGAGACAACGAACACAATGAATGAAGTGAATGAATACTAAATATACAATGCTCATGCAGTAAACAAATCGTGCATGGAATTAATGCCGAACCTCATACTCTCATGTCTCTAGGATTGAGGCAAAATTACTGATATGGAGAGTGTGTCGTGCTCCTGAATGGATCCTAAATTGTAGACGGCAGCCTCCAAAGGTGTCAAACACTAGCAAACACAATCGAGACAATCAAATCTGATGCCAAATAGAGAGTGTGCGCTTAAAACACAACTATTAGGAGAGAGGAGACCGCAAACACAAGCAACATGGAAGATGGCGACAGTTGGAGTGATGCTGACAGCTGGTCGGCAGTTAGAACCTGCAAACGCAAGAGTAGGGCTAATGTGGCAAGTTGTACAACAGTAGTGAAGTGATCAGCAAACAGTCACCTCACTGATAGCAGCCAACAAAGGACTGAAAACAATCACAAATAGTGTGGAATGGCTGGTTTGCAAGCACTTGATGATGGGCATCTCCGACTAAGATATGCTCCCCAGACAGGGTGTGGACAACAAAGCTCTATCGCGTGCAATCTACAATAACAAGATTAAGGCTGAATGAAGGGCACCATGCTTATTAATAGAAAGTTTTAGGTCCTCAATAGTCTTAAACCTCTCCCTATTTTAACTCTCTTGAACAACTCCCTGTTTTAGGGTTTTTTAATTAAATAAGTATGTTTTGGGGCTGTTTAAGAGACTAATCAGCATGTGATGCATATTTTAGCTCAACAAAAGCCTCCTTCACAAAGGTCGGCTCTCTATCTATATAATATGAGTCATCAAACAATAGTTAGTACAAACAAGATTAATGGAATGCGCTTGGTTCATCCAAGATTGTCAAGGGCCCTCCTACAGCTACCACTCCTCAAGAACTCCCTCGATCCCTGCATCACAAAGTGTATCACGTGCTCAAGGAGGAGGAGGCGGATACTCCCCCCATCGCTCTACCTCTGATGAAGTATTTGGAATATCCACCAGTGTTGACTCTATGGATGAATCCGGTGGTAAAGCAATCTTCTCCATTGATGGGGGAGCCTGACTCTATGGATGAATCCGGTGGTAAAGCAATCTTCTCAATTGATGGGGGAGCCTTAAGAGGCATAGGCTCCAAAGGCACTAGCTTCGGTGCCTAATTGTCACCCGAAACTCCAAATACAGGGTGCTCCTCGCCCCCTGTATAGCTGGAAACTTTATGAACCAAACATTGTACCACCTTGGACAAGACAATCTTCTTTGGCAGTGCATCTACAAGCAGAATTGAGGATGTGCTAGAACACGCGAAGATCAACCAATCCTTGAAGTTTGAGAATGCTTCAAACTTCAACTCTAAGAAATATGCACGCGTCATCCTACTAAAATCATCAACAATTGTCATAAAATACAAACTCCCCTTGAGGGACTCTATCCTTATCAATCTAGATAAGTCCATTGAAATGAGCTCCAAGGGCTCCTTTATCCTTCGCGAAGCCTTGCTGGGAATCGCATCTCTATGTCACTTGCCAAGAATGCAAGACATGCATGGTGGATGGCTCACTTCAATCTCTGGTAATCCACGAATGAGCTAACCACGAGCTACCTTCCTAAGGTACACCTAGCTGAGGTGGTCGAACCGAGTATGTCATAGCTTGATCTATTTCTTTGGACTCTGTGAAGAAAGAAAAAGAGAGGTAAAGGCCAATGAAGTCCATATCTTGTAGACTCTATTCTCCTCATGATTTGCATAAAGAACATGTCTCGAATCTCCATCAAGAACTCGAAAAAGAGTCCTTATTGAACTCCACCATAAGACCAAGCGCACAAATCTTGCTCATTGAAAGTAGATGGTATTCCGAACCCAGCACATAGAGAACCTCCGTTGTGCAAGCACCACCATGCCCATCCGAAATTAATTGCATATTACCTTTGTCTTTGATAGGGAATGAAGAGTTGTCACCAATGAGAATTTGCTCATGAATCGACGCATACAAGCAATACGATTTGTAGGAGACATGTGGCAAGAGGACCACCATCCACAATTTACTCATGAGACTGTGGGACCATCATTGTTGCATCAAAAGCCATCAGTGTCAAATCCTCGATCACCTCCAAATGTAGGATGTCTGCTAATGAAGGAGCAAGCATCACTCCTAAGTTCTTCGTAGATTTCTCCTTCCTAGTGTTCTTTTTGTCCTTCTAAGGAAAATCCTTCTTCCAATGACCTATCTTGCCATAGATATGGTAAGTAGACTCCTTTGCTTAGCCTTGCTTGGCTTTCTCACCTGTCTTCTACTTGTTGTTCTTCCCCTTTTTTGGTAAAGATTGACCCGTTGACACCTCTATTTGTGGAGCATTCTGTTCTTTGAGTTGCTCCTCTTGATCCAAGACCATTGGAATCAATTCTAATTCTCCCCATTGATTTTTTGATCCTGAGGAAGAGCCGGTAACACGTTCCATAATAGCGTGAACTCCATGTCAAGCTTAGAAGGCATTGTTACATGAATAACTTGCACAAAAACAAGGGCAGCCCCCTCTTAAGTCCAAACATGCAGCCTTCTAGAGCTTTCTTAACTTGTCCCGAATGTACCACAATCGCCGGAGGCAAACTCAAAATCTGCAGCAAAAGGCTAAAGCCTAGCCTTTTCTCCTTCATGAATAGCAAAACCTGCAGAAAATCAGCAATTTTTCTCCTTTCCCGTGCTTCTCCGCTTATTTCAGCCTTGTGTTGATGCACAGCCCTCATGTCACTTTGGAATGTTGAAAAGGGAGCTTTTGTTACACTAAAACTCCTCTTTAAGTCTGCCCACAATCAATCAGCCCTTCAACATTGCTCTTATACCATGCCAAAGTGCGGCAAATGCAGAAGCATATAACCGGATTGAAAGAAAGGAGGGAAGATGAAGAAAAGAGAGAGAGAGAGAGAGAGAGAGAGAGAGATGGAAGAATGAAGAAATCTGCAATGAATGAATGCTGAATAAGGATGCAAATACGTACAACACGCTATGGAAATATGCCAGCCAATGTCTTTCTACTTGCAAACACACAGTCTGAAAGAATGTGACTAGGGAAGGCTGGATACTAAATAGTCAGCCAAGAAATAAATAAAATAAAGTCGACCAGCCAAAACTAAAATACAGTACTAAATGGTACCTTATGATTTTATGAGGTATGGTACGATATTAGTACGAAAAAAATAATGATTTTTTTAAATAACAAAATCCATAAATCATTAAATGATAGAATACATGTTTAAAGTGGAAATAGCCATTTCATTACAAAATAAGATGAATACATGAGGGTGACCATCACGGTCAAATGGGGTGTACAAAACATGTGATACAACTATAGTCCAGTGTATCATAGTGGCATCATGCATGTGGATACAATGATAGTAGATATCCAATACAAAAAAGAGAAAGACCTATGAGTCTATGATGAGGCATCACTATCATCATCAGAACCATCTGAGTGCTCATCAAGAGAGTCTAAAGATGACTCCTCGGCATCAGATGATGCGACACACTCATGCTCATCCTCACTAATGAGATTACCATCATCATCAAATGATAGCTCCCTAGGTGACAACTGTGTAGGCAAGGGGGGGATGACATCATGAGGCATAGGATGTGAACTACTAGAGCCCCCCTTACATATGTCTCCAAGCCACTCGAACCACCCCTCCTCAATGTTGGAGGACGTCAAATAACCATACCCCTGCTACCACCTACCCGGACTCCTCGCCACCAGCACGCTGACTACGAGTGTCACGAGTATCTACTGCTATAAGCTCTCTGTAGAGCTTTGCAAAAATCATCTCCTCCTCCTCCTCGACCTCTTGACGTACACTCGAAAGAGTGTCACCCGTCAACTTGAATGTATCAACATTCACCTACACGATGCAATGATACATGTAAGATTGTAAATGCTAAAGTCTAAACTGTAAAGTATAAACTTCAAAGTTCAAAGTTTAAAACAACAAATTTTAAATTTCATGGTTAAGTGTTTAAACTTTACCTACTTCGGACTACCCATGCTCATCATAGCCCTCATCATGCGTAAGTTAGTGTGGCAATAGACTAGTTTCTCTAACTGTCGTGTGCTAAGCCAATTGCCAATCTTTGTGTGAATGAGAAAATAGTCACTCCAATTTCTTTTGCATGCACCCGAAGAGCAATCCTGGGCATATCCAAAGTTTTGCCACCAAAATAAAGGCTTCACAAGTGACTCTCTCCTCCAACAAGTGAGAGAAGCAAAAGCCACATGCCCCCCTCTGATCTGCATAGCATCCTGGCTCCTCCAGCACTGCATTATGGTCATCCACAAGGACCACACGAGTCAACTAAGCAAGCTAGTCCGAACGGAACTCTCTATCCTCCATGACCGCTGGTGACTTGTAGGCTGGATGTACTAATGCGGAAAAACCATAGATGGGCTTATACATCCATGCCCATCTCATCTCTGCTATCTCTAAAGCATGTGCACGTTGTATCTCTATGATCATTGTACAACTATGTGTCTCCACCAATGCCGTTCTAAAAAAGTAAATGACAAGGCCCATGGTGGACCCCTCGCAATTACGTAACACCCTATAAAAGGGAGTCACAACAACAATGACAACAGCATGGACTTTTTGCCAAAACTGTTCATTAAGGCACAAGCACTGCATGGCTTTGGCCTCCTCTGTCTCATGCTCATCCCACTCATTCCATAGAATGGACACCACTATCTGGCGCAAGGGGGACCACACCTCATAAAGGCACTCCAACAATAACCACATGTAAGCAAAGCGAGTTAAAGAAGGCTTCTTCAACTCCAGTGTGCTATGCTTACGATACATCGCAAGCATCTTTACCTTTACCGTGAAGAAGGTGACAATTGATGTAGCTTTGCGGACCACCCTCTTCACCCACCGGAGCTTTCTAATATCCTCCATGAGCAAGTCCAAACAATGACTTCCACATGGAGTCCACACAATCGTGGAAAACTCGGTCTCAAGCAAATGGTCCATACGCTAACAATTCGATGCATTGTCGGTAACAATTTGCACCACATTTGAGGAGCCCACCTACAACCACAATTTACAAATTACAAGTATACTGGCAATACTTGAAGATTAGAGAGAGAACGAGAGAGTTGAGCCTTTCAAGTTTCAACTTTCAAGATTCAAGAATGAAGAGAGATGGGGATTGGGGGCCCTGGGGCTTGGGAGCAAAGAGAGAATTGAGATAGATATTAGAGAAAAATTAGAATAGGGAGATAGAGAGTTATGCATAAATCAATTATCATAATAAAAGAAAGTGAAACAAATTTAAAAGGCAATGTATACCTCAATGATAGCTTATCAAATGTGGCGGTAGATGAATGTACACGCCGTTTTCCTCCCCCTCTTGCCGGTATCTATCGCTCACAAAAAGTAAATGCCGGGTGGACATGAAACGAGTATGTTGATGATGCCTCGTTTCTTATGATTACTCCATCCGTTGGTGAGAATGGAGCAACCATATTTTATCCATGCAGCGTGAATAAGATCAAGGGCTCTATCAATCCTCTTCTTCTCTTCATCAATCTTTTTCATCCTCATATTGTTGTATGTGACACCGGTCCATCCTTCGCATGGATCCACATTGGCAATGGCTTTTACTATCTTTTTCCATTGCTCTTGCTTTAGGACATTGAATGCAAGATTGCACTCAATCACCGTACATGCAATTTCAATGTCCGCAAGTCATTGCCTTTCTCTAAGAAAGGCAACCGATACATGCACATGACTAGGAGCTTGAGAGAGAGAGAGGATTGTCTCTCCGGCACTACATGAGCCTCCACTTTGTCTTTTACCAGAGTTGGATGCGGATGTGGAGCCCCCACCACCAATGGTAGAGGCCTCTCCCACACATAGTATGGAGAAGTTTCGGATTGTACACTAAAAAAAATATAATAATATGTGGGTATATAAATATATCAATGTCTACAACAACATATATCCAAATTTCATACAAAACTTTGAGTCTTTATATCATATGATTGAAATCATGATTCATTACATATTTCACGAATCACAAGTCACGACTCACGAGTAAAGATTGAGGAATCAAGACTGAGGACTCAATGGTTGAAACTTAAGACAGCTTAACACAATTAAGACTGAATTTTCAAAACTTAAGGCAACAAAATGAATTTGAATTTATGACTCATAAATAATCTATGATCTAAAGAGCAATGAACACTGAAGACTGATATCAAGATTCAAGAACAATGGAATAAAAATCAAGATGCATAATAAGTGGGATCAAGATACAATGATAGTAACTATGTTATATTAATAATCTGTTAAAACTCCAAAGTCCAATGAGGCTATAAGTATCAACATCAATGAACAACTGGCAACTCTAGTCTAGACTCTGCACTACTAAACTGACTCATGTATATCACGAGTCATGACTCATGGCTGATCCAAACTCTGAGGATTTGTGCACCATCTCCTTGTCCGACTCCGAGGACCCTGATTGAGAAGTTGATGAAGCAGTCTCAGCCTCATCCTCAGACTCTGGCTCTGACTCTGCCTATGATGCACGACCACGTGTGGCCCTCAATCTAACCCTCCTTTGTGCACGAGTCTCATGCACCGGTGCCGATAGCTTCTCATAGAGCATAGAGTAGATATCCCGCTGCTCCTAAGGTATCTGCGGAATGTCACGCACCTTCTCTATATCAATCTTATCAACATTCACCTGTAAAGGTGAACGAGACAAAGATATATCACATAAGAGGAGATTCAATATATTCAATGTTCATATATATCACAATTTACAATCCAACTTCCAAGCAAATTAGCAATATCAAGTGTCATGGACTCAAGGTTAAAAAGTTAATTATACATAATACTAATCATTACTAATTTACCTGTGACGGCTCAGGGGATAGAGCGGTCCTCTCAAGAAGCTGGAGATTGCAATGGCAAAACACTAAACGCTCTAGCTGGGCAGTTATGAGCTTGTTTCTCTTTTTGGTGTGAAAGAGGATCCATGTGCTCTAGTTCCTCTCAGCACGCCCTAAATTACAATCTTGCGAGAGGACCCAAATGGCAATGCGTTTCTATTCAAATTTAAGACATTGAGGTTAAGTTATTGACAATTGCTAATATGCATACCGCAAAATAAACATTTGAGTGGGCAATAAATTACATAACTTGTTACCTAGATTGCATAATGCATTAGATAATCAAGATTCAAAATATAAAAGTCACCAGTCACATACCAAAGTAGGTTGCATAATGCATTAGATAATCAAGATTCAAAATATAAAAGTCACCAGTCACATACCAAAGTAGAAGCACAATTGTCATATTTCTCCCACCAAGAGACAGGCTGAAGCTGTGTCTCTTGAAGCCTAGCTGTGGGTCAGTCAAAATGAAGAGAATGATTGTGGAATGCTAGCAAATCATCCTCTACTCTTCTCATCATATCTATATCATCTCCTGTGAGGCGCCTCATGTACTCCATGAAGCCCTCCTCTAACTCCTCGCTAATGTATTGCTCCTCGCTACACCAAAGGGAATGCAAGATATGTGTGACAGCATGGATTGGTTTATGGAACCAATCCCATCGTGCATTCCACACTGCATGAATATTATCAACCCTATAGATAAAATAAGTTAAAAACTTAAAAGTTAGAATAATGATCAATCATCAAGGAGTCGTTAATACCAAATGATTACATGCGTAAAAGCTAAACAAAAACTTAATTGTCTTGGAGCAAAAAACTATTGCGAAGCAAGGCCTCACCAATTTTATCCATATACTCATATAGAAGCCCCAAAGTACTCCCCTCCGTATCAGTGACGTATAATAGAGTATAAATATAAGTGAGACTTTTCACCAATGCCTCTGTCTCAATCCACCAACTCTCATTTAAAATATTGCGCCTAAAAGCAAGAGCCTTTCAAGATTCTCTCTCACTCCATGTGATCCATTCCTAGCATGCAATGGTCCGTATCAAATTTGGATAGACCCGTATCAACCTCTCCAATACAATAAACATATAAACAAATCTAGTGGCGGAGAGCCTCAATAGCTCAAGTGTGCTATTGGTTTGAAACATGCTTGTGACGAATGGCCTTTTTTTCACAAATCTTATCATACTTGTTGCCGTCCTGAAAATATCATCCATCCAAGATATTTACCCAACATCTTCAATAAGCAAGTCAAGACAATGGGATGCATATGGAGTCCATACTATGCTAGGAAACTCCTCCTCAAGTATACGTCCCATAGACACACAATTGCTTCCATTATCTGTCACCACCTACACCACATTTTGGACTCCTATGTCCATGATGACATGTCACATGTGCTCCCAAATGAAAGCTCCTGTGATGGTAAGACCTGAGGCAGAGGCATCGATGGCCTTAATGAACATGGTGCCTTTATATGAAGACACCAAGACATTGTGAACATTCCTTCGGCGCATATCTGACCATCCATCACATAACATTGTACATCCATATTTCACCCATGTCTCCTTCAAGGGCTCCAATTAAGCCTCTATGGATGCTTTCTCCTTTTGAAGCTCCCGTGTACATAATGCATCTACGGATGGGCCTTCCCACTCACACCCTATGCAGCTTACTATCCTGATTGTCTTCTTCCATTGATGTGTAGTGGCCACATTGAAAGGAATAGCACACCGAATATATAAGCGTGTGAGTTCCCTTGTTACCTCCACAATTGTCTGCCTCTACAGTCCTGCATGGACACTTGCACCATACAAGGAGTCCTTTTGCCCACCACCACTAGAAGATGGCAACGGGGTCCTTTTTGCACTTGGACCCGATACGGATATGGATGCACTTCTTTTTTATGGGCCACTGGCATCTCCAATTCGGCTAGCGCCACTAGGCCCACTAGCCTCTCTTTGCCCCACTTGTGCTTCATTAGCCCGATATGGTGTTGATTCATCCTCTTCTAGCTCAATGCCTATACGCTTTCGATGCCAAAGATGGAGACTTACTAAGGAGGAGGAGGAGAAGAAGAAGAAGAAGAAGAAGAAGAAGAAGTGGGAGTTGGAGATCAGAGGCGAGAGCTGCTGGAGTGTACCGCGCGCGTGAGTTGAAAAGGAGAATAAGTCAAATCGCGATCCGGGCGTTGGATAACCTCCGAAACGGGCCGCAAGATCTCGAAACGGCGATCTCCCGTTTCCATCCCGGTCCGAAACGGCCGGTCCATTTCGGCGCTACCGAAACGGCGTCCCACATCAATTAAAGATACGCCCACATTCAATGGTTCCTCGTTAGTAGACATAGGAGTTGGTGCTCATAAGTCACTTTCTTCTCCTCTTGTGAATCCCTCTCTCATCTTGGTGAGAATCTCCTCCATGATGTTTTGAGGGATCTTCTTGCATGTGCCATGGAGCAACTTGCCCCCCCATCTTGGAAAGATGTTGAAGAAGCCAAGTTGCACCACTCGTATAGCGCTTCCCGCAATACTTGCATGTCCAATGGTGGGAGTTGGACTTCTTTGCGTCACTCTCCACATGGATCACGTGAAAATTGAAGGCCTCATGCTTCTCATGATTCATGGTGCCGATGATGGATAAAGAGGCCCAGGAGAGGGAGAGAGAGAGAGAGAGAGAGAGAGAGAGAATGAGATATCAAAGCATTTGCGATTCTCATCTCCCATCCCCTCTCTCTCACTCTTGCCCTTTCAACTTTACCCCAACCCTCGGGCCTCTCGAGTCTCCCTTTTTTGAAAGTTGAGTCTTGAAAGTTGAAAAAAAGGGAGACTCGAGAGGCCCGAGGGTTGGGGTAAAGTTGAAAGGGCAAGAGTGAGAGAAAGGGGATGGGAGATGCAAAACGCAAATGCTTTGATAGAGTGTGGGATAGAGGGGATGGGAGATGAGATTTGAGAATGGCAAATGCTTTGATAGGGTGCGGGAAAGAGGGGATGGGAGATGAGAATGACAAATCACAAGTCCAATCAAGATCCAAGAGAGGAAGATGAGAATGGTAAATGTTTGCTGAATTGGTGTGGAAGCATGGAGAAGAGGAGCACCTTTTGTAGATGAGAGAAGGGTCAAAGTTCAAACAGTCAAAGAGGACTGCCAGCTGGATGGAATCTAAGGAGGGCTGGGGGGCATAGCTGGAAAAGGGGGGGGGGGGATGAGGTATCCAAGGCTTCCCACCCCCCCAAAAAGTGCCACGAAGGCAGGCGGAATGCGGGACTCAGGATGCGCAGATGAGGTGGCCAGAAAGGGCCCATTGCAACGTATGGATTGTACGGTATGAACAGTACCGTACGATGTATGGAGACAACTATGGACTGACTAGTGGTTCCACCAGATGTTGTCACTTTAGACAGGGCAAGCAAGGGACGCACAGCACGCTGCCCATGGCCTGCTGGTCCATGTCCTCGCTCCAAACACCACTAGAGGATATAGACGATATTGGCACATCACCAAGAAACCCTACCTTGATCCTTCAGGATGCATCCAGTTGAATCAATGGATGGAGAAATATATACGTGTTAATTGTGTATAGCTCCATGTCTATAGATTCGCCAAACCTTGCTCAAGAATAATAAAGATTCAACATATATAGGTCAGCCACTTTGCCTACAAACAACTCCAAAACAATCACACATCAAGCTTTTTAGACTGTCTTTATATATCACCAAACAGTATCATGATGTGGCAGTTCGGTCTGCATCTACAAAGCAATCTTTTCATAACAAGGAGAAAGCAGCTTGAAGCTAAACATCATTTCCATCGAATCATGCTCTGAGAGCTCAGAAATTGTGAATACTTCCATCTATGTACAACTTATTCCTACTTACTAGGAAAATGGCATTAGAGTATCCAGCAAAACTGTCAAACTATATAGCCAAATCATAGCCTTAATCGTTACCTCATGTATAGGATCACGTAGAGTCTGTCTTGTCACCCTGAATCGCACCCCCAACTTTTCTAACTGCTTAGAGAGTACTCTAATAATCGTAACTGCACTTGCAAGCTCCTCCTCTAGCTTTTTTACTCGTTCTTCCATGGGAAAGTCAGCTGCAACCAGCTTATCTGGCTTCCTGCATCCTAGACCTGTTCCATACAGGCCCATTCCTCTCAAAATGGCATTGATTAAAACTGCTGCCAGTAGAAATAAATTTTGCCACATGGGGATGCTATGATATCTTTCTTTTAAAGAGAACTCTGGAGTTGACGATGCAACCTGCAATTCACAAAAGAAAACAATCAAATCAAATGAACAGACAGATGTGTCGGTATATTAGCAGCGGCAGTGCAAAGATGATCAATGTCAGTATGGGAACTACATAAGCAGAGACTTGTTCTCTGTACTTGAGAAATATACCATCAGTTTTTGCAACTTGACCTCTGGCCACAAAGGAAAGGCTCAACCCTAACCTTTCATCTCTGCCTGCAGATATCCACAAGATCTAGGTTCTCCCCTCTCTTTAAAAGTTTCTGACAAGCCAACATAAGCTACTTTCTCCTGCTCCACCTTTGGTAACACACAAGTCATTGGAGCAGGCTGTGCTCCAATGACATATGGAACTGCTCAATATCCAACCTCCCAACTTTGCACCATGACTATGACATGTGGCAACCCTGAAGGGCGGGTAGGAATTCAGTATGATTGTCAGATAGTTAGCTACATGCATTGGCTACTCTTTCTTACAAGACAGGTTTGCATTTGCAGTCGGCCTGGCACTTGAAACGGGAATAGCCTTGGAAAAACCATGCAACACCGGAGTTGAAACCTCCAATGGCCCATGCATACAAAAACTGAAGTTTGGATCATATCTAATAAGTTGCTTCTCACATTAAGACCAAGCATCCACAAGAATTTTGGCATTAACATTCAGTGAATGCAGTCTATGATCCAATCGTTGGGCCCATCTGGCACATGATGTATATTATATTTCCAGATTGTACATCAAGACTTGAACTACATAGACTTGCAATAGCATTACAAAAATATTACCATAAAGGCAATGTTAAGTCTCAACCATTAATAAAAGAGCAACCACCAAGGGCCACTACCTACAACTTACAAGATGTGAACCATGAGATCTATGATTCATTAGAGAAGCTATGGAGGCCGCTATAGCTGCAGCGATACAGGCACCTTCTCCAACCATAAGAACTGTCTCCATGTCCAAATTCTTGATGGATGGCCCATTTTTCTCCTGCACATAATCAACCCCTGTGAAAAAGGTAGAAATTCTTTAGCTCTAGTTAACATTTCACCTTTTGTCTCCCTCCTTCATGCCTTCAGGATTTCGACTAATTTAGAGAGTTAGTTCCAAATTAGAATAAGCTCTGTATATTCTTCTAGACAGATATGATACCATTCTCATTCCATCTTCAACAGAAGGGCTACAGAAGAGTTCGAAGTTGTTACAATGTTCTGTTCATGACTTCTATAATCAATCTCAACAAAAGCAAGGTCATGATATACAAGGATAAGAAGGTATGATCATAATCTGAGTTGATTTAACTCTGGAAATCACCTTCTTGAGAGGATCAACGTGACCAGCATGCAAATATGCATCCCTGATCACTAATGTGTCAAATACAACGCTCTCCTGCCCGTTACGTCGCTGTGCCCCCGCCCGCCTTTCGTCGTGCCCCCGCCCGCCTGTTCGTTGTGCCCCGGCCCGCCCCTGTCCTGTCGCTTCGTCGTGCACCAGCGCCATCGACTCCCTCCCTCGCCATCGACAGCCACCAGCACCATCGACTCTCGCCCCGCCAGGGCCCATCGCCAACTCCCTGCGTGCCGCATGCGTCCGCCCTGCCCCCCCCCCCCCCCCCGGCCTATCTTTGTTCCCCCCTCCCAACTCCCCACCCCCCGAGTGTTGCCTTGCCGGGAGGCCTGGCCCGCTATCAGGCTGCAACACCACCGCCATCAAAAACAGAACCCCCCCCTCGCCATCGACAACCCCCCTCTTCCTCCTCCAGTTGCTCCCTCCCCCTACAGCAACTCCCCATCCAGTAGCCCAACAGCGCGATAGGTTGGTTCTCCCACAAGGGACGCGCAATGGAAACCTATGGTCACACGCCGGCGCACTCACCGAGTACCCCCCAGTCAAACACTTTGCACGTAGTCCTCTCTGAGGAGCAGCTCTTAGCCGTCCGAGCTAAAGAGCTGGAGCTAATGGAAACAGCGATTTATGGTCAGGTAGTAGGACATTCCCCAGCCAGGGCCCAGCTTCGGGACTGGCTCCACTCCAGCTGCGCATCGGCACAGCGCAGATCATGAATGCGGTCCTATTGGGCCAAGGGATCTTCATGGTCCGCCTCAGCTCGGCAAACGCAGCTCGCAAGCTACTCGCTAGTTCACCATATGCATCCACAAAGGGGGTCATATACATGGTCCCTTGTTACAGTGGCTTTACTGTGGAGGCATTTGCACTCCACAACAGGTTTCTTCGGCACCCAATCACCCTTCTTTTCCCCGGCCTGGCGATTGAGTACCGCCAGACTTTAGGCAGCTCTTCGGCACTGTCCTTCCCGCATCCTTCACGAATGCAATGACAACTGCAGGGGTCCCAAAGGTACGGGTAGCAGTGAAAGAGGTCAAGAATATCCCACAGTTCCTAGAGATTGAGGCAAGTGGGCACTCCTTTAGGCAGCAGGTCATTGTGACTGGGCAAGCAAGGCAGTGCCTGCGCTGCCACGACTTTGGGCATCAAGCAGCAATTTGTACACGTTTCGGAGCCAAGGCGGCTCCGCCCACAGGTCCGCAAGTGGACGCTGACAGTTTCACATGGGTCCAGAGGCGACAGAGAGGAAAACGGCAACGGGGGGCGCAGCCAACCCCTCAAACCCAGCCTCGTCAGCAGGGTGATGGTGGGCGAGCGGCCCCCTCTTAGCAGAGCACTCCACAAACCCCCCCTGTCCGCCCCACCCGACAGGACCACACCCCCCCACTTTCTCCACATGCGCCACAGACTACCTCGCCTGAGTTCCCACAGGCCCCTCACCCACCCCCCCACCCCCCCAATATCCCATGCCCGCCCTCCCTCCACTGACCTTGGCCCACAACCCCCCCTTGTCAGGGCCACCACCACTCCCCCCCAAACACCCACCATGCATCTCCAACCATCCCACCATATCTCAATCCTCTTCACCCCCATCACTCCCCCCCCCCTACCGAGCACCCCCCCTGATCCGCACCCAGGTCAAGTGAGCCCCCCCAGACCCACCCCCCCTCCTCCCACAGGAGGTGATGAGCCACACACACCTACCTCCTCTGCACACCAATAAGTCTCCCCCCGTCTACACAGCCACCAGCTCATCTACCCCTGCCACCCGCCAAACTTTCCCAAGACAGGCACAGCTGCTGCCACAAGAGTTTTTCTACAGTGGCCCATGGTCCTACCTGCGAGTTGCGGAGTGTGGAGAGTTCCCACTACCTCTGGAGGTGGGGATCTTCGTGCTTCGTAAGTCAAGGAGGGGCAAGGTCCACCTACTAGCACCACCGGATGGACCAAACTACGTCTTTTTTCTTCAGTCATCTTACTCAGAGGAGTGGACGACTACACAGATTGAGGAGGAGT
This sequence comes from Lygodium microphyllum, assembly GCF_053477565.2. Classification (NCBI taxonomy): domain Eukaryota; kingdom Viridiplantae; phylum Streptophyta; class Polypodiopsida; order Schizaeales; family Lygodiaceae; genus Lygodium; species Lygodium microphyllum. The sequence continues at coordinate 106,366,686 of NC_141155.1, read as the reverse complement.
TGAAGAGTCAGGTGGTGGATCACATCTCCTAGTGGATGGGAGATGAAGGATTAGCACTGTTCACACAATAGTGGCCAGGTTGCATGATGGACATTAACTGGTGGGCTGGCGCCGACGTCCCCCATTTGAGCATTATCTTTTGAGCCTCCCCACAGTGGAGAGCACCGAGGACCGTGATCGAGTGGTCCCCGGCACAGGCGGCCCACTTCTACCAGTGTACAGAGTCGCGTTTTTCAGCATGGCTGATAGATGCATTGATAGTACCACCTGCAGCATCTATCACCCCTATGGTCCGGCCAAGGGCCACCATGGGGGACTGGAGCTCAGCATCCAAACTGGCGGCAAAACGCACTTGCATGCCTCACAGTCTCTCTTCCTCATCTGTAGCATCCACACCGAACAAATGCCTGTTCGGTCAGTCACAAGTTTCCCCATGAGCTTACATCTTGCATCCTGGAATGTGAACAGTCTCCACTACAGTGGGGCACGTGGCTCGAGGAAGCTGATTGTCCGGCAAGAGTTGCAGCTTGCCCTTGCCGGACGGATAGGTATCTTGCTTTTGCACGAGCACAAGCTCACCCTCGCCTAGGTTTAGCAGGTTGGAAAGGTACTTCCGGGCAGCTCACATACTTACTGGCAGCAAGTCATAGGTGCCCACGGCAAGAGCGGAGGCATATGCACCTCTATTGGCCCGAGTCTCACCACTTGTGTACGAGACCACGGGACGATAGTGGCAGGAAGGGTTCTATGGATCAAATTGGATATTGGGGACTCGTGTATTGGAGTCCTCAATGTCTATGCCCCTACGGAGGTTAGGACACGCAACAGGCTCTGGGTAGAGATTGCAGCTGGACTTCCAGAGGTGGACTCTTGGATTGTTGGAGGGGATTTCAACAACCTCGAGGCTTTGGAGGACCAACAGGGCAGATGAAGAAACTACCAGGGCATGGCTGGGGAGGAGCAGGAGGCATGGGAGGTCTCTTTGCTTGCAGTCGGAGCACGGGATGCCTGGAAAGACCCTGCCTTCCACAGGAGGGAGAGGTCGCTGGACTTCTTCTGGGGATGCAAGCGGCTAGGTGGAGCCTTGCTAGAGCAGTCGGCGGACACGTTTTATGTGGGAGAGTGGGGAGGCTCTCATGGAAGCCAAATTGAGCAGTTGGCAAGCACCACGTTATCTGATCACTGCCCGGTTCTCCTGGCACTTGATCCCCCAACATCCGCCCTAGATACACGATCTTGTCGGATCCCTGACTCGATCTATAGGAGGGTGGAGGTGTCCAGACAGATAGAGCAGATTTAGACCAAAGAGTGGGTCAGGAGGGACAGGATAACAGAGGAGGTTGCAGAGGTCCTAGCCAAGTCGAGCAGAATTTGCCAAGAGGCAGCCCTACAAGCCAAGCAGCAGTGCTGGGAGGAGGAGAGAGCACTCTGGCGGGACCTTGCAGTCACGCAAAGATTATTGCAGGAGGCACCAGGGGACCCCACCCTCCACGCATAGGAGGTGCGCACGTGCAGCCATTGTTGGCCTAGAGGACAAGCGCTCCGAGTTCTCTTTCCACACTTCAGCAGCCTTTTGGGCGCGGAAGGGAGACACGATGTGCAGGGAGTTCTTCCAGGTGCACCACCCCCAAACCACGGGAGAGCAAATACGCAGCCTTAGGGATCAATATGGGAGGACCCATTCTAGCCTTGATGAGGTGATGGAGATTGCCACCGGCTATTACACGCACCTCTTCCAGCAGGAGACAGCTGCAGCTAGAGGACAGAGATGCAGACAGCAGGTATGGAATCACACCCCGTCCCTCGTCACAGAGGAGATAGGACATGCTCTCCTAGACCCCTTCACAGAGAAGGAACTAGAGGAGGCTTTCCATACACAAGATGGGTAAAAATGCCCGGCGGAGGATGGCCTCTCTAAGGCTTTCTTCACTACCTACTGGGAGGTGGTGAAGGACCCCCTACTTGTGAGATGGAAGGATCGAGGTGCAACTTAGATTCAGTAGACAGTGTGAGAGTGAGAGACAGAGTTGAAGCATGACACCGAAGAGAATAGACTGAAAATGAGTGTAACTAGAAAGTACAAAGTACAACCCTTAAACCTTAGGGTTGAAGGGGGTGTCCACACCCAACACACACTAAGTGCCCAAATGTGTGTAGCATAAGCACATAAGTACATACGACAATAAGACCATAAGTCTGGGGGAAAAAGCTCTCCTACCGAGAGTAAAAAGTGCCCCAGTGTCCTACTGATCACCGACACTCCCATATGAGCGTAGCCGCAAGTGAGGTGTGCATGAGTCAAATACCCATGGAAGGATCGAGGTGCAGCTTAGATTCAGTAGACAGTGTGAGAGTGAGAGACAGAGTTGAAGCACGACACCCAAGAGAATAGACTGAAAATGAGTGTAACCAGAAAGTACAAAGTACAACCCTTAAACCTTAGGGTTGTAGGGGTTGTTCACACCCGACACACACTAAGTGCCCAAATGTGTGTAACATAAGCACATAAGTACATACGACAATAAGACCATAAGTCTGGGGGAAAAAACCTCTCCTACCGAGAGTAAAAAGTGCCCCAGTGTCCTACTGATCACCGACACTCCCATATGAGTGTAGGCGCAAGTGAGACGTGCGTGAGTCAAATACCCAACAAACCCCCCTGGAGTGAAGAGAGATCAAGAGTACAAGGATCATCCGCCACCAAAGGATATCAAATTTAAAGCATCGCGAAATGCTTCAAATTTGTCACGAGGAAGAGCTTTGGTGAAGATGTCTGCCACATTACTGGTGGTAGGACAATAGACAAGGCCGATATCACCTGCATGTAGCCTCTCTCTGACAAAGTGATAATGGATCTCAAAGTGTTTCATGCGAGCATGAAACACTGGGTTCCGTGCCATTGCAATGGCACTCTGACTGTCAGTGAACAAAGGAGTAGGCTCCATAACAGATACATCCAAATCAGCTAGCAAGCATCTAAGCCATACGCATTCAACTGTGGTAGTGAAAGCTGCCTTGTGTTCAGCTTCACATGACGATGTGGCAACAGTGGATTGTTTCTTGCTAAGCCAAGAAATGCAAGAAGAGCCAAGAAAGAAACAATTGCCACTAGTGAAGTGACGTGTATCATAATCACCAGCCCAATCAAAATCACTGTAAGCATGTAACTACAGTGGTCCCCCCTTGGCATAAAGCAACCCAAGAGAACGAGTACCCTGCAAGTAGCAAAAAACACGCTTGACAGCTTGTCAATGTGACATACGTGGCTGATGAATATACCTGCTCAAAGCTGAAACTGCAAAACTGTATATCCGGCCTAGTATTGCATAGATAGATAAGACATCCAACTGCAGGAGCATATGTATGTATATCAAACAAATCACTGTCATTATGTAATGACAGTTTCAGTCCAGGTTCCATGGGAGTACAAACTGGCTTGCAATCCTGTAAGCCAAACTTCTCAAGAAGCTGCCCAATATATCTTGACTGTGATAGCCCAATACCTCGAGCATTATGTATGAACTGGATGCCCAAGTAGTAATGCAAAACTCCCAAGTCAGACATGTCAAAAGTTTGCTGCAAATTTTGTTTGAATGCTGAAATCTGATCAGCATGTGTTCCAGTGAGTAAAAGGTCATCAACATAAAGACGTATAATCAGCATAGATCCCCCTTCTTTACATACGTAAAGGGTAGACTCAGATGAGCTGTTTAGAAAACCCTGACCAAGCAAGAAAGCATCTATTTTTGCATACCAAGCTCTAGGAGCTTGTTTCAAACCATACAGTGCCTTTTTGAGCTTGCATACCAAATGTTCTGAGCCTACAACTGCAAAACCAATGGGCCGCTGTACATAAACTTCCTCCTGAAGTTCCCCATGTAAAAATGCAGTCTTGATATCTAGCTGATGCACTGTCCAACCATAATGTGCAGCCAAAGCAATCATAGACCTGATGGTCGTCATGCGGGGAGTAGGAGCAAATGTCTCCTCATAATCAATACCCTTTTTCTGTGCGTAGCCTTTAGCTACAAGCCGTGCCTTGTATTTATCAATGGATCCATCTGCTTTTCTTTTCAGTTTGTAGACCCATTTCGTTCCAATGGCTTTCTTCCCAAATGCAAGGACACCAAATCCCAAGTTTGATTCTTAGTAATAGAATCTAATTCAGCTTGCATAGCTGCCATCCAATGCACACTGTGTTGTGCATCCTCATAACATTCAGGCTCTTCATTATCAAAAGTACTTGCTGCCATAATAAACTCCATGGTATGTGCTGAATCATACAAACGAGTTTGTCTTCTAGTACGACCAACCATGGGTACATCCAAAGGACTATCTTGCATAGTCTGTAAATACCATCTAGGTAGCTGTCTAGCATCCTGACTGTGTGCAAGCTCTTGCTGAATTTCAGTTTCAGCATGATGCTGAATATTCCGATCAGCCAATGGCTGAATTTCTGCACTTTCCATAGGAGCAATTGGCTGAACATTAGGTTCATTTTCTGAAGCTCCAGCTGAATCACCAAAAGTAATGGGCAGCAGCCCTTCAAAAACATCACGGGCAGCCTGATATGTGTCCAAACCAGCCAAGGATAATTCTGATTTTTCATCAAAAACAACATCCCTGCTGACAAAAACCTTCTTTGTAGCGGGATCATAGAGTCTGTAGCCTTTGCTCTCATTGCTATATCCCATAAAAATGCACTTAACAGCCTTGTTGTCCAACTTTTTTCTAAGTACCTGTGGAATATGGGCATAGGCAAGACACCCAAAGGTACGAAAGTGACCAACAGAAGGTTTACGGCTGTTCCAAGCCTCAAAAGGTGTGATAGTCTTCAAGGCTTTGGTAGGGCATCTGTTCAAAATATGGCAAGTACACATGACTGCTTCCATCCAAAAACTATGAGGCAAGCTCTTTGCCTTCAGCATACATCTGGCCATCTCCATGAGTGACCGATTCTTCCTCTCTGCTACCCCATTCTACTGTGGAGTATAGGCTGTAGTATACTGATGGACTATGCCCTTCTGCTGCAAAAAGGAATTCAGCATAGAGGACATGTATTCCCCTCCTCGGTCCGAACGGAGAGTCTTAATCTTGCATCCAGATTGATTTTCAACAAGTGCACTGAAAGCCAAAAATGCATCATACACTTCTGACTTCTTTTTCAAACAGTAGACCCAGCAAAAATGTGTAAAGTCATCAATGAATATCACAAAATAATAACAACCGCCCAATGACATGGTCTGCATAGGCCCACAAACATCTGAATGCACCAACTGCAATCTGGTTGTTGCTCTGAAAGCAACATCGCGAGGAAATGAGAACCGATGCATTTTCCCCAAAATGCATCCCTCGCATAAGTGCTCAAGAGGTCTCTCCAAGAGAGGTAAGCCATCTAGCATCTGAGTACGCTGCAAAAGCATCAAGCTGCCAAAGTTTACATGCCCCAAACGAGCATGCCATAACTCCGCCTATATCATAGCAAGAGTAAGAGTGGATGTCAAGTATGCCGATTGATCTACTGAAAGAGCATCCAACTCATATAAACCATGACACAAAGATCCTGTCAAGACCAAAGTCATGCGTTCTTTATCTCTCACCATGCAACGGTCATCATCAAATGTGACCTGCAAACCACAACGTGCCAAAGAAGAAATAGAAAGCAAATTATTCTTGATTCCAGGCACAAACAAAGCATCCTGCAGGCGGAGAATAGAGCCATCAATGGCTGTGAGCTGAATCTCCCCAATACCACGAACAGGGTATGATGCATTATTGGCACACTATACTGATTTCCCAACGGGAGGTGTACTAACTGAAGCAAACAAATCTCTGTGAGATGTAATATGTCTAGAAGCACCACTGTCAAAGAACCAAGTGTTAGCATCCTCTGTAGAGCTAAGTGCTCTATCGGCCCAAGAGATGTCATAACTGCAAGTGTAAAAATAATAGTCCCTGTCCACAACAAAGGGCGCAGACTCACTAGCAGTGGAAGGAGTAGTAGAAACAGACATTCCTAACTCCTCTTTGGCAATGCACTTCCTGCACTCAGTGATATAGTGGCCGGGCTTTTTACAATAATGACAGTTTCCTTTTTTAGCTTGCGGTCGGTCTGGAGGCTTTACCCATCTGCTAGGTACTGGAGCCCACAGCAGACCACTCAGAGATATGGGAGATCATAGGGAGTCTTACTGGATGGCATATCTGGAAGGCGCGATGCCAGGTGGCTTTCGGCGGAGAGAGACTTTCAGCACTTGCGACCTTAGCAGAGCTATGGATCTCCATTATCCATTCCCTCCGTGGCCGATGGGATCAGGTGCAGGGCGAGTCCAGGGCTCGTCAGGAGCTCCGTGGTCACTTCATGTGTACCTGGGGCGGCCAGGGCCTGTTCTTTGTGATGCAGGCAAGCAGCCCCATTTGGCAATATACCCCCCCCCAATGGCTTCTTGCTCCCATCCCACCTAGACCGCCTTGAGAGGCTTGTATACATGATGTGTTGGTGACTTTACATCAGCTCCAGTTAGTCTGTTGAGCATGAGCACTCTATTGTAATCAATTTTTTTGAGTAATATAATCAGCCACATTTTACTTGCAAAAAAAAAGTGTCAAATACCAAAGTCACTCGAAAAGGAATTCAATGGAATCTCTGTCAAATTTGGCTATAAGGCTTCTTCTCAATATTAGGAATTCAAGAGACCTTAGAGTAGGTTATGGAGCGATTACAGCTCTCACAGATGATAGCAGCAAACAAACAGAACAACATGCTAAATTAGCTTTGTGATGGACACATTGCCAGCTGTTTTAAAGGCAGAAAAACTAGCAGAAAACGGTAAAGAAACACAACTCATAAAGGCAGACAAAAGAAGAGAGTGCTGGAATCTCATCACACAATGCACAAGAGAGTATGCCCTCAGAGCATGGGTACACTTATGAATCTATGACTTGGAAGAAGAGTAGATTGAATCCACATCACTACTGTAGACTAAAAGACTGAATCTGGCTGCTGCAAAAATATCAAAAAGTCGGTTCAAGTGCATATATAGCAAGGTTCGGATGTAGTAATGCCTGCACATGGCAAACCTTCAAAAGAGGGGCCCAGGTTGGTTACACTCTCCATCACTGACATCTGCCCTTAAATGCACATTTTCACCTAAGAAGGGGAACAAGATCATACCAGAATCTTTATCATACCTAGCTCCCTCTCGAATAGAAGAGGTGAAAAACTATGTTTTATTGTGCACTTGGCCATGCAAACTTGCACAGCGAAGGAGCTCACACACAAACTCATAGGAATTCAGGAATGTGGGGGAGGAAATGATTTATTACGTAAGTCTTTGAGGCAGCCTGTTAAGAAATAGTCATTAGCAATATTCGCCCAATATATGCATGTCCATGTGCCTCCTAAGCACAATGCACATGAAGTCATGTGGACAATTTTATTTGACACAATAAAAGTTCAACAATTTTTTAGTATTTACCATATGCACCTTCTAGAATTGACCCAAGATAAATTCTAGAAGTTACTCATCAATATCTTGATAGAATTCTTGGATGCATATAATAGATCTCTACATATTTCTAGGCTATTGAGGCCTATGAAAACATCTCCATGTATCAAGCTTTTGATGCAATAATTTGGTGGTGTTCGACATGGCACAAACAATGGCAAACACAGAGAAGCATAAAATGCATACAGCACAATGAGAATGATCTGTAGAACACTCAATGAGAATGAGTGAATAAGAATATGAATGATACAATGAGGGGCCTCCAACCTTTGCATTTCAAAGACCGGGGCAGAGGTCAATGAAGAATGGTTGTGAAGTGTGTGTCATACTTGTGGTGGATCACAAATGCAGCAGCAGTAGTTCATTTATGATAATGGTGTTGTGGGCAGCAGTGGAGGGAGAAAACTACAGTCCCCTGAGCAACAGAATGCCGTAGGAGACTCCAAGAAGCAAAAACACAACATCAGCTGGATGAAAAAGAGCTGCACAAACTGAGTGTAATGATGACAATGTCAGCAAGAAGCCCTCTCAGCAAGGCCCGGGCTGCAGGATGAAGAATGCAAGCTGCACTGCTCCAAGGGTGATGATGACTCTCTAAACCAGTTGGGCAGCTGCTGCCAAAGCACTCCAATCACCAGCTGGCCGGTGATGACTCCAAATAGCAGGCAATGAGCCTCAGGCAGCAGGGCGACGGCACCAAATGGCTGGCGCTGCAGGCAGCAGGCTAGGCAGACCTCCTCTCGGCTGGCGATGCCCTCCAAGGCTGGCAAAGATGTCCTTCAGGTGTGGTCAGCAAGGGAGCAAGAGCTGATGGCTTGTAGTTGAAAAAGGCAGTGTTGGATGGAATGGGATGCCCACAACATACTCTTATAGAGGCCTTTTTTAATTTTTCCTACTGTTCAAAATTACGCCTTTAATACTTGGAACTGCTTTTAATTGCTTTTGGGGCTATTTAAAGGAGTCTAAATTGAGCATTAATGCATGCAGATTTGACATAAATGCCTTAATTTTAGTAGTTCAACACCCCCTCTCAAGCCCAAAAAGGATCTTAAGCTGCAGGGGGAGTTATTACTCCACCGTCTTTTCACCCAAAAGGCCCCACCCTGAAGAAATCAAGGCATCAAACCAAGGGTGTCACAATGGACTGCCCATGGGGGCTACCATCAGCACAAAGGCAATGGATATCCTGTTTTAATAGCCCAATCCAATGTGTCTTAAAGTTCTCTTTTAAAGGTAATATATGAACAGTAAGATTGGAAGTTTATTCCCCGTAAAGAACTATCATGCTGAAACCAGCCTTCCTTCTTGGAATGGGTGGTGATAACCTGATTTAAGAGTTAATTACAGCAATAAATAAATGCACATAAAATGAAATACACACTTTACCATAACATTCTTGGACAGTAGACACCCTGTTGGCCCCAAAATTGGAGTCCCTTGCGGTATTTCTTTAGCTTTCATTCAATTGGAAGGAGTACAACTTGAGATTCTTCAATCTCCTCCTGCTAACCAATTGCTCTTGCTGTCATAAATGTCTAGCAAGCCCTTTGGGTCATTTGCCCCTTGTTTTACCCAGGACTTCTTCTCCAATTTGATCCTTGGCTGGCCAAATGCTGCCCCAAATCAATTCGGGATGGGCTGGCTCCTAAAATCCCTTGATAATCTTCAATCATCAGCTGCTGATTTCAGTCCCTTGAGCCTTCAATCTCTGGCACGGATCCCAAGGTGGTTGCTAAACCCTAATTTCTGCTGTAAATTAGGGTTTACTGCAGAAATTACAAATCAGCCCACCAAAAATGGCTGAAATCTCCTCCAAATGGCTGAGCATAGGCTGAAGGAGATGAGAGAATGCTGTAAAGAGAGAAAATTTTGAGATTTGTCGTGAAAAACTTATCAAAATCAGCTGTTGCCCTACTGTACCAGCCCCAAACGGATGCACCAACAACGATAGGAGCATCAAAGACTGTGATCTTCAGGAGAACGTGCATCAGCAGCAATTGCCAGCTTCCCAAGGTCAAGAATATGCAATCTCCATCACCAAAATGGTCTCCAATGGCTGGGAAATGGCCCCAAAAGCTAGCAACAACAGTCCAACACCTCTTCCCAACAGCTTTAAAATGAAAAAACGAGATTTCCCTTTCTCTTCAGCCCTATTTAACCTTTCCCCCACTTGCATGGGAAAGTTTTGCCAAGTGGCAGCTTTCTTAATCCATTTTCAGCAATTTCCAGCGATTTAATTAATTTTCAGAATTAATTAATTGTGAAAATTAATTAAGTTCTTAATCCATGCCCAAAAATTTGACCTTGCCTATTCAAAAATTAATTGGCTAGGCCATTTGCAACCCAAAGTGGTCCCATGCATTAATTGACCCTTGGACAAGCATTAATCCATTAATTAATGCCTAGTCTCTAGTATCACAACTGACACTTAATGGCCAATTAATGGTCCTAGGGACAAACTGACACCAAATTCACCTAGAATCTAATAAGTGTAATTTATTGCAACTTTTGCCTTTGACACCCATCTTTTTCATAGGGTCCTTCGGCCTTCAACTATGAGAAAGTAGCTTGCCCCTCACATGTGCAACACATGCGCATCTTTTAATTGCACATTTGATTAATCCTTTAATCAAATGTCAATTAAAAATAAGCAAAGCATCAAATTTTCACGTCCTCGTGACACATGCCATAAGGGTCATGGTGAAGAGCTAAGAGTAAGCTGCTATGGAACTTTGTAAGTGTGACTGACTACTGAAGGGTAATTGATGTGCAAGTGTGGATCCAAGCCAACCACTCTTTGATGAGGTAAAAGGAATATGCTTATACAATGCAAGGGTTTTCACCAAGTGCTACTTGAGTAGTGTCCTCATAGGAAACTTGTTCAGTTGCTAGACCACCCTTATACAAGAATGATCATCAAGACGCAAACCATGAATGATGTGAACACGAGTACATCAATACAATGCCCAAAATCTTGTAAGCACCAAAAGATTAAGACTTACCCCTCTCACTCTAGAAAGGTGGAAGAAGAAGTAAGCACCACTTTTCACTCCATCATGTTGATGCTGAAGAAGGAAGGAGCAGCACTCAAAAAGAAGAGTGAAGTATGTGTCCAGCTAAGAATATGTGAAATGGATGACCTCCATGGTAGCCCCAAGAAAGATCGTGACTCAACCTCAAGGCAAAGTGTTGAGCTAAAAATTCATTATCCACTGATTAGCTCTTTAAAACAATCCCAAAACAATAAATTACCAAAAGTTTCATTAAATGGGGAGCAATTCTAGAGAGTTTTTGTGTCCCACATGCAAAACTCTAATTTGAGAGGATCCTTCCACATCTATAAAAGACAAGCTGCCCACCATTGAGCCCTATTCTTGTCTTGCAAGTTTCAGCCATCAGCCATCTTCCACTAGCTGTCGAGCCCCTAACAACTACTGCTATGTGGTCTACAACTGTCGCCCAACCTCCCATTGCTGCCATGATCAGCTTCCACCATCTACATCAGGTCATTTTTGTGTTTTCAACACTTTTCTTAAGCAACCTCTACTTCGACTGGTGGTTACTGCACTCAAGATCCGTCTTTGTGGTGGACGACACAAATCCACACCTCCCTCAATCTACTCCCACAAGAGCCATTAGTTGTTGAACAGCTCTGCCCCCCCTTGAGCATCTTGTATATTCTTTCCTTCATTTACAGTCTTGATTCATTGACTTCAGAGTTCTCTTTCTTCTTTGCTTGTGTTTGTGTTTTTACATTTTGTGTTTAGGGTTTGAGTTTTGCACGTCACAGTCTGAGTCTTTATATTCAATCATGGCCATACTTTCTATGTTTCCTCAGTACAAACCCTAGCATATCCTCACATGGTATCTAAGTCCGTGCTCTTGTAAAGAGTATCCTATAGATATTGTGGAGGCTTGGTTTTGTGCAAGGTACACAAATGATGTGTAACCAATTCATAATGTCTCAAACACCCTCTTCTCAGGATCCCTCAATGTCTTATCAAGCTTCTGCATCATCGGAGGCCTTGAGGAGGCATGATGGGCTCGGCAAGGAATACAACACCCCACCTTCACCTTCACCTTCACCTTCACCTTCTTTTTCTTTTCCTATTCCAAATTTTAATTGCATGACAAAGAAGTTTGAAGAGCACTTGCACATCACCTATAGTCGAGCTTACACCCCTCCTACTAGCTTTGCTACCACATCCGGACCGGTTGGTGAGACTAATCACCCAGCCAATTTTGGCACTGGCTGACAATTTATAGCCTCTCCCCCAACACTTGGTTAGATATAATCTGTTGAAAAACTCATTGATGAAGTTCATTTTTTTCCTTAAATTCCTTTTGGTTTCACACTTACAACCCCAAAACGGGCTAGGCACCCACATTCTAGGGAGCCACCCGAGACTACCCAATGCCTATAAATAGGGCACAAACTCACGCATTCACTGACATACACATTCATTCTCTCATCATCCATCATTTATCTCTCCTCTCCTCAAACTCTCCACTGCTGTTCACACCCTGACTCAGAGGATATTATAATTCGTGGAACAGTATTCCTTGCTATCTATTGCCATATCAGAGAGACAGTAGGGTTTGAGGGGAGAAACACAGTGTATGACAAATATTGAGGGAAGAAAGCTTAGAAGAAGAGTGAAGAATGATGAACATTGAATCATGCTGAATAAATTATGCCCATACAATGGCGTAAAGCTCTGAGATGATTGCACTGTCCTGGCTGATCAGGCAGTAGTACCTGTAGGGAATCTACCCAATGAAGGGACCAAAACATAGTCCTCCGGGCAGTAGAGTATAAAAGTAAATCATGGATGGCAAAGGTTAGCTGTAGAGGGAGTGAAACACAGTCCTTAGGTATTGTCAGAGTAGAGGATGATGATGACCAGCAACCACCACGTGCCGGGGATGAAGAACAGCAGGGCGGCCTACAGCAGGCTGAAATGTAGCCTCAGGATGATCACCAACTGCAAAATGCAGGCCAGTCCTTAGCTAGAAGCCATCTGTGTCATTGGAGAAGGGACCAGCCATGCAAAAACGCAGGTCAAATCTGCACAGAATCTGGTTGCCTATAGGGGGAAAACTGTCACCAGCCAGCTTGAAGGATGTGGACAGTTGGGCAACCTGAACTGCTCCAAAATACAGTCTGTAGATGAAGAGATAGGGCCTTGTCACTTTTCTTGACATGGCATCAAAGCAGAGGTGCTCAAAGTGCTAAAGATCCTCTTCATCACAGTAAAGACGAAGGTTGCGGGATTGGCAACACTCTCACATTCCCTCTTATTTCTGCTGTGCAATCAAGAGGACACCATTATCTTTTCCCTACCACCCTCCCTTTAAAAGTTTGACACACTAGTGCTATGGCTTCTCCATAGATACACAAATAGACCACTAGGTGCTCTTGCGGCAAGAACAGTCATACCACTGAAGATTGCCATTATTGATCTTTGCTCCCTACCCCACACGGGTGTGTGCATCTACCCACCTGCACTCCTTGTGCCACCACACCATTCTGGGCCACTATCAGATCTTTATGCTCAAGGCAATGAGATGCACATAATGCGCATTAAACCCTTGCAAGCAAAAGGAGGCTCTAAGACCCCACGAGGCGATAAGCCCTCCTAGACACCACCGCAATATGCTACAGAGGTTTCCCCCATCCATTTTCAGAGTTCAGTGGCTTCCATGGCCCACCGTTCTGTGGTCTGCTCCACTAAAAGATGGTGGTTGTTGGATCCCATCTGCTCAATGGTGTGCTCCTTCAAGAGAACCGCCGTTGGACTCCTTCAACTCGACAGTCCACTCCACCAAGAGACAAAGGCTATTGCCCAAGTGTGGCTCCAAAAGAGCTACCCATTTTCCCCCCTCCCTTGTATGCTTCCATAGACAAACTCCGATGCAGGCATCAAGGAGTTTATGTGTGATAACCCTCCCTCCGATCCCTCTTCTACTCAATTTCGAGAGACCACCGTTGGGTGTTGTCCATTCCTTCAATTTCACAAGGGGTCCCCACTCATCATGTGGTCCTTCGCACTCCTTGTCAAAAACCCTTCACATTCTTGGGCTGGTTGACATCACCATGCCATCTCATCTATTGATACCCAATATCTACAGGTTCTACCTAGTTTGGGGCCTTGGATATTTCAACCATAACTTGGTGACTAGGCCTTCCTATTCCTTCCAACATGAAGACACAAAGCTTGTGGCTTCTCTCCCGAGTTGAATTTGGGGCACTATCAACTCATCATGTCTACTATTCTTCACTACAGGTCTCCTTTCAAGTGGAACACTTGGATTACAAGGTGGATTCTCTCTCTCACGCACCTATTAGGGTACCTTTGGGCCTAAGAAGGGGTGTTGAGAAACCCATTCATTAAGTTCATTTCCTTTCCTTAATTCCTTTTGGTTTCACACTTACGGCCCCAAAAAGGTTAGGAGTCCACATTCTAGGGCACCGCCTAGACTACCTAGTGCCTATAAATAGGGCACATACTCTCACACATTTACTCACACATTCATTCTCTCATCATCCATAATTCATCTTCTCTATCCTTGGCCTCTCCATCTTCCTTGTTGTCTACTGCCAAGCACTTTGTCTCTTTATCTGCAAGTAGCATTTTGGAGCAGTCCAGGTCGCCAAGCTATCCACATCCTTCAAGCTAGTTGGCAACATATCTCCCCTTAGCTAGCAACTAGATTATGTTCAGATTTAACCTACATTTTTGCAGCTAGTCCCTTCTCTAGTAACACGCATGGCTCTTGGCTGAGGATTGACCTACGTTTTGTAGCTAGTGATCATCCTGAGGCTGCATTTCAGCCAGCTGCAAGCCACCCTATTGTTCTTCATCCCTCAGAGCGTGGTTGCTGCTGGTCATCATTTTCCTCTACTCGGACAGCACCTAAGGACTGCATTTCGCTCCCTCTACAACTGTCCTTCACCATATAGCATTTACTTCTATACTCTACTACCCGAAGGAATGCATTTCCCTCCCTTCACTATGCAGATTCCCAGAGGTGATGCCGCCTCATCAGCCAGGACAGTACAATCATCTCAAAGCTTTGCTCCATTGTATCAACATGACTTATTCAGCAGGATTCAATGTCCATCATTCTTCACTCTTCTTCTAAGTTTTCTTCTCTTAGTGTTTGCCATACACTATGTTTCTTGCCACAAACCCTACTATCTCTCCGATATGGTATGAGTGCATATCGTCCCATCATTTTTCTTGACACAATCTTCTTCTCTTGTAGGTTCAACACACTCCATCTTCATTCCTCCTCCACCTCTAGTGCTACCATTGTCATCAACCTCCTCTGATGCCTTCACTGGCACCAATCAATGCATCTAGCTTTCCATTCAGATTCAATGCAAATTTATCACTTCATTCTCTTCTCTCTTGTTGTCTCTCTCCTCTCTTTCCTCTCCTGTTCGTGTTTCTCTTCCATTGCGCACTCTCACAGTTCAAACAAGTCTTGTCTATAAAGGCCTTCTTAGCCATAGCGACAACAGAGGTAGTGCTAAGTGAGGAATAGGATCGGTAAAGAGGGTAGGGTGGGTAGAGTCAATAAGTGGAGTATACTTGGAAATTAACCCCCGAATGCCCATCATGCATGCATGATGTATGCATAGTAGATCCATAAGTGGGTGGGGACTAACTAAGCGTGAGCGTGATGAGTAGCCCAAGGAGGTGAGATAGGGACACTACGCAAACAATCGAAACCCCTACATGGGAGCGACCCATGGAATGATGGCGCACCATAAGCAGAGGAGGGGCGCATAGCCAAGGGGACCGAGGGGGATATCCAACACAACCATCCAAAGATAGACCTATGCTCACTTGCAGTAGGGGAAGGGAGAGTATTAACAGGTAGCATTCCTGCTAACGATGTACCAAGGTGTAGAGTGACACACCTGTGCATAGCTAAGATGTAGTGCAGCAAAAGAAAAAGTACTGGAAACAGATGATCCTAATACTAGTGTTCTTAATGCAAATGTGAAATTTAATCCTGAGCTATTGAAAGCAAATGAAAGAGAATTGGCAAAAGAGGACATTATGGGAGGGAATTGTGAACCAATAATACTAACTTAATGCTCAAATGAAACAGAGGATACAATGTCAAGTATACCTATGGATGTGTATATGTGACTAGAGCCTCCTCTATTGAAATTAACATAATCAAACCATTCATGAACTAGATCCTGCGCACCAGAAGAAATAGGAAAGGGTTCTTGCGTCATATGACTCAAAAGGATCATACAAACTTGACATTGAGCTTGGCTATGATGAAGAAGATGGATCGCCAATTGTCCCATATGCAACATGTCCTCCCTAAGTGAAGCGGTGGCCAACCTCACCAACTGATCTTCACTAATGCACAAGGCTCCCAAGAGTGTTTCAAGAGTGATGGCAATATTTGATACACAAGAATTCACCGAACTCCTCTTTTGCCATGAGCTCTACATCTAGCCACCAAGAAGAAAGAGATGATGTGTTGTCCTCATTGAGGCCATAATGTCTTGTCAAGGCCTCTAGTGATGGAGAAGCTTAAAAAGACACTATGGAATCCCAAGAGGAAGGAGTCTCAGTCATTGTGAATTGGTTACATATTGCCTGTGTATCTCGCACAAACCAAACCTCCATGATAACCACAAGATACGCTTTAGAATAGCACCAGCTGTAATACCATGCGAAATGATGCTAGGGTTTGCACACACAAAAAACCCAAATTGTGCAAACATAACTAGAATACAATAACTTAGACAAGAAAGCAATGAATGCAAAAACACAAAATACAAACAAAGAAGAGAGAGAACTCTAAAGTGAATGAATGAATGTTGTAAATGAATGAAAGAGTATACATATGCTTAAAGGCAAGGCAATGGGAGTAGTCAAAGAGTGACATCCATCGAAAACAAATCCCAAGGTATATAAGAACCACTAGTCGGAGCTGAGATGATGCTAAAAGTGGAAGGGCAGCATTCTGGAAACAAAAACACAGCTGTCATTAGGGCTCAAACTAGTAAATGTAGCAGTGTAACCACCCAAGGATAATGACAACCAGTCACCAAAAGTTGCAAGAGGCTGAGCAACAAGAGGAGGAGGTGTATCTGATGTTGAATGGGCATCCACTGCACAAAATACAAGTTGCAAATAGCAAGATGTACTAGAAGTGGCTGGACAACACAGCGGCCTACTCAAATTGTAAACGAAGCAATCACAAGTCAAGGATTGGTCGCCACCAACTAGAGTCAATATGTGGCAGCAGTGGACAGGACACGAGGGGCTATTGACAATGTGGCAATTGCCACTGAGGGCTAGATAGCCACTACTAGGACCTGGGATCCCCAAATATCAATTAGTGATAAAGATAAAAGTTATAACAACTTATACTAGACAAGTACTAGGTGGTCCCTGGTGTCAAAATTTAGCCTAGAACGTTTAATTAGCCCTAAGTATTAGTGGTGACACTAGAGAATTGGCATTAATTAATCAATTAATGCTAGTTTTAGGCTAATGAGTGCTCAAGATCACTTGGATGACGAATTGGCCTAGTGAATTCAATTGTTAGCCAGTCAAATTATTTTTCTAAGCCACAAATGATTATTAATATTAATACTCTAAAAATTAATTCAATAAAGTTGGATAATTCTGAAAATTGTTTTGGAAGGCTACCACTTGGCAAAACTTGCCCATGCAACTAGAAAAAACGTTTTTGGAAGTTCGGAGAGAGGGAGAAAGACCATCCAAAAGATGGAGAATCAATGGAGGAGCTATTTTCTGCAAGCATCAATCAAGGGGCATTTGCAACCATTAGGGGAGGCTTCTGGTACTTGTCAAGTAAAAGTTATAACAACTTATACTAGACAAGTACTAGGTGGTCCCTGGTGTCAAAATTTAGCCTAGAACATTTAATTAGCCCTAAGTATTAGTGGTGACACTAGAGAATTGGCATTAATTAATCAATTAATGCTAGTGATCACTTGGATGACGAATTGGCCTAGTGAATTCAATTGTTAGCCAGTCAAATTATTTTTCTAAGCCACAAATGATTATTAATATTAATACTCTAAAAATTAATTCAATAAAGTTGGATAATTCTAAAAATTGTTTTGGAAGGCTACCACTTGGCAAAACTTGCCCATGCAACTAGAAAAAACGTTTTTGGAAGTTGGGAGAGAGGGAGAAAGACCATCCAAAAGATAAAGAATCAATGGAGGAGCTATTTTCTGCAACCATCAATCAAGGGGCATTTGCAACCATTAGGGGAGGCTTCTAGACCAAGCAACTACAATCCAAGGAACTCTAGTTGCACACAATAGCCTCTAACTCTAGGTGACAGGAATTTTGGGCGGTCTTAGTAATCTGTGACAACTTCCATGGCTGTCTAAATGGAGCAACAGCTAATCCTCGCAATAGAAAATAGAATTTTTTCTCTCTTTAGCATTGTCTCCCTTGCTCTAGCCTATTCCTGTTCTTTCTCAGCAATTTCCAATAAAATCAACCATTGTAGGTAGAAATATTAACTAAACTTTGCTATGAACCCTAACGTATAGCAAAAATTAGGGTTTAACAACCACCTCCAAAAGCATACGTTAAACCACCTCGGAAAGCATACTCATAAATTGAAGGCCTCTTCTCAAGCAAACCAAGGGGCAAATTGGTTTTCAAGGCTTGCTGGTCATTTATGACAGCGAGAGGCACTTGTTCAAAGGAGGAGATTAAAGAATCTCAGTGTACTCCATTCATTTGCAATAAAAGGTAAAGAAATATCGCGAGGGGCGCAAGTTTCAGAGCCAATAGGCTATCCATTTCAAGATTAAGTAATGAATTCTGCATTTCAGATTATGTGCTTTAATTGTTTTCCGTAATTATTGATTAATCAAGTTATTACCACCCTCTCCAAGGAGGAAGGAGAGTTTCAGCCTTGAGTCCTATAAGTAGGACTCAATAGCTGAAATCAGCCTTCCTTCTTGGAAAGGGTGATGAAATTCTGAACAAGAACTTAATTATAGCAATTAGCAAATTCACAAAACCGAAATACATACTTTACCTTAACAATCTTGGACATTAGACACCCTGTTAGCCCCAAAATTGTGTCCCCCTTTCGGTATTTCTTCATCTTATATTGCTATTGGATGAAGTACAAACTGAGATTTCTTAATCTCCTCCATTGATCCCAAAAACCCCTTGCTGTCACAAACAATCAGCAAGCCTTTCGTACAATTCACCCCTTGATATTTTTGTTGCTTGAAACTCGTCAAATGCATCCATTTCTCATGTTTCTCAATTGTTCTAACTAAAGAACCATAGTAAAGCATAAATTGAGCATAAACCATAGCTGGACTATCAATGGCATTCATTAAACATGCTATTGTTCATAGAAATAGCTGAAAACCACTGAAAACTTAGCATAAACTAATCAGAAACTGATGCAAATGTGATCCCAAACTGATCTCAAGCTAATCATAAATTGATCTCAAACTGAATGCAAAAGCTGAACAAAAACTAATGCAAAAGGATAGTCTCAGAGCCATAGTAATAACCTTACTAGTCTGCATACATCTCACAATGACTAATACACCGAATAGTGACCTCATGGCACACATACTATCAGCACAGTACCTTGATTGCATGTTGAATACATCTGAGATCCACTACAAAGGAGTTGTCCATAACTAGAGGAGTGGAACTGCTATCTCCCCCTTGAGCATCAAGCACTCCTTTGAAGGGCCTAGAGTATCTGATACTCAACTTTGAATACAACTTCTCTCTACCTTTCATCTTTTTCAGCCTTGCCTTTTCAAAACGCAATAATACATAATCACCCTCATCAAAATGCATAGCACATCTATGGGGATCAGTTGCCCTCTTTTGCTTTTCCTTAGATCTCTAAAGTGCATACTTTTATCTTTGCATAGGTTACATCCAAGTTTTCCACATAGCAACCTGCCTCAAGGATCTTATCCTTAATGTGTAAGATAGGTGGTATCTTCTTGCCATCCTCAACAACCTCAAATGGAGCTTTGCCAACGGAACTATGCACAGTATTGTTGTATGTAAACTCTACCAATGGCAAATACTATTCCCGCTATGTCTTATGCTCTGAAGACTGATACATAGCACCTCAAAAGATCTACCACTATGGAATTTGCCTCTTCAAACTGACCATCTGTCTATGGGTGGCAGGCGGATGAGAATTTCAGCGTAGTATCCATATTCTCAAACAACCCCTTCCAAAATAAACTAGTCATTCGAGCGTCTTAATCATTGACAATCGATTCTAGTGTACCATGGTACTTAAATATTGTCATGAAGGAAAATACAACATTAATATTTGCACCTTGGATTAATTCCAGCCTTTGTAAATTTAGCCCTAGCCTATGTGTACATGTGTGAACAGCCCTTAAGTTTGGAAGAGGATTAGAATAAAAGGGACTAGAGGCCAAAGGCAAGACATCTTTTGATCATTCAATAATCTTGGCTTTACCATTTTCTTGGAGCTAGCTTCTTCTTAGCCTATGAAGCACTCAGCCATGGCCGTCATGTATTCTTGAATCCCCAACCATTAATACTTGATAAGGATGTCTTGGTACAATAGATTTGTTAATTCTTTGTTGTAGCTTAGTTAATTTTCAATTTCAGTTAGATTTCATTCCATGGTTGATTGCTTTCATTACATTGGTATCAGAGCTGTAGATTAGATCCTTGCAGAAGTCATTTTCAAGTACTAGATTCAGTTTCCTAGGCTAGAGAGAGCAAACCATAGTTAGGAATTTGAGTGACAGGACATGAAGGCTTCAAACCGGAGTTACATGTGAAAGTCTGCTACAAACAGGGATGAAGATGGTGATTCTTGGCATTAATAATGGAAGAAATGGAGGGCTCCAGCCAAAATAGCAGGACGTGATCAAGGTTTGAGCCAAAAATTGGGGTAAGTGTACAAACTAATGGTTACAGGACATTTTAACTGTAGTTACTTTTGAGAAGGAAGGGTTTCTTCTTCCCTTTCCTCATTCCTTCAAGCTGCCATACAAACTGCCATGGACATTTCTTCTCAGATCTTCTTCCCATGATCTCTAGTGCTCAAATGGATTATGTAAGACTGTAGTATGGGTCTTAAGCTACCTATTGAGTACCTACATGCTTCATATCTACCACGTTTTCATCACGTGATGTAAGAGGATGTTCAGCAGCAGTTTGCGCTATTTTTACAGCCCCCCCCCCTTCTTGATCAGCAAACGTGAAGCAATCAGAGCTTGTACTCTTCATGGGAGGATCAAATGGAGTGCAACTATGAGTCTACATCATCTTCTACTTGATCTTTCACTCCTTTTGGAAGATGGGAGCTTTCTCAAACCCTAGGTATGGAGTTTTATGACAGTTTTGGACAGCACTCAAATTTCTCAAATTTTTTTCATCAAGATCAAAGGGTTTTTGCTCTATTATACTCTCTGAGGCTTCTACATACATACTAGTACCAACATTGATTGATCTTGAAGCTTGAAGCTTTGATAGAGCTTGGATATAGAGATTGCAAACTCTATGTATAACAGTTTGGGACAACATTAAAGATTCCTGAAATTTTTAAAGCAATTCACGGGGCTTTTGTGGGCAAAGCATCTCTGAAGCTTCCTCAACCATTTCCCCTCAAGAATCCATCAACATTGGACCGACATTGAAGGAGATTGAAGCCAATGGAGGTCTAGGTGTTCAGTGGACAGCAGGGAGCTTTTATGCCATTAAATTTTGGCATTCCCTCTCAAATTTCGGGATCTCTTGGACACATTGAAGCCCTCTCTATTACCAATTGCAACCTACTTCAAGTAGAGAAGGTAATCGGTCTTCATCAACCCTCATTTGGAGCATTCATGGAGTAATGGAGCTTTCATGGGATTAATGAAGCTGAAGCTTATCAAGGAAGAGATTATTCTTGAAGATTGAAGATCTCTTGGACTGATTTTAGAAGGATTATCAAGCTCAACTCACCTATGTCAAGCATTATGGATTGAAGGTCATTCCATCAACAATACTCTTCTCCAATCAATTAAATGAGGTACTCTAATCACTCTTAATTTCTCTTTACATCCAATTGCTGATCTCATTTCCAATTGTTGAAGAGAAATAAGAGGATTAATGAAGCTTTCATTCATAGCCTAATGCATTACTTGAAGCCTATAGGTTATGTCAGTCATTGTCTTTGCTAAACCTTTTCAATTTACTGAAATGGCCATCTCTAAATGTCTCAAACTCTTCCATAATGAATGAGTATTACCCATCTACTTTCATTCACTGAAATCAGTAATTTCTTGAGCTTCATTACTCAATCTTTATTGCCTAACCCTGACATGAAATTGATTGCCTATTTTGCCTCTTGATCATAAGAAAATCATTACCCAATTGGTAAGTGAGAAAAGCTTTGTAAGCAGTGAGTCACTGCTGAGGTAAATACCTCTCCATTTCTCATTTACATTTCAGCCTTTTCAATTCCAATCTTGCATATCATGAAAAGGGTAAATGAAAGGCAATTGTATTTCCTTCCTATTCCATGCATATCATACTGATTTTTAGAGCTAGAATTCACTTGCCATGTACTTGCCCACGAGGAAAAGTGGATGCCGGGCGAGTCGGTAGGACAAAAGAGAGGTGACCCTCCCCTACCGACGAGGACCCTGAAGGGGAGCACAACCCGGCCCGAGAGGGAACTTTGCAAACCCCTCGGGTCTCGGATCCCACGTATTTTCAAGTTTAGGTGCAGGTACAAATCTCAAAGGCACTTGAAATCAGCCTACAGCATGAGTTATGGGCAGTGAGTTCTTGAGATATTGGCAAATGTATGGTACTCATGAATGTATGGCAAATGTATGAAGACATATGGCTACAGTAAAATGTATGCATCCTATTGAAAAGACACTATGGTTCAGCATTAAAGTTTGGAACAGAGTATGTATGCATACCCTCATTAAAGATTGCAGTCTACATTGAGTTAGACAGCCATTTTACTGGTTACAGAGGTCATTTTTCAGTATGGGCAGATGTATGAGACTCTCCTACAGGGTTATGAAGTTGGTACATGCTTGGTATTGATGGTACAAGCCATTAATTGACTAGAACAGGGTATTTACTGCCTGCAGGAATTTTCAGACAGCAACAGAAAATCCCTTACAGAAATTTCTGTACTCATCTATTTTCTGCACTTGATAGATCGTTGGATAGAGGGATCTTCAAGCTTTGAACAGAGCCAAAGACCTCGTAATTTGGAGCTCTAGAAGTGAAGATAATCAAGTTTTTCTACTGCAGGAAATTCAGGACAGAAATCAACCCATGGCTAGAAATAAGAAGAGAGACCCTGTTTTGGATACTATCAATGAAGAATTGAAGGAATATCAACAGGAAAGGGATGAACATCAACAGGAAAGGGGTGAGCATGACACTTCTCAAGATGCCATTTACCAAATGCATTATGAGAACGATGAAGTCGATGCAAGTTCCACCCACTCCCCTACCAATCAACCCATAGAGACGTCTCATATCTCAATGAATTCAAACAGTTTTCAACAATTGTCAAATGACATAAAGGATATAAAATCAGGTTTCGAGGGTATGAGGTTGGGTATTGACAAGCTTGTAGCACTTCTTGGTGAGAAAATGTTGCCTACAGCTGGTCTTAATATCCCACATCCTCATAGGGTCGAAGAATCACCTAAACCACCTACTCCTAAGGTGGTAGGTCAATTTGAAGTTGGAGAGTTATCTAAAGCTAAGGATTTTGTTCATCCCACTTCACTTCAGCCACAATTCCATCAACAAAAGGGTCACTTTCAGCCACATGGGCAGGATCTTCAAGAGAAAGTGCAAACAAACTCAAAGCATGATGAAGACATCCATGGGTGCAACTCTTTCTACAAGCAATTTTACCCTCAAGCAAATGTTGGTGGCTATGAGCAAGGGCATGTTAATTCAGCCCCAAACTCTTATGGGCAGCCACATGGACATGTGAATTCAGCCCCAAATGCTTTTGGACAGCCACAACATAATTTCTCTACTCAAGTGCAGCCCAATAGGCCAAGTCCCATGTTAAATCATGGTTGGAATCAGCAAAATAATGGGCAGCAACCACCTTTTAGCTCATCTATGCATGGACAACCCCCCAATGTGAGCAACACATACTTTCAGCCTCAAGGACATTGTTTCCAGCCACAAAGTCATGGTATGCATTATGGACAGCAAACTCCTTATGCGCAAGGGCATGGAAATAATGAATATCCTAGGCAAGGACCTTTTGGCAATTCTTTTGGGCCACAACACCATAGTGGGCAGCAGCACCCTAATGGACAACCTCCTCAATACGAGAGAGAGTACAAGGAGAAAATAATTATCTCAAACTTTAAGGGAGAGAACCCTTCACCCACCGAGTTGGAGGAGTGGTTTGACAAGTTAGAGATGTATTTTTCCCTTTACCCAAGGCCCGAGAATGCCAAAGTAAAATTTGCAGCCCTTCAACTAGAAGGCTACGCTCACACTTGGTGGAGATATATGGCAAGGATGGGATATGACTTCTTGTCTTGGGACGCATTGAAAAATGCTATGATTGAAGTCTTTGTTTCTCCTATTGAAAAAGAGCGGTTAGAGAAAAAGTGGTATGCACTTGAGCAACGTGGTCTCTCAGTTAGAGAGTACTCAAATCAGTTTTTGAACCTCTCAATGTATGTTCATGGGGTTTCCGATAGTGCCAAGTTGAATAAATACATATTTGGTTTGGAACCTATTCTTTCTTCTGAAGTTGGAGCCATGAATCCTACATCCCTACAAGCTGCCATTCAATTGGCTGAACGTTATGGGTAGAAATACAAGGGTTTTCAACCAAAAACAGGGCATTCTTTTCAGCCTACGCAGTTCCCAAGGACATCAGGCCATTATGGGCATGCTAAAACTGATTTTCAGCATATTGGGAAGCCATCAAATACTTTCAGCAATACCTACAGCAAGATACCCACTTCTCCTATTGTGTTTGGGTCAAAACAAAGCAGTAATTTCAGACCTAATGCTGAAAATAGATTTGATGGAAAGAGGACCGATATAAATGCCAAAACTTCAGCCCCTACTCAAGGCAAACATGTATCGAATGACAAGCTCAAAGATATGTATGCTAAAGGTCTATGCTACAAATGTGGAGAGAAATGGTCACCCGATCATAAGTCCAAATGCAAGGCCAAAAATATGAAGATTAGCATGATCATCGAGGATGATTCCGATGTTGAATCTATTGAAGGAAGCTTGGCTCAGCTTGATGTCACAACAACTCAAGAAGAGGTGCATGAAAATGAAGAGAATGGCCATGATGAGTTCTATGATCCGATGGATGGGTTTCCTTTCGACCCAGGTGGTCATTATTTGGATGATTCATGGACTGATTTACATCCATCGCTATGTGCCATATCAAGTGATGCATGGAGTGGTTCAAGAGGGGATAATACCCTACGCCTTAAAGGTCAAATCAAGGGAAGAACCGCTCATATACTCATAGATACGGGAAGTACACATAGCTTCATTAATGCTAAGTCACTCAATGGGCTGAAATTGAATACGCATGAAATGCCTACATCACTCAAAATCCAAGTGGCAAATGGAAATTTTGAGATGAGCAATCAATGCTGTCCAAATGTACCTATCACTCTTTCCCCATTGTGCACTACATCAGTGAGCCTAATTGCATTAGAAATGGGTCCCATTGATATAATACTTGGCTGCAACTGGCTGAAATCTTTGGGCAGATTTACCATGGATCTCAACAACATGGAAATGGAGTTTAAATGGTGTGGACAATACGTAACACTACATGGAGCTGAAAAGAAAAGAATGGAGATGATCAGTCCCAAGAAGGTTAAGAAAGAGATAAATGCAAAGGCATGTATGTTCACCATTCTTCTTTCCAAGATTGAAGAGGATCAACCCTCTTCTCCTACCAAAAATATGGACCCATGTCTTTGTAAATTGCTGAAAGAATATGATGATATTTTTCAGCCACCTACCTCTCTTTCTCCCAAAAGAGAAGTGGATCATCCCATTGACTTGCTGCCCAATACAAAGCCCATCAACAAACCACCATATCGCCTCTCCAAAGTGGAAAGAGAAGAGGTAGAACGCCAAGTCAAAGAGCTTTTGGAAATGGGTCTCATTAAGGCAAGCCAATCACCTTTTGCTTCTCCAGTCCTTCTTGTGAAGAAGAAAGATGGCTCCTTTCGAATGTGCATTGATTACCGCGATCTCAACAAGGTCACTATCAAGAATAGGTATCCAATACCTAGAATAGATGATCTCTTAGATGAATTGAAGGATGCCAAGGTGTTCTCCAAAATTGACTTGAGATCGGGATATCATCAAATACGCATGAAGGAAGGGAATGAATTCAAAACAGCCTTCAGGACGGAGAGGGGTCTTTATCAGTTTATGGTTATGCCTTTTGGGTTATCAAATGCTCCAGCCACATTCCAGTCTCTCATGAATAAGATACTTCAGCCATTGCTCTTTAAAACAGTTTTGGTATTCTTTGATGACATTTTGATCTATAGCAAGAATAAAGAAGACCATTTGCAGCATGTAAAAGAGGTCTTTGACATATTGAGGATACACAAACTGTTTGCCAAGGCCACAAAATGCTCTTTTATGACAAAGGAAGTTGAGTACTTGGGCCATATAGTGGGAGAAGATGGAATCAAAGTGGATCCTAAGAAGGTTCAGTGCGTCAAAGAATGGCCTACACCAACCAATGCCACTTCATTAAGAGGTTTCCTTGGTTTGTCATCCTTTTACCGACGGTTTATGAAGAACTATGCTCATGTTGCAGCTCCTCTTACCGATCGGCTGAAAAAGGAGGCCTTCTTTTGGGATGAGATCGCTGACAAGAGCTTTAATGAGCTGAAAGAATTGCTTGTTTCAGCACCCATACTAGTTTTCCCTGACTTCTCCAAGACTTTTACCATTTATGCAGATGCCAGTGGTAGAGGTTTGGGAGCAGTTTTGGTACAGGAGCATGGTGTCATTGCATTTGAGAGCAGAAAATTTGATGACAAAGAGAGAGAGATGCATGTTTATGAGCAGGAGATGTTTGCTATCTTACATGCAATCAAGAAATGGCACCACTACCTCTATGGGACACACTTCAAAGTCAAAAGCGATAATAGGATCTTGAGATATTTTCTCTCGCAGCCCAATCTTTCTCCCAAGCAAAAGAGATGGTTGGCCACTTTGCAATCATATGATTTTGAAATATCATACATGGCTGGCAAGGATAATGTGGTGGCTGATGCGTTATCAAGAATATGGGCATGCAGTCTATCTACTGTGTCTACCATCTATAAGGATTGGATTGAAGACATTCAAGAGGAATATGTGCTTGATGAGCATGCTGCCCATATTTTACAGAAATTACAGCAAGGGTGTGATGCTGAATTCCCTAATTTTAAAGTGCATAATGGCCTCTTATGGTTTAAGGGTAAAGTGTACTTGATTCCTAGCAGTAAATTCAAGCTGAAGGTGCTTCAAGAGATGCATTCATCGCCAATGGCTGGTCACTTGGGCCTTTTCAAGACGTTTGATAGAGTTCATCAAAGCTTCTATTGGAAAGGTCTATGGAAAGATGGTAAAGAGTATGTATCTCAGTGCTTGGAGTGTCAGCAAAATAAGGATTCCACTCTATTACCAGCCGGCTTACTTCAGCCTTTACCCATACCTACGGGCAAATGGACAGATATTTCCATGGATTTCATAACGGGATTGCCTACTACCAGTCATGGATGGAATAGTATCTATGTGGTAGTTGATAGATTGACCAAATCAGCCCACTTTATCCCAACTAAAGTCCAATATTCAGCAAGGCAAGTCGCCGAGCAATTTATGGAAGGTGTGTTCAAACTACATGGTATGCCTATGAGAATAGTATCAGACCGTGATTCGAAGTTTATGGGCAACTTCTGGAAAAGTCTATTCTCTTCTATGGGTACTTTCCTCACTCCTAGCACGGCCTATCACCCTCAGACTGATGGGCAAACGGAGAGAGTTAATCATTGGGTGGAAGTGTACCTTAGGCATTATTGTCATGACACACAAGCTTCATGGGATCGTTGGATCCACCTTGCTGAATTTTGCTATAATAACACGCATCACATGAGCATTGGGATGTCTCCGTTTGAAGCTCTTTATGGGTATAAAGTCCAACTTCCATCAGTTTTATTCCATGAAGACATCAACCCACAAGCAAAGGAAGAGTTGGAAAGAATGGAGTTGCTCATGAGGCAATGCAAGGACAGCATAAGGAAAGCACAAGACGTAATGAAGGTCTATGCTGATGAGAAAAGAAGACATTTAGACTTCAAGGTTGGAGATTGGGTATTTCTCAAAGTGCTCAAGACGCATTATGCTTCATTAAAGGGTGGGAACAACAAGCTTGCTCATAGGTTTTATGGGCCATACTTGATTTTGGACAAAATTGGAGAGCTTGCTTATAAACTTCAGCTACCATCTTCCACTAGAATACATGATGTATTCCATATTTCACAGCTGAAGAAGTATGTTGGGCCTGATGTACAAGTATTGGAAGAGTTACCACCATTGGATGAGGCAGGACTGATCATATATAAACCTGAAAGCATTATTGGAAAGAGAGAGAAAGTTCTCAGAAATCGTACTCTCATTGAGTATCTCGTTAAGTGGAAGAATTTGCCCATTGAAGAGTCTTCTTGGCAACCATCCACTTATGTCAATAACTTTCCTTGGTTATTACAGGATGATATATGATGCAGTATGCAGTGACTGTGCAGAGACAGCTTGCTGTATGAAATTTCTGCAAATAATAAAACTGTCCTGACTTCATCACAATTTGATTCTGATGTTATGGGGTGATGCTTGGGAGTGTATACTTCGTTTCTACACCTCATACGCCTTATTCGGACCAATATATCAAAAGTTATGGCAGTTTTAGTGAATCAGCTCTGTTTGGACAGCAGCCAGTTTTTCTCACAGTTTGGCATGCAAAAAGGTCTTCTTTTCATGGACAGTGCTTTCTTATCATTGGGAAGATGAATGGGCATGATTACTATCATCCTTGACTTGGATTTAGTCCATTACTTCTTGGTTTTGAGGACAAAACCATCTTCAGGACGGGATGGTTTGTCATGAAGGAAAATACAACATTAATATTTGCACCTTGGATTAATTCCAGCCTTTGTAAATTTAGCCCTAGCCTATGTGTACATGTGTGAACAGCCCTTAAGTTTGGAAGAGGATTAGAATAAAAGGGACTAGAGGCCAAAGGCAAGACATCTTTTGATCATTCAATAATCTTGGCTTTACCATTTTCTTGGAGCTAGCTTCTTCTTAGCCTATGAAGCACTCAGCCATGGCCGTCATGTATTCTTGAATCCCCAACCATTAATACATGATGAGGATGTCTTGGTGCAATAGATTTATTAATTCTTTGTTGTAGCTTAGTTAATTTTCAATTTCAGTTAGATTTCATTCCATGGTTGATTGCTTTCATTACAAATATAATAGCCTTTATCTTCTTTCTCACCGGAATGATATGGGCAATGTTTACTAAACTTGCATATGATAGTCCATATCCCATTATTCCTTGTAGGTGTCCTAGGAAGCTCAAAGATGAAATCCATAGCAATGCTCTACCAAGGCCTGTATGGAATAAACAAAGACTACAACAAACCTAGTATCTTTTACCTATCATATTTTACTTTCCAACATGCGATGCATGTCCTAACAAACTGCTCTACATCATGTCTCAAAGCTGGCCAATAAAAAAAATGCTCCACTGCTTTGACTACGGCATCAATCCCTCTATGCCTTGCATAAGAAGAAGCATGACTCTCAATGATTACTCTGAGCCTCAATTGCTTTGTGATAGACTGAATAAATTAGGAACCCATCTCTAAGCACAAAGTGCTCATGCCTCTAGCCATTGCAAAGCTAATCATACACATTGGTAAAATCCAAATCAGCAGCATATTGATCCTTTATAGCATCCAACTCAATGTGATAAACCATGCTGACAGCTGAAATCTGAGGCTTTCGCAACAATACATCAGCCACCACATTCTTTCTACCATCAACGTCGACAATCTGAAAATGAACCATGGAGAGAGAATGCATCAACCACCACATTCTTTCTACCATCAATGTAGACAATCTGAAAATGAACCATAGAGAGAATTTTCCCATTTCATATGCTTCTCTGACAACTTTATCTGTATCAAAAAGTACCTCGATGTTTGATGATCTATTTGCATTATAAAATCAGCCCCTAGCAAATAGTGTTTCCATATAGACTCAGCCATTCTATATTAAAATAGCCCAATGTTGTTTCCACATGCATCACACTAGACCACAAATGACCTAGATTGGGCAACACAAGCATAGGATCTAGAGTTATCTTTTCTTTTAACTTGTCAAAGGCTGAAATTTCCACTCCTGTCCATCTAAGTGGTACATTCTTCTTCTACAAAGCATGCAATGGTGATGCAATTTCAACAAAACCGTGTACATATTTTCTATAATAGAAGCATAGATCCGAAAATCTACGGATCTCATGTACATTCCTCAAAGGTGGCCATTAACATATTGCCTCAACCATTTCAGGGTCTATATGAATACCATCAACTGATACAATATGCCCCAAAAAGTGTCCAAAAAATCCACTTTCCTTGTCATTTGTGACCAACCTATGCTTACTCAACTCATTGAACATAATGTCCAAATGCTTTCTATGTTCTACCTCATTCTTTGAGTAGACAATCATGTCATTAAAGGTGCCCACAAATCCTCTATGTGGCCAGAAGATATGATCTATCATTCGATTAAAAGTGACGGGAGTATTCGTCAGTCCAAAAGACATGACAAGAAACTCATATAACCCAAAAGATGTCTTGAAAGTTGTCTTAGGTATATCCTCTCGTCTAATGCATATCTAATAATATCCACTTTTCAAATCTATATGGCTACCCCCTGCAATCTATCCATAATATCATCAATCCGAGGGATCCGAAAACAATTCTCTATTATGATTTTATTAAAAGCACGATAATCAATGCACATACGCCATGAATCATCCTTTTTTATAAAAAAACACCAAAGAGTAAAATAGTGAAGAGCTGGGTTGAATTAGCCCTTTTTCTAACAACTTATTCACTTGGCTCATAATCTTCTCTTACTGGGCTACACTTATCCTATAGGGTGGCTTGTTAGGTGGGCTACTTCCAAAGATAAAATCTGTGCCATGATCTTTTGGCCTTTCAAATGATAGTTGTCCCGAAAGTAACTGAGAAAAGAATCAGGACACGTTTTCAGAAATGAAATACAATCCTTCTATAACTTTGACATGTTTCCAACATCTTCATTATCAACCTTATCCTTAGTAAAAACCAAGTACATTGAAAGGTGTTTTTTCATTACTCTAGAAATGACAACAACCCATACAATAGGGACAAATTTCCTTTCTACTTTACATCCAAAGTATGGATCTTGTCCTTATGCTGAATAGTAATCACTTTACTATGTGAATCTATCACTACATGCATACGATGGCACCAAGGCATACCAAGCAAGACATCACAATCCTCAAGTAGAGCAATAAAGAAGTTTTCACTCACAATCCTCAAGTAGAGCAATAAAGAAGTTTTCACTATCTACATATCCCTAAATGTGCAATTGAAGCTTTCCAATGAGTGGTGTGACAAGCTCTGCATGGCCCTTGCATGACATATCAACTTCTCCCAAGGGTCCCATCTCATCCTCTCTGATGCCTAGATGAGCTGCCATGTAAATAGAGATGAAGTTGGCCCATACTTCATTATCAAAGAAAATCAAAGCATGTTGATCTCTGATTTTGCCCCATACTCTGCATAACTCAATAGCATTATTATTGGGTTGATCACTAACAACATCCGACACCAAACCAACTGATGTTTTGGGCTTCTTACCTTAGGATCTCCCTAATTTTCTGATTTCCAGCTCACTCTCTATTGGGTCAGTCCTTAGCTATGTGGCCCTCCTATTCACGAACAAAGCATTTATTTGCACTCATTAACTTCCTACGTCATGCAAGTAATTTCCAACCCTTTCTTTGCTATTTTGCTCTTTCTGATTTTCAGATCTGCTCCTTTTTTCAACGTTCGACAACTTATTATTTGGCTTCTCCCCACTCTTTTGGAAGCCCAAATCTTTCCCTACAGCAATACATCAATTGTAGTAGTAATCTCTATGAGCTAAGACATGCTAGAAACGGTGGCATGAAACATTTGGTTGCACATCACATGTGCATCACATATGCATCACAACATTGCACATTTGATTATTAAATTACTAAATTAATCAAAGGTTACTAGCAAACTAATGGTGGTCATCTAATTAAAAAAAACTCCCCGCCATCGTGTTGTGTTGCTGCCCCCCCATCTCCAAAGGATCTGCCGCTGCGCTAGTCCTCCCCTCCCCCCGCTTGTACCAATCCCCCCCCCCCCCCGGCCTGCACCAGTCCTCCTCCCCCCCACCCTATGGCCTCTCATCAGTCCTCCCCCCTCCCACTCAACATTCCTCCCCCCCCCCCCCCCCCCCGCCCGCCCCCAACCGTGTCTGCCTTGCACCTGCCCGCCGCCCTGGGCCCGCCTACTTGTCCCCCTTGGCCGCCTGCTGCCCGAGACCCCCTCCCTCCGCCTTTTCCCTTACCAACCCCCCACCTGCACTCCGCTTTTTCCCCCTAGCCACCTACTGCCCCCCCCCCCCCCCCACACTACCCCGCCTTAAGGCCCGCTAGGCATTCATACCATCGTTTTGAAATCAGCAAATCCACCCCCCCTCCCACCTCCAATTGCTCCCTCCCCCTGCAACAACTCCCCCCCCCCCCCCTGGTAGCACAACAACGTGATAGCTAGGTTCCTAGCAGGAATGTGCAATGGAAACCTCTGGCCAGAGACATTGGCACATTCTGCGAGTCTCCCCAAGTCAAACACCTTGCGCATCATCCTCTCTGAGGAACAACTCTTAGCCATCCGTGCCATAGAGGTGGAGTTGAAAGAAACAGTGATCTTTGGTCAAGTCGTTGGACACTCCCCATCGAGGGCCTAGCTACGGGATTGGCTCCACTCCACGCTGCATATTGGCACAGCGCAGATCGTGGAGGCAATCCTCATGGGCCAAGGAATCTGCATGGTTCGACTCACCTCTGCAAATGCAGCTCGTAAGTTAGTGGAGAGCTCGCCCTATGCCTCCACGAAGGGGGTCATTTACATGGTTCCTTGGTAGAATAGCTTCACAGTGGAGACATTTGCACTCCACAACAAATTTCTCAGACACCCAATCACCTTACTTTTCCCCGGACTAGCAGCAGAGTACTGCCAACTAGTGGAGGACTTTGGACGGCTCTTCGGCACAGTTCTTCTTGCCTCCTTCCCGGATGCAGTGACAGCTGCAGGAGTCCCAACGATACGAGTGGCCGTGAAAGACACAAAAAGTATACCAAAGTATCTGGAGATTGAGGCAAGAGGTCACTCCTTTAGACAGCAGGTCATTGTGACTAGGCAACCAAGGCAATGTCTACACTACCACAACTTTGGGCATCAGGCCAGAGACGACAGAGAGGGAGATGGCAAGGGGGGCGTACAACCAACTCCTCAAACCCAACCTCGACAGTAGGGAGCAGGAGGGCGAGCGACGCCCCCTCGGCAGAGCACCTTGCAAAACCCCCCACCCAGCAGGACTGCAGTCCCCCACAACCACCACCTGCGCCACAGACTACCTCACCTGAGATCCCACCATAGTTACACTCGTACGTAGTACGAACTGGTTCGTACTATACGGTTCGTACCATACGAATTCGTACCAAAAAACAAGCTTCTTTTACTTCTTTTTTTTTAGGTATGGTTGTTGTTGTTGGTTGTGGTTTGGGTTGTTGATTGTTGTTGTTGTGGTGGTGGTGGTGATTTTGTAGCCTTGATCGACCAACCAAGAAAGGGGGTGGAAGCGTGATTAGACTCCTCATACATGTTTTGTTAGGATTTATCCTAGAACCAAAGGCCATACATAAGGTATTCAAGCAGTTCCAAACGTTTCTAATTGATGTCCCATCATTTTTCACAATATGTTAGTGTCATCAATAAATAAATTCAACACCATTTGAGAATCATCAAGTAGCTTAATCCTATTGATTTTACCTTTGTTCACAACTCATTTTGTACCACCCAACCCAAAGCATTAGTACACAGTGCTAATAAAACTAGGCCAGAGGATAGCTTGGCCTAATGTACCTTCTGAGAGTACACAAATTAGTGAATGTACCATCGATAGCTACTTTAGCCTTAGCAATGCCAAACAAAACCATAACAAAATTCATAAATCTTTTACCAAAACCTTTGGTGGTTTGTTTGGTAACTGTTGGTCTCACAGGTCAATTTGGCCTCTTATAGACGTTAATAAAGCATCTCATGTCATTTCATCTCTCTCTCTCTCTCTCTCTCTCTCTCTCTCTCTCTCAAGCATACATGCCTCTTATTTGTATGCCATAGAGGTTTTGGCGTGTTACCCACAAGTATTCTTCTTATATACTCCAATAGAATCGCTATTTCGACTTTAAACATCTATTCTAGCATCTATAGTTTAAAATAATGAAGTTTTTTTTTTTTGTACTAATATCATACCGTACCTTATAAAATCTTAAGATACCATTTAGTACCGTATTTTATCGTACCGTACTGTACTTTTCGTACCTGACAACTATGGATCCCACAACCCCCACACCCACCCCACCTACCTCCCAAGCTCCCCCCGCTGACCCTGGCCCACAGCCCTCCCCTTCTAGGGCCACCAGCCCCCTCCACGCCCGCCACATACCTCCGATCATCACACCATCCCTCAATCCTCTCCCCCCCCACCACCTCCCCTGCCGAGCACCTCCCCTAATCCGCACCCGTTTCAAGTGATCCCCCCCCAGACCCACCCCCCCTCCTCCCATAGGAGGTGATGAGCCACACACGCCTACATCCTCCTCTTGCACCAGCAGTTTTCCCCCTCCCACACAGCCACCAGCTCATCTGCCCTTGCCGCCCTTCACACTTTCGCAAGGCAGGCACAGCTATTGCCACAAGAGTTCTTCCGTAGTGGCCCATGGTCCTACTTGAGAGTTGCGGAGTGCCGAGAGTCCCCACTACCTCTAGAGGTGGGGATCTTCATGGTTTGTAAGTCAAGGAGAAGCAAGGTCCATCTACTAGCACCACCGGATGGACCAAACTACGTTTTTTTCCTTCAGTCCTCTCACTCAGGGGATTGGACAACACAAATAGAGGAGGAGTTGAAGAGTTAGGTGACGGACGACATCTCCCAGTGGATGGGAGAAGAAGGACTAGCACCCTTTGCACAACAATGGCTTGGTTGCATGATGGACATTAACCGGTGGACTGGTGCAGAGGTCCTATACTTGAGCATTATCTTTCGAGCCCCTCCACAATGGAGAGCTCCGAGGGATGTGATCGAGTGGCCCCTAGCACAAGCGGCCCGTTTCTACTAGTGTACAGAGTCACAACTCTCAGCATGGTAGATAGATGCATTGATAGTACCACCTGGAGCATCTATCATCCCTATGGTCCGGCTGAGGGCCACCATGGGGGACAAGAGTTCGTCGTCCAGACCTGCGGCAAAGCGTACTTGCATGCCCCATAGTTTTTCCTTCTCATCAACAACCTCCACACCGAACAGATGCCTATTCGGTCAGTCGTAGGTTTCCCCATAAGCTTACACCTTGCATCTTGGAATGTGAATAGTCTTCACTACAATGGGGCACGTGGTTCCAAGAAGTTGATTGTTTAGCAGGAGCTGCAATCGGCCCTTGCCAGACGGATCGACATCTTACTTCTACAAGAGCACAAGCTCACTCCCAACTAGGCCCAGCGGGTAGGAAAGGTACTCCCAGGCAGCTTGCACACTTACTGGGAGCATGCCATACGTGCCCACGACAAGAGTGGAGGCATATGCACCTCTATTGGCCCGAGTCTCACCGCCTGTGTACGAGACCACGGGACGATTGTGGCAGGGAGGGATCAGATTGGATACTGGGGACTCATGCCTTGGAGTCCTCAATGTCTATGCCCCTATGGAGGTTAGGGCACGCAGCAAGTTCTGGGTGGAGATCGCAGATGGACTCCCAAAGGTGGACTCCTGGATCGTTGGAGGAGATTTCAACAACCTGGAGGCTTTGGAGAACCAGCAGGGAAGAGGCAGAAACTACCAAGGCATGGCTGGGGAGGAGCAGGAGGCATGGAAGGTCTTTCTACTGGCAATAGGAGCACGCAATGCCTGGAGGGACCCTGCCTTCCACAAGAGGGAGAGGTCGTTGGACTTCTCTTCGGAATCAACGGCTAGGTGGAGTGCTGCTAGAGCGGTTGGACAAGTTTTATGTGGGAGAGTGGAAAGGCTCTCGTGGAGGCTAGATTGGGCAGTTGGCGGACACCATGTTGTCCAATCATTGCCAATTCTCCTAACACTAGATCCCCCAACATCTGCCCTCGACACACGATCCTGTCGGATCCCTGACTCAATCTATGAGAGGGAGGAGGTGACGAGACAGATAAAGCAGATTTGGACCAGGGAATGGGGTAGAAGGGACCGGATCACAAAGGAGGTTGCAGAGGTCCTAGCCGAGTCAAGCAGAATCTATCAAGAGACAGCCATACAGGCCAGGCAACACAGCTGAGAGGAGGAGAGAGCACTCCGACGAGACCTTGCAGCCACGCAGAGATTATTACAGAAGGTACCAGGGGATCCCACCCTCCACGCACAGGAGGTGCGCGTGCGAGGAGCTCGAAATTCTCTTTCCACACCTCAGCAACTTTCTAGGCGCGGAAGGGGAACATGATGTGCAAAGAGTTTTTCCAATTGCACCAGTCTCGCACCTCAGGAGAGCAGATACGTAGCCTTCGAGATCAGTATGGAAGGACTCGTTCTAGCCCAGACAAGGTAGTGGAGATTGCCACCGACTACTACAGACGCCTTTTCCTACAGAAGACAGCCTCAGCTAGAGGACAACGATGTAGATAGCAGGTCTGGGATCACATCTCGTCCCTGTCACAGAGGAGATGGGACACCTCCTCCTAGCCTCCTTCACATAGAAAGAACTAGAGGAGGCTTTCCATACACAGGACAGGTAAAAATGCCCGGGAGAGGATGGCCTCTCTAAGGCCATCTTCACTACCTACTGGGAAGTGGTGAAGGACACCCTACTAATGACCTTCCAGGAGATTTTCACTTCAGGACAGATGCCAGGGAGCCTTTCGGCAGGCCTTATCAGTCTTCTCCTCAAACGGGAAGACCGGTTGGAGCTTTCCCAGTGGAAACCGATTACCTTATTGTCAGTGGCCTATAAGGCACTGGCAAAGATGATTGGTAGGCGACTATGCCCCGTGCTTCCAAACATCATCCATGACACACAGACAGGCTTTGTCCAAGATAGGAGCATCCTAGACACCTTCTTTGAGGTGACAGAGTGGACTCAGCACAGTGTGTAGAGACTGGCCATACTACTCTTGGATTTCGAGAAAGCTTATGACAGTGTGGACTGGGACTTCCTAGAGGGCACCATGGTGAGATTGGGTTTCCCCTGTTAAGCTAAAATATGAATTACTTGCTGATTAGCCTCTTAAACATCCCCAAAACACACTAAAAATGCTCTTTTAGAGTAAAACCCTAAAACGGGGAGCGGTTCGAGAGAGTTCAATGGAAACCCTAAAATGGGAAGCGGTTCGAGAGAGTTTAGTGGACACCCTAATTTTTGGGGCACCCTTCCACATCTATAAATAGACAAGCTGCCCCCATTCAGCGATTATCCTTGTTTGCAGGTTACACCAGCCCCCACACCCTCTGCTACTGTTGATGCCCAGTTTCCAGCCTGCAGCCTACCTCCATCTGCTGTCCAGTCATCATCGACTGCAGCCGCCACATTATCTTCACCCTGTCCATTGCTGTAGGCGACAGGTCTCAACTGCTGGCGACTGCTCCAGACTGTCCCAGACTGCTGTTCAGCCTGCTGTCCATCATCTCCAAGGTCAGTCAGCCTGCATTTTCAGCATTGCAGGCCCTGACACTCTCAGACACTGTTTCAGCCTACTGTTTACAATAGCACATGTTTACAGCAGACTATGCACAGTTTCCAGCCTCCGATCGGTGGTACACTGCTGCATTTACCAGTTTCCAGCCTCTAGATTGTTGTGTTTTGGTGACCATCTTGCTACCATTCACTATTTAACACTCCTACACTCCAACTGGTGGTCACAGAGTTGGGATCCATTTTCGGTGGACGTCATACTCCGACATTGCTCTGCCCTTGAGCACACTGTACACTCTTACATTCATTTACAGCATTCATTCACTTCAGAGTTGTGTTCTCTCTCTCCCTTCTTTTGTTTGTGTTTGAGTTTTGAGTTTTGCGTTTAGGGTTTGAGCTTTACCCTCTGTGTCTGTGTCTGTCTCTTTGTGTTTCTGTCGTGGTTGTACACTCTATATGTCCTCAATTCAAACCCTAGCAGTTTCCTTCACATGGTATCAGAGCCGGTGCTCTTGTAAAGAGTATCTTACAGATATTATGGAGAGCTAGTCTTTGTGCGAGGCACACAATACGACTTGTAACCGAACGACAATGTCCCAGACACCTTCTTCTCCAATTCCTATGATGTCTTATTAGGCTTTTCCATCATTGGAGGCCCTGAGACGGCATTATGGACTCCGTGAGGAGGACGACACTCCACCTTGCCCAAATTTCACTAACATGACAAAGGGGGACTTTGAGGAGTACTATCGCAACAAGTATGGTGATGTTTACACCCCTCCTACCAGTTTTGCTACCATATCGAGACTAGTTGATGAGGTTGGCCACCTCTTTGATCATGGAGGACATACGGCATTCGGAACGTCTGGCGATCCATCTTCATCATCTCAGCCAGGTCCATGTCAGGTTTGTACAATTCTTTTGTGTTGCATGAATCAAAACCCTCGCCTATTTCTTCTTTTGAGGTACAGGATCCAGATGGCTTTGCGTATGTGAGCTTCAATACAGGGGGCTCACGAAGCAGACGAAATTCAAATACATCTACAGCTTCTGTTTCATTTGAGCATATCATTCACACTTCACTTCCCTCCCATCCTACCCTCTTCTATATCACACCTTTCATCATCTTTCCAAAACCTTAGATTACACTCCACATCTGCATCACATACCCTAGGGGTTGGATCTTCCGTCTCCGCTCCTGGCACCTTTTCCTTCTCCACCCCATTCTCTACCTCTTTACACCATGGTACTTCATTAGAGGGAATGCCACCCTTTAACATAGTGACTCCCACTTTTCAGCACATGAGCACACCCATAACGATTGGGATGACTGTGATGGGCATCCCCCTCACTATCCCCAGCTTCACATCTCCCATGACCACTCATACGCAAGGTTTTCCATCCTCAGCTTGTGGTACGTCTTCACACTCTCCTTGGGTAACACCTACACAGGGATTCCCATCTTCTGCTCACCATGTTCCCGTCCCACCTCCTTGGGTTCTTTATGTGGCTACCATGCCCATGCCTAGTCAACCCATCCCTACCTATGGATCAACCTTGCACACTACACGCATGCATGGTGAGCACTCTGGGACCCATTCCCAAGTGTACTCCACTCCCCCATCCTACCCACACTACACTTTTTCACACTATCCATCTCCGAGCACTACCACTCATGTTGCAATGGCCAAGAATGCCTTCACGGATAAGACACGCTTTAACGGGTCAAATTTCACCACTTGGTCTAATTTCATGCAACAAGTACTTGAGTCTCAAGGTCCCTCGGACCTCGTCATTGGTCTAGAGCCTATGCCGGACCCTCGACTAGCTCACCCTGATTACATCCGTCAATGGAAAGCCCGCAATGCCATAGCCAATGTTGAGCTGATGCAAGGATTGCTTCCTGAGTTTCACTCTCAGTTGCAGCACTTCCCACTCACGTCAGAGCATTGGAGTCACCTTCTCGACCACTACGTGGCTCGTGATTGTACTCGGCACATCAATCTCAACTTTGAGCTTCAAGAGTTCTCTATTAAGGAAGGGGATGATGTGAAAGTCAAGCTGGCTGAATATAGGCGGTTACTTGCCGAGTTCGCCACTACTGGCTCTCCAAAGTCAGATGACGATCAGGTTACATTCTTCTTCAATAAGTTACCCGGCAAGTACTTCGATTTCATTCAACACATCATCTCCCAACCTAGATTGCCAACCTTCTACGAGTTTGAGTGCCAGTTCTTGCGTTATGCGAGACTGTATGATCAAGTCCACAAAAAATCCTCATCGCAGCCTTATTCAAAGCAAAGGGGGTTGATTGCCTCTTCTTCGGGAGGGACAACCACTAGCGGCAAGAACTCGCTAGATGCGAAGGCCAGCCAATCAAAGGGTGACTCCTCTTCCTCAGATGGAACCAAAGAATCTAGACCTATCTGGCAGCAACTCCCTAAGAAAAACCGGTTTTGCACACATTGCCAAAGAGCAGGCCATGTGGACGAGGAGTGTCGCTCCAAGACTCAAGGTCTTCCACCTAAAAAGCCTCAGCAGACCGCTGCGACTGCACAATCCAGTGGGGCTACGCCCTCCGCTCCTGCTTCATCTGCTCCTTCAACACCCGTTGTTGCTACTGTTGGACATGTGGTTGGAGTACAGCCTCAGCGGCCCATCTCTTTCACTACCCTTGCGGAATTGGCTTATTGGTCTGGAGGTTCTGATCCCGTTGCACTTCATGCATCCATCTCACCTTCCTCTCCACCTCGTCTAGCGTTCCCTTGGCAGAGCCCTACTACTTGACATACGCGATGGTAGCCACCTTCTTCAACTTGCATGCCTCTAGGTCCTTTCAAATACCCTAGGTCAATCTAGCATTCATTTTTTGCACTCTTAGAGTCGAGCCCATAGGATTCATTATCCTTAGTTTTTCCATTTTTTTATCTTCCACTATATTTACTCACACACACCCACATTCATTGCATTTATTTTGAGTTAGATTTTCTTTCTATTCTGTTTTGCTTTGGAGCATCTCACCACTAACCTCTGTGTTTGCAGATTCTCATCTCTTTTGCACAGTTTTGTCTTTTAGTGTAGGGCTAACTTACAATTGCTTTGGTCCTCCCGAGGCTAGAGACGTGGGGATGTGCACCGTTCCTTTCATGGTTTCATCATCCTAGGAGTGCTTGCTCTTCTTCCAGCATGGCGGTTTCCCCTCCCGAGGCCGATCATGCAGCATCTCTCTCGATGCTATCATGGCAGTGACTTCTACCTTGCTCTTCTAGTGAGGTGCTTCATCCACTTCATCTTCTTTCATTCCTTATGGTTCTCGGTACCATATGAAGACCGACATCAAGCTTCTCTTCCTTCTCCGGCATCTACATCCAGATTGAGAGGGGGTTTCTACCCTTCTTGGTATTCTACACGCTTCAACACTTTGTCTTCGACATCGGCTTCTTCCCCCTGTTGTACCTTACCCTTTGTATTGCATGATTACATCATCTTTGTACTAGGGCGCTTGGGCAAGTGAACAATTTTCCCATGAGGGACACTGTCCAAGTGGCACCTACTGCTTGAGCATTCTTCAGCATGTAGCATACTTTGCATCTCATTGTGCAGAGAACCACTTATGCGGATCCTAAGTTGTTTCCACCGGCGGCTGTTGTTGCCACACCACCATCCTTCTTCATCACATGGATACCTCATCACCTATTTTTCCTCATCATCGACACCCTAAGTGGATGGGTTAGCTTGTACTGTTTTGTGATGTGTTGGGTGTACCCTCCCTACTCCCGTCTTCTGGGTCACTTTTACTCAATCGGCCACATCCCATTAAACTTACTTCACTTATTCAAAAAAAAAACAAACAAAAAAAATTCCATGTAGTTCCATCCGCCTTTGTAGGGCTTGGTAGGCCACTGGGCAGCCAACGTGCACCCTTTCTCTGATACCCTGTCCTCTCTAGGGTAACTACTTAGATTCCCTGGGTAAGATAGCCATCACCTCTATAGTCTTGGTAGGCCATTGGGCAGCCGATGTGCACCCTTTGTCTGATGCCTTGGTTGCTTTGGGATGGGACGCCTTGGGGTACATAAACATCACAATGGCTGGCCTAACCTTTCAGCTCAATTTTGGGCCTGAGAGAGGGTGTTGAGCTAAAATGTGCATTACTTGCTGATTAGCCTCTTAAACAACCCCAAAACACACTCAAACTGCTCTTTTAGAGTAAAACCCTAAAACAGGGAGCGGTTCGAGAGAGTTCAGTGGAAACCCTAAAATGGAAAGCGGTTCGAGAGAGTTTAGTGGAAACCTTAATTTTTGCGGCACCCTTCCACATCTATAAATAGACAAGCTGCCCCCATTCAGCAATTATCCTTGTTTGCAGGCTACACCAGCCCACACACCCTCTGCTACTGTTGATGCCCAGTTTCCAGCCTGCAGCCTGCCTCCATCTGCTTTCCAGCCATCATCGACTGCAGCCGCCACATTATCTTCACCCTGTCCATTGCTGTAGGCGACAGCTCTCAGCTGCTGGCGACTGCTCCAGACTGTCCCAGACTGTTTTGTTCAGCCTGCTGTCCATCATCTCCAGGGTCAGCCAACCTGCGTTTTCAGCATTGCAGACCCTCGCACTCTTAGACACTGTTTCAGCCTGCTGTTTACAATAGCACATGCTTACAGCAAACTGTGCACAGTTTCCAACCTCTGATCGGTGGTACACTACTGCGTTTACCAGTTTCCAGCCTCTAGACTGCTGCATTTTGGTGACCAGCTTGCTGCCATTCACTATTCAGCACTCCTACACTCCAACTGGTGATCACAGACTTGGGATCTGTCTTCGGTGGACGTCACACTCTGACATTGCTCTGCCCGTGAGCACACTGTACACTCTCACATTCATTTACAGCATTCATTCACTTCAGAGTTGTGTTCTCTCTCTCCCTTCTTCTGTTTGTGTTTGAGTTTTGAGTTTTGTGTTTAGGGTTTGAGCTTTACCCTCTGTGTCTGTGTCTATCTCTTTGTGTTTCTGTCGTGGTTGTACACTCTGTGTGTCCTCAATGCAAACCCTAGCAGTTTCCTTCACACCCCCACGCTTGGATTCGCAGAGTCTCTGCACTTTACAAATCAGCCACCAGCAGGGTTCTCATAGGTGGTAGGCGAGGGAAGGAGTTTCGGTTGGAGACATCGGTCCGATAGGGCTGCCCCTTGGCCCCATACCTTTTCCTACTCTTTGCACATGTGTTGTCTCACTTCCTCAAGTCACATGTGAGCGGTTTACGCGGCCTCCAACTTATAGTAAGAGAGGAGACTGAGTTGTTAGACTCAAAGTATGCAAATGATACAGCACTCTACATAGAGGACAATGAGTTGATGTTGGAGAGAGTGAGGATGGCTCTTCAGGTGTTCTGTTCAGCAGCGCAAGTGAAAATCAACTGGCAAAAGTTGGTTAGTTTCCTCACAGGCCCGGACTCTAGCACGAAGTGGGACATCCACTTGGGATTTAGATGGGTGAGCAGAGGGTAGACCGTCTAGTACCTAGGGTCCCAGGTAGGACTCGACATCACTTCCGCCCGGCAGTTTCTTCTAGTCCTTGATTCTATTCGGAGGAGGCTAACCTACTGGAGCACGGCTCGCCTCTCACTAGCCAGCCGAGTCCTGGTGGTTAACCAGGTCCTCCTAGCGACGGCCTGGCACATTGTCTCGTGTTGGTGCTTCTCCTCATCCTGCGTAGTGCAGCTTCACCGCCTAGTGCGAAACTTCCTTGGGTCTGGGTCAGACAACTCCAGGGACTCCATGGCCAAGGTGGCGTGGAAAACCATCATATGGCATCGGTCAGAGGGAGGGCTTGGGATCATAGACCCAGAGTATCAAAGTATGGCCCTCTTGGGCAAGCTAATTGTCCACAGCCTCACATCGGGAGGGTAGACCTAAAAGGTCCTATTGCAGGAGAGTCTTCAGGATTATAGACCGAGGCTTGGCGGTGAGTGGAGGCAGTCCCTGAGATGGATCTTCACATCAGCCCAGATCACCCCCCCCCCCCCCAGATCACCTTTCCTACACAGCTCACTCCGCGTGTGGCAAGGCCTCCATAAGGCCCTAATCCAAAGCCCCCTAAGTTGCCAGGAGAAGATAGACAGTCAACCAGTGATCTTGAACCCCCAGGTCAGGGATCGGAAGGGGCACAGATTGACAAGCGCCCCCACATCCAATGGGCTGGTTGGGAGGTTGGCCCGGCTCGTACCATCAAGACATGGTGGGAGGTATACAGGATGGTGGACAAGGTGCTGTAGCAGCGAGCATCAGGCTACCAAAGAGGAGTGGAGTTGAGGAGAAGGGAGATAGACGCAGCAATACCTTAGGAGTGGCTTGCTCCCCTGATACAAGAGCCGATAGAGCCCGGGAAGGTATGGGCTGCTAGGTTTTCACCAACAAGCATTCCTCTACAGGTGGCAGGTAGAGTGGGCGGCGCTCCACCTGGGACTTTCTTCACCATACAGGACAGGGGGCGTCTAGCTCTTAACAAAGGGCAGCACGATGAGGGGATAGTTGTCCTTTCATGGAAGAGGATCCGGGTGATTGGCCTTCATGGGAAGACATGGCAGCTAGACCCTTTTGTCTTTTGGCAGGAGCTCAGGGAGTGGCGTCTCTGGATCTGGGAGGGCAGGCCACTTGAGCTTCAATGGGATCCGAGAGAGTGGCTATGGCTGGCCACTGCGGTTGCCAAGAAATCACCGAAGTTCTTGGAGTATACCGCCAAGATTGGTAGCCACGTACTGATGCAAGAGGATATGGATTAGGCGTCGTCATGTAGTAAGCATTGGGCAGAGCACAGCATCATGGAGCCTTTTCGACGGACCTTCTAGCGCCGCCTTTGGGATAGCTAGAGGCCGAGGGGGGTATCGTATTTTTTATGGCTAGTGGCATAGGGAGGCTTGGCGGTGGAAAGCTAGCTTGCCCAGATGCAAAAGGAGGGAGGCTGTAAGCACTGCACACAACACCCCTGGAAAACCCAAAGCACTGCCTTTGGTCGTGTGAGGCGGCGCAGCTCGTGTAGAGAGGAGCATGTCGCATCCTTCGTTGTATAGCACCCAGTCTTGGAAGTATCTC
Organism: Lygodium microphyllum; assembly: GCF_053477565.2. Classification (NCBI taxonomy): domain Eukaryota; kingdom Viridiplantae; phylum Streptophyta; class Polypodiopsida; order Schizaeales; family Lygodiaceae; genus Lygodium; species Lygodium microphyllum. The sequence goes on along the minus strand of NC_141155.1, from coordinate 106,321,978 downwards.
ATGGGGAGCTTTCTGCTGGCAGGCGGTCAGCGAGGGTCGTCACCTTCTGTATGAGGCCAGGATACAGGACACGATATTCTTTATCGAGGCAGGGTTGTGCATAGTGGTCGGTTTAGAGGCTCTATCCATCTGCCAGGTACTGCAGCCCACAGCAGACCGCTCTGAGGTATGGGAGATCATAGGGAGTCTTACTAGTTCGCATATCTGGAAGGCATGGTATCAAGAGGCTTTCAGTGGAGAGAGACTTTCAGTATCGGCGACCTTAGCAGAGCTCTTGATCTCCATCATCCACTCCCTCCGCAGCCAATGGGATCAGGTGCAGGGTGAGTCCACGGCTCGTCAAGAGCTCCGATGTCATTTCATGCGCAGTTGGGGCGGCCAGGACCTGTTTTTCATGATACAGGCAAGCAGCCCCAAATGGCGATATACCCCTCCCCCTCCCCAAATGGCTTCTTGCCCCCATCCCCCCCAAACTGCCTTGAGAGGCTTGTATACATGATGTACTTATGACTCTCATCAGCTCCAACTAGTCTGTTGAGCATGAGCACTCCGTTGTAATAAATTTTTTTGAGTAATATAATCAGCCACATTTTACTAGTAAAAAAAAAAATACTAGCAAAAGCAAAGCATATCAAAAAATCCATGTCGTTGTCACAACTGTCCTAACCCTAAGTATCTCTACAACATTTACCCTAGGTCATCTGAATGTCCAATGATATAACATCTATACTCGCAAGGGCATGCACTTCATTGAGGTTTCATCTTTAGAGGAGCTAAGGAGCACCCTATGCTTGGAGATCCAAGCCACAATTGATCGCAAGTACCAATGCAACACAATGAGGCCCAAGTATAGGATGATGTATAGCTACCGAATTTAAAGAGGAGTTTCTACCTCCTCCTACTATATCTATAGCTATTAGATTCACACTCACTTGCAGTTTCAATGCAACATGATGAGGTTCAAGTGGAGAATGATTTATAGCTACCAAATTCACTCACTTGCACTTCCAAACTCACATAGAGAGACTATGGAATACAAGGAGTTTCAGCCTCCTATCCAGTGAGCTCATCAAAGCCTCAAAGATGCAAGCATTGAGTGTATCCTAGAGAAGTAGAGGTAGCAATGAAACCAAACTTCCTTTTTACAGGAAGGTATTGAAACCCTAAAATACACTGATTTACAACAATTTACACCACACAACAATTTGACAAAATAAAAATTAAATTGAAATTTTGACACTTTACCATATTTGGTAAAACCAACCCTCCTTCTTGGATAGATTGGTAAATAACCTAATTAAGCACTTAATTACAACAATTAACAAATTCACAATACTGAAATGCACACTTTACCATACAATCTTGGACATTGGACGGCCTATTGGCCCCAAAATTGATGCCCCCTTCTAGTATTTCTTTACTTTTTGTTACAAATGAATGGAGTACAACTAAGATCCTCTGACCTCCTCCGCTAATCCAAGTACCACTTGCTGTCAAAACTAACCAGCAAGTCTCCAAGCCAATTTGCTCCTTGGTTTGCTTGGAGATTGGCCCTCCCCCTACTCCTTCAGAGATAAATTCAGTCCCAAATCTTATATTGACTAGTTGGCCTCTTGAATCTTCCTAAAATTCCTCAATTTCAGCTACTAGATTTCAAGTCCTCGCCCCTCAATTCAAAGCATACATTCCAAGGCAACAATCAAAACCCTAATTTCTACTGTAAATTAGGGTTTACAAGAGGAGATTGACTGAAATCTCTTCATGTGATGCCTTGAGAAGCATGCCAAAAATTGGAAGCTCCAAGACTTGGATTCAACAAGGTTGAAGCTGTTTTCAATCAAATTCAAATGGAGGGACTAGCAAATCAATAAATTTGGGGCATTTTCCATCTCCATCAAAGTGGGTGAATACCAATTGACTGCTCGAATCAAGGGGCAAATCAAATTGAATACTTGCTAGTCATTTTGGGTAGCAAGGAGAGTTGGAATACCGAAAGGAATTGGGAGAATCCCATTGTATATCAACTTTTTCTTCAATTAAGTTAAAGAAATACCAAAAGGGATGCCAATTTTAGAGCCAACAAGATGTCCATTGTCCAAGATAGCAAGTTAATTTGCATTCCTCGATTTTGTAATAAATGTTACTACTGTAACTAAGTTGAAATCACGAAATTACCACCCATTCGCAGAAGGAAGACTGGTTTCAACTGCCTACTTAGGATCACCAAAAAGACTATTGCCTCTTCCTGTATGCAATCATCGACACCAAAAGGATATTGGGTTGCTGTCACCTGCTCCTGGAGAGCTCCAAACTACTATCACATGATGTACGTGTCATGAGAACGTGAAATTTTGAGATACTTGAATCTTGCTGATAACATTTGATTAAGTTATTAATCAAATATCCAAGGTTGTTTAAGCACATGCGATACACATAGCAGATATTCCATAGTAACACGCCAAGGACCTTGAGAATGCAGTGGATATCAAAGGCAAAAGTTGTGATAAGTTATACCAACTGGATTCTGTTGGTCAATTGGTATCAGATTGGACCCTAGGGCAATGGTTCGACCAGTAAGTGTCGGTGATAACACTAGGGACTAATATTAACTAATTGATTAATGGTAGTCTAAGGGTCAACAGAGATAAGGGACCACTCTTGGTTACGAATGGCCTAGCCAATTTAATTATGGATGGGCACATTTAATTTTAGACAGAGTCAAAAGGGCTCAAATTAATTTTTAGAATTATAAATTAAATAACTAGATAATGCTAAAAAATGGGTTTAGAAGCTTGTCACTTAGCATAAATGGCCATGCAAACTAAGAAAACGTTTTTGGGGGCCGGGCCTCAACCATTCAGTCAGTTTACAACTTAGGAGAGGGAGAGAGAAAGCTATTGGTCTATTTTCTGATCAAAGAATAGCAATTTGCTGCAAAAAACAGCCATTTGGGGGCCTCAACAGGCAGGGGACAGCAAGGAGTCACCTTCCAGGGGCTTGCAATAGCATTGCTGATCAGATGACAGCATTTTGGAGGTGCTGGTAATAGGTGATTGCATTAAATGCAGGTTCGAACAAGCAATAAGTAGAGTTTAGGGTTTCTTCATAAAGAAAATCAGATTTCTCTCTCATCTTGGCTTTCTCTTACCTTCTCCAACCCATTCTCAAGAGATCTTAGCATTTCTCAACCATTTTGAGTAGATCTCAATCAAATTTGGTGGACAGCAGAGAGATTTGACAACCACCTCAAGACCCGTGCCAATTGGTGAAGGCATTGTACATTGAATTAAACACCTGAAATTTGTGTAATTGTTAGGGAATTCAGATGCCAGCCCATTCATTGTAATTTGGGGCAGCATTTGGCCAGTTGGTGGTTCCATTTGTGCAAGTCCCGGGTGAAAAAACAAGGGACAATTGGCCCAAATTGATTGCTAATTGTTACTACAGCAAAGAGGCTTTTTGGAACAACAAAGGAGATTGTGAATCTCAACTTGTACTCATTCTATTAGCAATTGAGTTAAAGAAATACCAAAAGGGGTACCAGTTTTGGGGTCAACCTATCAGAAGTGGTGCAGCAATGGAAGCGTAAAGAATATGCTGAAATAAATGCTGAAACACAAGACAGAAGAAAGAAAGAAAGAATGAACACAGTAGACAGATGAGAACTCAGATGTATGCTCCGGAAATGGAATCCATATCGAACACGAGACAGCAGCATACAACGGTGAGTCACTGGCTGTGTGGGCTCCTCAGCACCGGCTCCTCTCTCCCAGAAGGATCTCCACTGATGGCTGAAGTACCAAAGACTGTGGAGGAGGAGCCCTATAAATAGCCACAAAAGTGGGAAGCATAAAATGCAGGTCGGCCAGCAATAAATGCTAAAAATACATCATAAATGGCCACAAAAATGTGCCATAAAATACTGCATAAAATGCCTAGCCTCTGCACACAGACTCACACCATGAGCTGACTAATATCTGCTAACACCCTCTCTCAGATCATGTGTGATCTGATACAATAAAATAGTACAATGATGGAGAATCATAAACTACACAACAAAGAAACACCAGAAGGACCATGGATGTCCAAGCGGTGAGTGGCCAGCCCACCACCAAGATGCCTCGGAGAGTATCTGATGTCGATGTCGATCGTACCAACAACACCTGAAAATAGAGAAGACTCATAGCAGCTCTCTGTGTAATGTCACCTATGTCACCCAGGACATACAAAGCCAATCTGCCAAACATGTCTCTGAACATGTGACCATGGATTCCCGGCCTTTGGCCAAACCACCAAAGTGTCCCCTCATGTGAGCTCCAGACGAAAGCCTCTCGCTCTCTGTCAAGAAGAACAGCTCATCATGAACCCAGAAATCAACACCAGTCTCTAGGATTTCACTGCCAGATACCGTCGATGCGTCAGGGACATCCCTCTCTGGATCCTGTGCATCTATATCAAAATATAGATATAGATGAGGCACTGCAGCCCCACTAACACCCGCTCACACTCCCTCTCTGGCATAAGAGAGTCGTGAGGAATGACCTCATCACCACCACTAGAAACCAGCCGAGGAAGGGGCAACCAAGCCCTTCCCGCGATCCGAAGAAGAGGATCTCTTCCGCGCCTTGGACTTCCCCTTGGTCGGAGAATCGGAGTCGGAGTCTGATGAAGGAGAGGACTCATCGGTAGAGTCAGCATCCCGCTTCGTCTTTTGCTCCTTCTTCCTGGAAGCCGCTAACTTCTTGCAGTCCTTCCGCAAATGTCCCTTCTTGCCACAGTGGTAACACTGGGCCTTTGACTTCTTCTTCCCGTCACCCCTCTCTGAAGCTACATAAGCCTCACCTCCATAATGTGCTGGAAGCCGCCCCTGTAATCTCAAGGATGCCTCATGCTCAAGAAGCATCGAGGTCATATGTGTAAAACTGACAGGAGTCGATGATGTCTGTACCCGCAAAGCATTGGCCACTCCATCAAACTCCGGGGGGAGCTTGTAGAGGACCGTCCCGACAAGATGCACCTCGGGAAGAGCAGATTGCATGTGCCGAAGCTCGTCCTGTACCTGCGTAACACGAAGAAGAAAAGACTGAATAGTATCTTTCGACTCAAACTTCATCTGCTGGAGCTGGCCATAAAGTGTGACGGCCCGCATGGTGGAAGGTGCCTCGTACATCTGCTACAACTTCTGCCATACTTCAGGAGACGTCCTACAGGAGGTAACCGCTGGTAAGACCGCTTTAGAAATACACCGAAGCAACGCCGAGTAAGCACGGGCATCGTCCGAGTCCCATGTGAGCACCGCTTCCTCATGGTTGTCCTCATCAAAGTCTTCAGAAAGAGGAAAAGGACGGAGAGGTCGAGCAAGAGCTCCACAGACGATGTACCATAGCCGCTTCTGCACAAACCAAGCTTTCATGACAGCACTCCATGTGAGATAATCAGGTCCATGTAACTTATCTTCACTTGAGGTGCACGGAGGGGCCATCTGGAGGAGGTAGAAAAGAGAAGTAGAAGAAAAGAAGGTCGTTTGGAGAGTGAGCACAGCCAAAACGCAACCAAAAACACCAAAAATAGTGAGTTCACATGCAATATAACCCAAAGGCTGACCAGAATAAGCCAAAAGCTGCTGCACAAAGTGAAAAAATCAGTCAAAAACTGCCAAAAACAGCAAAAACGGCCTGAATAATCAGAAAAACAGGCAAAAATAATGCTGTAAACAGCAAAACGCAGGCTGCAAACTGAATAAACAGGGGCTAAAGACTGTTGCCAGCAGTTTGATGAAGGAAAAACGGGCAGCAAAGAGGGGAACAGCAGTAAACGCAAATCTGTCCAGAAAAACGCAAAACGCAAATGCTGAAACACTGTCGCCAGCAGCAAATCAGCAGTCGCCAGCAGGAAGGACAGCTGGCTGATCAGCAAGAAGGGTGTAAATCCTGAAATCAGCAAGAAAACACAGCACAAATAGGTTGCAGCCTGAAATCTGATACCATGTCAGAAGTGGTGCAGCAATGGAAGCGTAAAGAATATGCTGAAATAAATGCTGAAACACAAGACAGAAGAAAGAATGAATGAATGAACACAGTAGACAGATGAGAACTCAAATGTATGCTCCAGAAATGGAATCCATATCGAACACGAGACAGCAGCATACAACGGTGAGTCACTGGCTGCGTGGGCTCCTCAGCACCGGCTCCTCTCTCCCAGAAGGATCTCCACTGATGGCTGAAGTACCAAAGACTGTGGAGGAGGAGCCCTATAAATAGCCACAAAAGTGGGGAGCATAAAATGCAGGTCGGCCAGCAATTAATGCTGGTCGGCCAGCAATAAATGCTAAAAATACATCATAAATGGCCACAAAAATGTGCCATAAAATACTGCATAAAATGCCCAGCCTCTGCACATAGACTCACACCATGAGCTGACTAATATCTGCTAACACAACCAACGTCCAAGATTATTAAGATAATTTGTACATTTCAATATATATTTATTTGCTGATTCCAATAATTTAGTGGTTAATCAAGGAATTACCACTCTTTCCAAGAAGGAAGGTTGGTTTCAGTAGGACTAATCTCTAGTAGTTGCAAACCACATGAGCAGTCTCTCCTTGCTCTCTAACAACCTTCTCTCTCACAATGGCTAGAATAGACTTCCACCAATCCCTAAAAACGTTTCTTCCACTTGTATAGGTAAGTTTTGCCAAGTGGCAGCCTTCTAGTCCCATTTTCCAACATTACAATTAATTCTGAAATAATAATTATTCTAGTGCTCAAATTTTAATTTTACCGGCCAATAATTATTTTGGTTAGGCCAATTTGTCTTCCAAGTATCCTGAGCAATTATTGGCTCTTAGACCGGCATTAATTAATTAATTAATACTTAGTATGTAATGTGGCCAATAAATTAGTCTAGGCCGAAATCTGACATCGGGTACCACCTAGTATTTGTCAAGCATAACTTATTATAACTTTTGTCTTTGGCACCAACTAATATCTTGAGGTCCCAAATCCCACACTGTGAAATAATTGACTTGCACCTCACATATGCAAGTCATATCGCCACCACATTTGATTAACTTTTAATCAAATGCTAAGACAAGCAATAAAATTTCACATCCCCATGACCACCCCCTTGAAATCTCTACAATTGTCCTCGATTGCACTATATTGTGCCAAAGGAAAAGCATACTACATTGGAATTTCCATAAGGTCATCACAGTCAACATTAACGATTGTTGTCCGACCAGGCCATATGTCCCAAACCTGCTGAAAATTCCCAACTAGCATATACATAACATAAAACTGAAAATTCCCAACTAGCATATACATAACATAAAACTGAAAATTAGTCTATAACTATTGCTAGAGACCCATTGGAGGCATCCATAACTCATGTTTCTCAACTATTCTAACTTCAAAACCATAGTAAAGCATATTCCTAGCATAAACCATGGCTGAAACTATCAATGGCATTTAATAGCATGCTGCGGTCCATGGAACCAGCTGTAAACCATTGAAAACTGAGTATCGACTAATCATAAACTGATCATTTCTTGATCTGAGAACTAATCACATTTTGTCTCAAAACTGAGGCAAAACTCGTGCCAAACTGATCATAAAATAATACAAGAGTATCAGTATCAATGCTCGAATGAAACTCCTACTCATCCGCAAACATCTCACGGTGACTAGTATACTGAGTAGTGACCTCATGGCAGACATATTGTCAACATAGTACCTTGGATGCATGCCGAATACATCCAAGATCCACTACATACAAGAGTTGTCCAGAGAATTGGCGGAGTGGAAGTGCTACCTCCCCTTGAGGCATCACGCAATACTCCAAACCCTTGCTCTATTGAACCTGAGACTAAGCTGAACCAAAGTCAATTCTAATTGAAAGGCATCTTGGTAAAGTTGCAACAACTGAGAATGGTCTGCCAAGTCATCCTCTTCTATTCAGTTCGCTATTGGTAAACCAATGTTAAAGCTTTACCAAGAAGCATATGGAAACTTTACCTCTAACTTTACTTGCCTCGAAACCTCCACTAGGTTGTAGGCCTTTCTTCCCCTTAAGCATTGCAATGCTTTATGCTTTCACATTGTTGCAATTTAAACTTAACTAATACGCAACATTGCATCCAGTTCACTGGCCCCTCATGTGTGCCCGGCATACTAGGAAAACCAAATGCATAAGGAAACATTCTTGTTTGCGTACTTTGGACCATTGCAATGTGACTGTGCATGGGAATTTGCATACTATCAACCATACCAAAATACATTTTTCCATACATTGCATGCATTACTAGTAGCATTTTTCCTCATGACCAACACTATATGGAGCATTTGCATGACCAGCATTAATACCATGAGTCCCAAACACAATGGGCTATATACATGCATTGCCAAACTTGCCACTTTGTGCCCCAACATCATGCCAACATTGTCATACATGGGGTTATGCATATTATCAGCCACACTTGGATATGTTGGGCCTTGCATACCACGCATTGGTTGCTACATATGATAAGGAGTTGTGTCGTAGATCCCTGTATGCAGTCCATGACCCACCATAGCAAGGAAACTAGTACCACCACTAAAGTAACCTCGCTGCCTCATAATTATGCTCACTACCCACATTTAGAACATCACGTTGCTGTATTAACTCTTCCTTCAATGCATCTTGCTATCCGAAAGCTCTTGAAGATGATTTTCTCTTCTTACCTTTGCTGCCCTCCTTTAAGGAGTTCAAAAAGCGTATGAACTAAGAATCATTTGCCAATTGCATAAACATTTCAGCAGCTGTCCTCAACTCATCTTTACACTAGTAATCAAATTCCTCTTCCTCTTGCTAGTCATCAGCTTCAAGAGACCTAGAAGGACCCACCTCTTATCCAATTCCCTCATTCTCAGCTTGTTGCCCATACTCCATACCTTGTCCAAGATCACGCATTGCATTTTTCCCAACTCTTTGTGAATTTTCAGATTGAGAGGCATCATCCTTGCTTGATCTCATCTCACTATCTAAAGACATTCTTGTTGTAATGCTCAACTGAATATAATTTCAGCACTAGAGCAAAGCTTTTGACCTTCAATTAGGCACCTCGAGCCCACCAATTCAAGGGAATTAATGGTATCTAGCAACGAGACCATGAAACCAATATTCCTTCTTGGATAGGGTGGTAAATAACCTAATTAAGCACCTAATTACAACAATTAAAGATTTCACAAAACTGAAATGCACACTTTACCATATAATCTTAGACATTGAACAGTCTATTGGCCCCAAAACTGGCACCCCTTTTGCAATATTTATTGAACTTTTATTGCAAATGGATGGAGAATAACTACGATCCTCTAACCTCCTCCGCTAATCCAAGTGCCTCTTGCTCTCAAAACTAACTAGAAGCCTCCAAGCCAATTTTTCCCTTGGTTTGCTTGGGGATTTGGCCTTCACCCTACTCCAATCTCTCTAAAATTCCTCAATTTCAGCTGCTAGAATTTAAGTTCTAAGTACGCATCTCGAGGCGGCTGTCAAAACCCTATTTTTTGTTGTAAATTAGGGTTTACAGCAAAGATTGATTGAAATCTCTTCCTCTGATAGCTCAAACTATTGGAAAATGCTGAGATAACTTAAAAGATGGCTAGGGGATAAGAGAGAATGCTTTAGAGAGAGAAATTTCAGAGATTCATCACGAGAAACATTGAAAAGCCGCCCTGCTTAAACAACCATGGAAGTTATCACCTACAACTTAGGACCACCAGAAAGGCTGCTGCCCCCTCTTGTATGCTGTCATCTACACCAAAAGGAACTTGGGTTGTTGTCAACTGCTCTTGGAGGGCTCGAAATTGCTGTCACATGTAGGACTAATCTCCTGGAGGGCTCAAAACTGTTGTCACATGTTGTAGGACTAATCTACTCACATAGGGTGGTAAAACCTGATCAAGCACTAATTACAACAAAGAAAAACTGAGCATAAACTGAAATGCATACATCATCTTAACAATCTTGGACAATAGGCATCCAATTGGCCCTAAAACTTGCGCCCCTTTTTATATTTATTTATCTTTAATTACTAATGGACAATATATTTGTTGAGATTCCACAAGCTCCTTTGTTGATCCAAAAGCCCCTTACTGTACATACAATCAACAAGCAAGTTGGGTCAATTGCCCCTTGATTCGCACCTCCAAAATGTTGTCACTTGATCAGCAATGTTGTTGCCAGCTCTTGGAAGATATCTCCCTACTGTCCCTTGCCTATTGAGGCCCTGAGATGGCTGTTTTTTGCAGCAAATTACTGTTCTCTGATCAAAAAGTAAAGCAACAACTCCCTCTCTCTCTCTCCCAAGCTGTAGACTAATTCAATAGTTGAGACCCAGCTCCCAAAAATGTATTCTCAGTTTGCATGGGTATTTGTGCCAAGTGGCATTCTTCTAAACCCATTTTTCAGAATTATCCAGCCATTTAATTTAATTTTCAGAATTAAATAACCTTGAAAATGAATTTCAACCCTTCTAACCCTACCAAAATTAAATGTGCCCATCCATAATTAAATTGAAGGAAAGCGAAAATGCCCAAGTAGTGTGCGCATCGAGAATGGAGTGTGTTCAGCAGTAGAGAGTGCAGAGAGAGTAGAGACTTGAGTTGGGAAAGCGAAAATGCCCAAGTGGTGTGCGTAGCGAGAATGGAGTGTGTTCAGCAGTAGAGAGTGCAGAGAGAGTAGAGACTTGAGTTGGGTGTGTACCAGTGTGGCACACACAAAGAATGAAAGAATGTATTTATGTTTTAGGGTATGGTACATTCACACCTGCAAGATTGCGGTCACATGTACAAGTAAAATATATACACGGGAAGTATAGTGAAGGGCCTTTACACCCAACAACCTCCCACTTAAAGGTCATGAGCAAACCTTTAACCAACTCCCACTAGTCGAATGCAATGCTCATGCTGAGCCTTTGCAAGATTTTTTGTGAGAGTATCTGCAGGGTTATCTTGTGTTTTGATCTTAGTCAGTGTGACTAGACCATCATTCAAAACTCGTCTGATAAAGTGGTACCGTACATCAATATGTTTAGTACGTGCATGAAACATGGCATTCCTAGCCAGACATATAGCACTCTGGCTATCACATCCAAGTACAGGTGTTTTGGTGGGCAGCCCAAAATCCTTGACCAAGCGACCAAGCCAAACAACTTCCTTCGAAGCTTCAGTGGCTGAAATACATTCAGCCTCAGTGGTAGAAAGTGCTACTATCTTTTGCAATCTAGAGCACCAAGAAACTGCCCCACCAGTCAAGGTAAATATATACCCACTAGTAGACTTGCGAGTATCCAAGTCACCTGCCATGTCTGCATCACAATATCCCTGCAGATCTAATGTACCTTTTCCATAGCAAATACATTTTCTTTGTGTGCCCTTAAGGTATCGAAAGATGCATTTCACTGCCTCCCAATGTGCTTTGCCAGGGTTCGACATAAACCTGCTCACAATTCCCACTGCATGAGCAATGTCAGGTCTAGTGGCAACCATAGCATACATGAGTGATCCACAAGCTGATGCATAAGGAACACCCTTCATAGAGTTGGCCGCCATGTCATCTTTTGGGCAATCAGCTTTGCTAAGCTTAAGGTATGGTGGTAATGGAACACCAAGTGACTTAGCATCTGTCATAGAGAAACGATCGAGTACTTTGTTGATATACTTTTCTTGTGAGAGAAATAAGAGCTTTTGCTATCTATCTCTTGTCACACGCATGCCCAAAATATGTTCAACTGCATCCAATTCCTTTACGGAAAAGGCTGAATTCAGCTGTCTTTTCAATGCATTAATGCTTACCAACAATAAGCATATCATCCACATAAAGCACAAGGATAATAAGGCTTCCATCATCAGCCTTCTTTATGTATAAGCAGTGATCTGCATTGCTTCTTTTAAACCCATGTGAGAGCATGAAGGCATCAAACTTCTTATACCACTGTCTAGGAGCCTGTTTTAAACCATGCAAGCTTCTCTTAATCTTGCACACCAAATGCTCCTTTCCTGGCATAACAAAGCCCTCTGGCTGTTTCATATACAACTCTTCTTCTAAATCACCATGCAGGAATGCATTCTAACATCCATCTGATCAAGTTCAAGATCCATAGATGCAACAATAGCAAACAATACCCGAAGAGTCGTCATTTTGACAACAGGTGAAAAGACTTCCTGAAAGTCAATCCCCTCTTTCTGAGTATAACCCTTAGCCACAAGCCTGGCTTTGTATTTGGGTTTGCCATCCACACATTTGATTTTGTAGACCCACTTGTTAGGAATAGCTTTCCTATCTTTGGGCAATGAAACCAAATCCCAAGTATCATTCTGATACAATGACTTCATTTCTTCTTGCATAGCTTGCTCCCACTTTTTCTTTAACCCACATGACAATGCCTCTTTATATGTAAGAGGCTCACCCTCATCTGTGAGTAAAATGCAGTCCAAAGAGGGATCAAACCTCTATATAGGTCTCTTGACACGTGTAGACCTTCTCACCCAATAATCTGTGTTATCAGGCAATGGATCTACATCCAAAGGAATGTCAATGACCTCATTATTTGGCTGCTGAATTGCATTTTCAGGTTGCTGTAATAAATTTTCAGGCTGCTGTAATTGATGTTCAGCATGCTAATTTTGTTGCCCAAACTGATTTTCAGCATCCCTTTACTGCCCATTTGCATCTGGCTCAATAATGACACGCTGATTATCATAACCAGCATCAGATGGAGCTGAATTTTCAGTGGCTGATGGCTGTTTAAGTGGCTGATCATGCTGAAATTTCACTTTCTTTTTGTCTACATCACTAGATGTGGCATTTTTCAGCAACTTTGATTCATTAAATACCACATCTCGGCTGCATAGCACCTTTTTCATACTTGGAACTCAAAATCTATAACCCATTTCACCATCATCTCCATAACCCATGAAAATGCCTCTAAGGGATTTCATGTCAAGTTTGGTTCTGCTATCAACAGGCACATGTATATAGCATTCACAGCCAAAGACCCTTAAGTGGTCATATGAAGCAGGTTTGCCAGACCAAACCTCTTCAAGGATGCCACTATCAAGTGCACGATGTGGAGATCGGTTGCAAATATGCACCCCGGTTTTAAGTGCCTCTCCCCAAAACAATTGCGGGAGATTAGCTGTGGACAGCATGCACCGAATCTTCTCACATAAAGTGCGATTCATTCGCTCAGCCACACCATTAGATGACGGATTATAAGGGACTGTAAGCTCTCGTTAAATCCCATTTTCATCACAAAAACTATTAAATTGTTTAGATACGTACTCTCCCCCATTATCTGTTCTTATGTATTTCAGTTTTAAGCCCTTTTGAGTACTAACAAATGCATAAAACATTTTAAAAGCATCCAATGTCTCACTTTTTTGCTTAAGCAAATAAACCCATAGCTTTCTAGAGTGGTCATCAATAAAAGACACAAAATAACGGAAACCACTATGAGTTTTAATTGGCATGGTACATACATCGGAATGGACTAAATCCAAGATACATGCCTTCCTAGAGGCTCCATGAGAGTATGAACTCTACATGTTTTCCAAAGACACAGTCATCACAAAAGTCAAGCTTTGAGTTTTTCACATCAGCTCTTCCAAGTGAAGAAAGTGCACCAAACCCTTTTGGCTCATGTGTCCAAGACGCTTATGCCATAGCTCCATGTGTGACTGTACTTCTGCAACTGCAACAAACTTTCCAGGAAGTGCCTTGCAATGAAGATAATACAAAGTTCCCTTTTTACCACCTCTAGTAACCAGCAGATCCTTTCTGTATTTTCCACATTCCACCACCAAAGGTAGTATAGTAACCCCTGCTATCTAAGTGCCCAACAGAAAGCAAGCTCTTCTTAATGTCAGGTACATACCTAACATCATGAAGAATCAATTCCTAGCCATTTTCAAGAGCCAAGTCTATAGTGCCCACTCCTTCAATATCACATGCATGATTATTCCCTAGGTAAACTTTCCCAAGATTACATGTTGCATAAGTAGAAAAAAACTCCAGAGATGGAGTTACATGAAATGAGACACCACTGTCAACAATCCACGATTGTGACAAACCATCATGAGCAGATAACAAGGCATCTATCGCATCCCTTTTAGTGATATGCATGTCTTCCACTGTCATAGCATGTGGATCTGAAGATGCAACCAGCAAATCAGCATCTTTATCTTCTTCTATCTCCTCAATGACAACACTAGATACCATATTTGCCTTTTCTGTTTCTTTAGGGGTAGAGCTGCTATCCTTCTCATTCTTTTTGCCTTTTGCATTAGCCTGCTTCTTGCGTTCTTGCTCCTTCTTATAGTACCTGCAATCAGGCTTTTTATACCCTTTGCATCCACACTAATAGCAAGTGACATCTTGCTGTTTTTCTTTGCTTTTGCTGCAATTTTTATGCTTATTTGCAGCATTTGACTTCTTTTCAATCCGTCCTCTAACATTATAGGCTGATCCACTGTTTTCCCCACTAGACTTGCATCTAATCTCCTCATTGAGGATAGAACCACGTACACCATCAAATGTCAAGTTGGGGTTGTTGCTCAATGACACAACCAATGCTTCCCATGAATTTGGCAAAGTCATGAGCAAGAAGATAGCCTTTAGCTTAGGATCAAAAGCCGGCAAGCCTGCATCCTGTAACTGACTCAAAATACATGTAAATGCAGCCAGATGCTCTGAGGCGGGCTTAGACTCATCAAGCTTTAAGTTGACTAACTTTTGCATGAGATGGACCTAATTAACAGGAGTAATATTCTTATACGTAGCCTTGAGTTTCTCCCAAACTGCATATGCACTGTTGAGTCCCTTGATATCAACCAAGATATCATCAGTAACTACCATTTTGATGTAAGTAATGGCCTTTTCATTCATTGCAGCCCAATCTTCATTTGACAAAGCAGCAGGTTTTTGTTCTGCCAAAGCATCTTCACAATCCTTCAGAAAAAGGATACCCTGCATACGATCTTTCCAAAGATCAAAGCCATTGCCAACAAATTTGCGAATCTCAAAAAGATTCTTTGTGTCAGCAGTGGATGCACTTCCAGCCATTTTTCAGCAATAAATTTCTGCAATAGAATGCTGAATGCAATCAGCCAATAGCAAGGTTGCTGTATATAACAGCAAATACACAAACTTGCACTTCAAAGTGTGCCCAAGAAGCAGATATTTTGCTGTAATTTCAGTCCAAAGGGCTGATTACAGCATATACACAAAGCAAATCTGATACATATGCATACAAGACAGCTCCCACTTCAATAATGCATCACCGTAATGCCCAAATGCAATAACCCGAGTGTTGTATGTGCCATTGTTTCACTGCACAATGAGCATTCAGCAATACATGTACCAAGAGAAGCTGCCTTTTCATAACATTTGATACATCCCAAGTCCAAATTTCTCCCACTTAGCAGTGAATTTGCTGTAATTCCACTGTCAAAGCACAAATCGTCTCAAAATACATCACTAATGTGAAAAGCCCCAAATTTTCTGCAATAAATCTGCCCCAATTGCATTAATACATGTTCCCGAGAGCATAAAACGGGCAAATTCAGCAAAATTTCATAAAATTTTGCAAAAGCCCCAAATTTTTCGAGTCCAAGTGTGCACGAATGTCAACCAGTCTGACTTAGCTGAGCAAAATTTCACCAATACAGCAAAAGGCCCAAATTTTATGGGTCCAATGTTGAGAAATTTTACTCAAACAAGCAAAATTTCACCAAATTTAGCGAAATCCCCAATTTATACGCGCACGATGTCTGCAATTTTGACGCAGATGTCTGTATTATGCATGAACAGCACTAAATCTGGAAAAGCCCCAAATTTTCTGGCTCAAATCTGCACAACTCTGAGAACTGTGCTTGCGCGCGCGAACCGGGGCCTGTTTTAATGTGACAAGTCACAAAAAATTGCAAAAATGACTATCGTGACGTGTCGACTGATCACGCTGATCAGAAACGAACTGCCGCCTGTCCACGCTGACCACGTCAGCTGTCGCCTGACTGTCGCTGAGCAGATTTGGCTGTCGCCTGTCCACGCTGACCTGTTTCTGACCTGGCGACTGTCTGTCCTGCTGTCGCCTGTGTAAAACATGACCTGAACACTGTCGTCTGACTGTCCTGAACAGAAACGTGACCTGGAAAGATGACAACCTGACCTGTGCTGACCTGGAATGGCTGCGCCTGACCTATCTGGTTACAGACTGAGCAAAAACGAGCCTACAGCACTGTCGCATGTTTCGCGCGTGCTCTTGCCTGACCAACAGAGATGACAACTTGCTGATTTCTCACGAGCAAAGCGCTGGCGATGTCTCGCACAGGCTCCGGGAAGCGCGCACACCTTAGCCGAAGCTCTAATACCAATTTGAAGGAAAGCGAAAATGCCCAAGTGGTGTGCACAGCAAGAATGGAGTGTGTTCAGCAGTAGAGAGTGCAGAGAGAGTAGAGACTTGAGTTGGGTGTGTACCAGTGTGCACACACAAAGAATGAAAGAATGTATTTATGTTTTAGGGTACGGTACATTTACACCCGCAAGAGTGCGGTCACATGTACAAGTGAAATATATACACGAGAAGTGTAGCGAAGGGCCTTTACACCCAACATAAATTGGCTAGGCCATTTGCCACTTGGAGTAGTCTCCAACCTCTATTGACCCTTAGATTGGCATTAGTTAATTAATTAATGCTAGTCCCTACTATCACTACTCACACTTATTAGCCAAGCAATGGTGCTAGGTGTCAAAGTGCAGCAATGCGGAAGCGTGAGACCAAGACTGAGAGAGAGAGTGAACACAGAGAGGAGAGAGAGAGAGAGAGAGAGAGACAATGGAAGATGAAGATCTGCTGTATAAGGTGTGCTGTATACAAAGATATGCAGATATATATACGGGCGCAATGCACGGGACTGCGTGTCTCCACCTCGACGATGCAACCCGTTGTCCACCTCGAAGTACGCTGCAGTCTGCACGAATCTCTAGCCTGAAATCTGCAAACAGAAGTGTGGAACAATGTGCAGACAGAATGTCAGCTATAAATAGCCGAAAAATAATGCGATCAAAAATATGACAGGTCGGCTGCATTAAATGCAGCCGACTGGTACAGTCCGACCAAGCTGCCACGTGGCAGCTGATGTGGCATGGCCAGGGGATGACAATCACTAACACTAGGGTGGTCAAAACTGACACCAATTAACCCCCAACAGAGTAACATGGAACGGGAAACGGGAACGGAGCCAGGGATGGGGTCGAGAACAAGGACGAAGGACAACTAAAAGCAAGGAATGGGGATAAGGGATGGGACGCGAAAGAGAACGGCATACATAAATAGCATTTGAAAATGTATGTTGGGTGGATGTGTAGGCATAGTAATAGGGGATGCCCATTTGGTAGCTTCCCGTCTAAGTCCCATCCCCATGTTAAAGCCCCCTCTCATGGTAACACGGGATAGCAATTCATTATTCATCTCCCTATCCCTATTCCCATGTGCAGGTGAATATATACTACCAAAGAACATATGCATGTGCATGCATACATACATGTATTTTCCATTGTAGAAAATTTACATATGTAATGTGGGCTAATTTGATTCGACTTCATACAAAATATGCTGATTTTATATGTATATGTGTTACAAAAGGAGAAATCCTTGAAAGAAGTCCCACAAAAAACCACCCCCTAAAAGACACCCACTCCACCACCCAAAAAAAAGGTCCCCTGTTAAAAGCGTCCCCTAACAGGGGACGTGACAAGGGATTGGGGTAAGGAACGGCCCAGATGGAGGGATGGCTGTTGGGGAAGGAACAGGGGCATCCCCCGTCCCATTTCGGCCCATCCATTCAAGACGGCATTCTCGCATTCCGGGGCCTCAAAATGGCCATTCCCTGTTATTATGCCCCCAAGGTCCAACTATCATATCTTATCACAACTTTTGCCTTTGACACCCACTGCATCCATCTTATCACAACTTTTGCCTTTGACACCCACTGCATCCTCAGGGTCTTTGGCATGAAATAACTGCAATGTGCATCAATACTAACCAACCTTGCACATTAAATTAATATATTAATCAAATGTTATCGGCAAGATTAGAGCAACTCAAAATTTCACGTCCCCACGACACACCTTTTCCTTGAAATCCTTGAAATCGTCCTCAATTGCATTGCATTGTGCTAAAAGAAAAGCACACTACACTAGAATTTCCATAAGGCATCATAGTCACAACATTAGCCACTATTATCCAACCATGGCACATGTCCCAAACCTTGCTAAAAAATTTCAGTCAATATAAACATTAGATAACACTAAGAATTAGCCCAAAATTATTGCTAGAAATCCATTGGATACATCCATAACTCATGTTTCTCAATGGTTCTGACTCCAAAACCATAGTAAAGCATATTCTCAGCATACACTATGACTGAAACTGTCAATGGCATTTACTAGCATGCCGTTGTCCATGGAACCAGTTATAAACCATTGAAAACAGAGCATAATCTGATCATAAACTGATCACTTGCTGATCTAAAACTGATCACAAGCCGCTAGGAATGTGACCTCAAAGTAATCACAAACTGATTGCAATAACCAATCTGCAATTGATGCAAAAATTGATACAAAACTGATCCCAAAAGTAACCATAAACGGTTCTCAAACTAATCAAAAACTAAGTTGAAAATGATCAAAAATTAAACTCAAAAGTGAGGCAAAAGCTCATGCCCAACTGATCATGAACTGATTCCAAACTGATGCAAAAGTATAGTCTTAGAGCCGTAGTAACAACCATACTCATATGCATACATCTCATTGTGACTATTACACTAAGTAGTGACCCCATGGCAGACATACTGTCAACACAGTACCTTGGATGCATGATGAGTACATCCGAGATTCACTACATACAAGAGATATCCACAATTGGCAAAGTGAAAGTGCTACCTCCCCCTTGAGTTTCACGTAATACTCTGGATCCCTACTTTGCTGGACCTGACTAAGCACGAACTGAAGTCGGAAGCATCTAGGTAAAGCTACAATAACACTGAGGATAGTCTACCAAGTCATCCTCTTCCATCCATTGGTGAAACAATGCTAAAGCTTCACCAAGAAGCATATGGAAACTTTACCTCTAACTTTACTTGCCTCAAATCTTCGATGCTTTATACTTTCACATTTCAATTCCAACTTAACTAATATACAAGATTGCATCCAATTAACTAGCCTCTCATGTGTACTTACATGCTAGGAGCACCAAATGCATTAGAAAACATTTTTGTTTGTATACTTTGGACCATTGCAATGTGACTGTGCATGGAGATTTGTAGACTACCAACCATACCGAGATACATTTTCCCATACATTGCATCCATTTAGTTGCATTTTTCCTCATGAACAACACTATACGAAGCATTTGCATGACTAATATTAACACCATGAGTCCCTAACACAGTGGGCTACATATATGCATTGCCAAAACTTGCCACTTTATGCCCCAGTATCATGTCAACATTGCTATACATGGGGTTATGCATATTTCCAACCATACCCAAATACATTGAGCCTTGCACACCATACATTGACTATTGCATACCATTAGGGATTTGTGCTATACAATTCCGTATGCGATCCTTGACCAACCATAGCATGAAAAATCATACTACCACCAAAGTATCATGGCTACCCTATCATCGGATTGGCACTTTCATGATAGCCTTGCATTTGCATTCCTTGCCCCGTAGATACTAACTATTTTGCTTCCATAATATCTTTGGGAGCTTCAAATGAAGGCTTTGTCATTTCCTTCAATACATCTTGATGTCCCGAAGGCTTAGAAGATTTATTCTTTTTCTTGTGTTTACTATCTCTTTTCAAAGCATTCAAAAATTGGATAAACTAAGGATCCTTTGCCAATTCAACAAAGAGATTTGTTGTTATCCTCCTCTAATTCTTAAACCGGTTATCAAATTCCTCTTTACTTTGTTGGTTATCAGTATCATTATGCCTTGAAGGCCCTACATCTTGCCCAACAACAACATTTTCAGCTTGCCATCCATGGCTTGAGCCTTGTTCAAGATTAGCCATTGCATTTCCTTCATTCCCATACAAATATTCATATTGAGAGGCATCATCACTGCTTGATTCCATCTCACTATATAAAGACATATTGCTGTAATTTCTCGGCTAAGAGCAAAGATCAACACTAGCACAAAGCTTTGGCTTGCAATCAAGTGCCTCAGATCCACCAAGTCAAGGGATTGAGTAAAATCCTAGCAATGAAACCATGAAACCAGTCTTCCTCCTCGGATAGAGTGGTAAAACTTATTCAAGCACTAATTACAGTAATTAAAAATTGAGCATACGCTAAATTGCACACATTATCTAGACACTCAATTGGCCCAAAACTAACACCCTTTCGGTATTTTTTTATCTTTAATTGTTAATGGATAGTGTACAAGTTGAGATTCCACAATCTCCTTTGCTAATCCAAAAGCTCCTTAATGTACATACAATCAATAAGCAAGTTGGGCCAAGTGTTTCCATGCTTGATACCCTAAGTCTAGAACGACTGTTGCCTACCTTCACGCAAGGTCTAAAATAGTGACCAACGCCAAAACCCCCCCTCCATTCCACCCATTCTTTTAGAAGTGAAAACATGGTGCCAAGAGATCCCCATACATCCATCAAAGTAGAATTTTTTTCCAAAGCAAAAACAATACAGGTTGAGTGATTTGCTATCAATGAGACTTTGGCCAAGGAAGGTAATATGAAATCATAGATATCACGATTGTGTGCAATATTTTTAATCTCATGTAAAAAGGCCAAGCTTGTGATTTCCAATACACAAACTTATCCATGATAACCGAGGAGATCACACACACACACACACACACACACACACACACTCTCTCTCTCTCTCTCTCTCTCTCATTAACCTGCAAAAATGTCCTTGTTTCCGGAGGCAGATGCCTTTAAGATGACATTCCTGAGGCTCTTCCGCCGAGTTGCCTTCAGAAGCCTCTTCCTCGAAATCGGAATCCAATCTGAAGGCTCACAAGTGATCTTCAACCTGAAGGCCTTGGAAGGGAACAAACCGTGCGATTTGACGTGATCTCGAGACGCCACGAAAGAGGACGATAGAGAAGGACAACGCGAGCGGAAGCTGATGCGGGACGCCATAGCCAGCCAGCCAGCTACATCGACAGAATAGAGAAAATCAAGCGCGTGTAAACAGCCATCGACGACGTCGAAGACTCGAAGTTCTAAACGAAATTTGCTAAAATGTTTGCCATTTAGAAAATCTATGTAAGTTTGTGGACATTTCTGAAAATTTACTTTCTTTTTTGTCGTGTCCAAAAGGCCCGGAAAATATTCTAATTTCCAATGTCATTAACGTTAACGGTGTATTAATTTTCAAAGGTTTACGTGATGGGAGGGTGACGGGGCCGATCACGTTCCACCCCCCAAAACGGTGTCGCTCCACCCGACAAAAGAGTTGGAGTCTAGAAGGCAAGTGTAGGGTTAAATTTTCAGCTTCTTCCTATTTACAATGCCATTGGCTTTGATTTGTTTATAAAGTATGGCCTACTCGTCCCTCCACATGACCTTTGTTTGTTACAGTACAATTCTTACACTTATACTTTTCCTCGTGAATTTCTTTCCAATGAGCTCCATGCATTCAACTAAAAAGCCCACCACAAGTGCATTCCAAACCAACTATGGGTTTTTAAAAACCCACGGGTGTCCTTTTAGGTGAGAGTCTTTTGGCTCCACTCCCCTAGATTTTCGTTCTTTTTTAAAATAAATATTGAGATGATTATGTAAGGCCTTAATGTCTACGTTATTTTGGGCTAAGTACCTTTGAATATCTCCTTTAAATTATCTTCATTTAAAATCAAATCATTAAAATTCTATATATTCACTACTTATGTTTTTTCATCATTCTTTGTATTCATGGACTAAAGTAAAAAGATGCTTGATAAAAATTAGCTTTTATTGCAAATTTTACAAAGTATCCACTCTCCTTTAGTTTAATTATGCCTAGGGAATGGCTCAAGGTGAAATACCCTCTATTGACAACTTCAACCTCGTATTTTCTCTTTCCACTCTCACTTGCACATGCATCCTCTCCTCTTTGTGTCTATTTGAAAAATTGAATTGGAGTGTAGGGCTCACCCATCATCCCTCTTAGTGCTTTTTGCCTACAACTAAAGTATGCAATGTAGACAAAGTGCTATGCAATTTTCATACAAACTCAAGGATGCTCATGAGTTGTAGCACATGTAATATTACCCTATGAATCTATGAAGTCATAACCATCCTTTATCATTCGTATATTAAATTAAAAGAAAAGGTTTTGGGGGTGCCATGTGGTGTGCATTCAACACCCTCCCAATACCTCTCTCTCTCTCTCTCTCTCTCTCTCTCTCTCTCTCTCTCTCTCTCTCTCTCTCTCTCTCTCTCTCTCTCTCTCTCTCTCTCTCTCTCTCTCTCTCTCTCTCTCTCTCTCTCTCTCTCTCTCTCTCTCTCTCTCTCTCTCTCTCTCTCTCTCTATGCATGTGTGCATGTGTGCGTGTGTGCGTGTGGCCCTCTCTAAAGGCTAGCTTGGTAGGCAATTGGGGTTGTCTAGGTTAGTCATGTAAAGGTGAGGCAAGTGAATGGGCTCTTTGAAGGTCAGCTTGGCAGGCTAGCTATGTGGCACTCTCTAAAGGCTAGCTTGGTAGGCGATTGGGGGTATCCAGGTTAGTGGTGCAAGGGAGGCAAGTGAATTGATTGTTTGAAGCTTAGTTGGTAGGCTTAACGGGTTGTTGTTGGGGGCAATCAACTTAGTCGAGCACAAGGGGCGAGGTGACGACTTAGTGAGCGGCAAGGCAAGCTAGTGGATGGGTGGTCACAGAGAGAGATGCGTGCGTGCGTGCGTGCGTGCGTGCGTGCGTGCGTGCGTGCGTGCGTGCGTGCGTGTGTGTGTGTGTGTGTGTGTGTGTGTGTGTGTGTGTGTGTGTGTGTGTGTGTTGTCTATCTTTGATCAAGCTTGTCTAGAGAAGAGCTAATGTAAATACTTCAATGCATTAATTCAAACTTCTTCATAAAAAAAGAGAGAGCATGGGTGTGTGAGTGATTGAGAGAGAGACAAAAACAGAGATAGAGACAAAGAGAGGAGGGAGACAGCAATAGCATGCTTATGTAATAACATTAATGTCAACATTAACGTGTTAATCTTAATAGCTTATTTGTATTAATGTGGTTAAGAAACATTGTCAATTAAATATTAGTTAATATAACGTGATAAGCAAATCAATTAACATGGCCACATTGATTAACATAACTATGTTAGGTTAATTAGTGTGAATATGTCAATACATTAAATTTTTGTCATTAACATATTAGTCAACATTAGTATGACTAAAACATTAATTGACCTTGATACATTAATGAACCTAGTACTTAGGTTATACTTATTCCTAGGAATTTGCATTATTAGGCTAAGATTTTGTTCAATTATTTGATAGTTTGTGTTAAGCACTAAAGCCTTTGTTGTGTAGGTTGATAACCCTTTTGGTATCCATGCCTAGCATGACAATGTAACTATAACTAAGGTTGAGGTCGTCGATCCCAATCCACTCCTACTTGATGGCACCTAAGAGTTTTTCTAGTAGATGCAAGCAGCATGCTAGAACATCATCTTTCAGGCAACTTATAAGCAACTCCAACATGTATCCTAGCCTGTACTTATTTTGGAATTTTGGTAGAGCATTTCCTATACATGTCATATGTGTGTATCTATCTACTAAAAGAATTAGGCTATGGGATATAGTATTTGTATACCAATAGCAAACAAAGCACAACTATAATTTGTTTATAGGATTTGAACCCCTAACCATCTAGTTTAGTTCAAAGCCATTCCTTTGACACCCCATGCAAATTCTACCATTTCCACTGCTTAAGTTTTGTTCAATTCATAAACACATGCAGTTCCATCCCCCACCGATATCACTCAACTAGTCTCATACATTGACAATTTAGTATAATGGTCAGTAATTCTTCTTTCTAGGATGGTTATTCTGTTGCTCTAGCTTTTAAAAATCTCATTTTCTCTTTGATTTGTGTTTCCTTCTTTTTCAATGCCATAAACATTCAAGAGCTAATGCATATTGAGCAATTCTTCCTACATGTCCACCAACTTGTAGCCAAAACATTTCATCGCATAAAAGGCCTCTATTAGGGCCTTCCTCTGGGCCAAGGCATATTTGTTAGTCCATTTATGGCTTGCCTACCGTAACCGATGCAAGTATGTGGAGTTACAAGGTCTCTCATACGAGCTAGCTTGTTGTTTCTTGCTGTAATGTGGCAGTGGGTGTATAGGGACCATAAGAGAAGTCTTCCATATTTTCTTATCAATCTCACTACTTTCTTCCTATTCCCAAAAAATACTAGACCATTTTGCCAATCCTCTTTGAACTTTTCTCATTGAAGGATATTAAGTTGAAGTGCATTTATTGTAGGCTTTTCCCATGCTTGAAGCAATTGGGAGTTGACAATGCTTACGATTGCTTGTGTCTCTAATGCTTTGCTCCTTCCAAAAGGTAAGTCTACTAGTGTATGGCTAGGTGTGATGTTACTTAACTAGTAGGTGGGGCTAATCTTCTTTTTTTACTGCCTTCATGCTTTTTGAGTCACTTTTTCTCCATGTCTTGAAGTCTTCTAGATGGTTGGATTCCTTTCAACATTCTTAAGGGTGCAATCACTAAGGTTGAGCTTCTCCATTGTGATATTTGTGTTCACCTACTCAAATCAATATTTCCAATTACCCTAGTTGCATAATGACTTTTTTCTATTCGTTCTATAAGGCTCTTCATGCTCTATAGGGGAATTCTTGATAGGCTTGACTCTCTAAGAGCAAAGATGGGATTCCCATACTCATGAACCCTTGATCACTACTTATTTTATTCTTAGATGCTTGTTCCAAATTACCTCGCACTTTTTTGACTCATTCTTTGAAATTTTCTATCATTTTCAATTTATGTTTAGATGCTTTTTGACTTTGGTGGAGTCAAGAATAGCTATGGAAGGGGCTACTATTATGCTCCCCATTCAAAAGTCACCTACTTACTTCCATGGCTGAAAAGCTCACCTAAAAGACACATTGCATTGCATGTTGACATAAGGTGTGGATGTATATCCATATATGCAATCTAATACTGTTATAATAGAGGACGATAAGCCATGACTTTTATGATGGGTAAGGTTGGGCTATATCATGTGTTTTCTCTCTATTCTTTCCTAATATTAAATTATGTAATCTTTCCAATACTTTTCCATGTTATATGTGAGTTAAGTTTAGAGATGCTAGGCTTGCCACATTACTCCACTTCTCAATAAGAAGTTCTCAAAGTTGAGACTTCCTTGAAGGTAATCTAAGGTTTTCTATGTTTCTTTTCTTAGAGTTGCAAAACATTGTGGTGATGCTATTGGTAAGTGTAGCCATTTCTTCATCCATAGAATGATTCCAATGCTTTATTACCAATTGCATCCTCAAAATAAGTAGGTAGGCTTTATATCCTACATAACCTTAGCTAGCAAAGTTGGTGTTGTGAATTGCATTATTTCACTCTTACTCTTTAAGAACATCTTGTTGATTGCTCTCCTTCTTTGTATTCTTTTTTCTTGTTATTGAGCCATCCAAAATTGATGGTATAGATAGGCTTACTCCTATCTTCTTGATTTGCACCCTTTTGATGGTTTTTAAAGGTATAGGGCTAGGAAATTGTACTATCATGTCCACAATAGGTTCAAACATATTGAAGGCACATTATTGTGTTTGTTGATGCCTTTTTCTTGGGCAATGATATAAGTGTGTAATACCACAATCATGTTGGTCCATCTAATTATCTTTTTTTGCCTATTGTTTCAAAGGACAACTTGAGGATATGTTGCATAGTTGATTGTAATTCAGTAATAAATCTTTTTGCAAGGTTTCCACATGCATGTTTTCCTTAATCATCCTATGAATGTGAGTAGGATGGGTTACTCTATCAAGAACATATTGCTATCTTCATCATAAGAAACATAAGGGTTCATATATAACTCTTCACTTATGGTTTATTCAACAATATGGGTAGAGATATTGCTCAATGGATATATTACATGGTTACCTTGGGATGCCAAAGAGGTTGATTTCAATGATTGGTACATCGACTCTCTTTTTAGGTGGGTTTGACAAAGGTAAGGGGGCTTATTTTTCATAAATGCCATGTCTATTTATAGGCTATTGATTGGCCAAGGAGAGCAAGTGTGTCAAGGCTTGCTAGAATGTAATGTCATACCTATTTTTTATTCCTTTAACGCAAATCCCTACTAGCATAGGCTCAAGGCATTCGAGCACCCAAGTGGTTGCTACCGCAATGTATACATTGGAATTTGGTATGAATGGGTTTCTAGGCTTGAGGCACTAGTCTCATCGATTATTGGCTTATCTTACTTAAGGGCTCCTTAAGGGTTGTTATCTCTTATGAGATGATACACTCTTTCTTGACTCTTTTGTTACTTGGGCTTGAGTTAGCAGATTTTGTGCCTTGCTTGTACCTGCTCCTCTCTTTATGTACATTATCAAAACTTAATGAACTTATCAAACAATCCAACTAGATCACAATGGTCTCGGCTACAATTTGTTGCTATGACCTCATAAAGACTCTCTTTGTGGATCCCAGTAGATATATGATCTTGAGATGGCATTCTTCATAGACTAGTTGGTATTCTTTTGAACCAACCTTGGATCCTAGATATATAACCTTGAGTCAACTATTATTATCCTTGTTAAGCATCCATGAATTGAGCTATGAAGTTGTCCATGTAGCCACTTTTGAGAATTTCTCAATGAAGAGATGTTTGAACATAGATAATCCTAGCTTCATGGTGGGATCCAACTTGTAAACCAAGTTTACTCCTTTTCACCTAGGCAAAGGCCAAAAGCTTGATTATTTGTCATTAGATCTATAATATTGAGTCAACTATTATTCTCCTTGTTATGCATCCATGAATCGAGCTATGAAGTTCTCCATGTGGCCACTTTTGAGAATTTCTCAATGAAGAGATGTTTGAGTGTAGAGAATCCTAGCTTCTCGGTGTGGGTAAACCAAGTTTACACCTTTTCACCTAGGTAAAGGCCAAAAGCTTGATCTTATTTGTTAGTAGATACGATGCCATTGGCTATGCATACATTAAGGTATAAGGGTCATCACCCAATCTATACTTGTCTAGTTTCTTTGTGGCTAAAGGGATCTTGGCATGCTCCTTTATAGAAGAGACTATTCCTAGGATACTTACCAAATTTAAAACTAATTTTAACACCAATGCCCATTTTTTACTAAATGCTCAGAATTCTCTTTGCAAAGGTTTGAGATATTGTCTATGGAAGAGCCTAGTATACCAACATTAGACAATAATCTTTCAAATCCATCTAGCTAATTCATTTGCTTTTAAATCTTATCTAATTGCTTTACAATAGTGATTTTTTTCTCATCTACCACTTTGGCTACAATGTTATAACTTTGTGTCCTGAATTATGATTGCTCTATCTTTGATCTTATAATCCCTTGATAAGTTTGTGCAAGAGATGTTTTAATAACAATCTTGCAAGACAACACATTTTCCTCATCTCTAGTATTATTTTGTTTTGTAATTCAAGCTTAGTATTAGCCAAAGTCCAAATTGTAAAAAGTATTATTTTGTAAATGTAAATGTTAGGTCCTACATGCGCTCACATAACACAATAGGAACAAATCCTTGAACCACAAATACATATTTAAGTGGGCATCAAGGACAATAGCTTGTGGGGGTAGATAACCGTAATCACATCAAAAATGGATACAACACTCTATAAGCGGACACTAAATTTTGTTCAAATATTCAATTGATAGCTATGGTAGAGTATGGGCTATCTAAGTTGACATTCTACTTGAGTTATTCATTAAAAATACAGCTAAAGATCCATTACCAATGAAAGAATCTCTCTCTACTTTTCTATCTTTTTTTTTGTCAGAGAGAGATTTTGCAATAAATTTGAAGGGATTTTTGTATACATTATAATGTTAGCGAGAATTTTGCAATAACTTTTTAAGACCCTTATGTATACGTTATAGCATCACCATGATGCAAGATTGTTAAAGCCAATCTAATTTCACACTACTTTAACAACCACAGTCATGGTGATAAATGTTGAATGATAGCATCACCATGATGCAAGATTGTTAAAGTCAATCTAATTTCACATTGCTTTAACAACCACAATCAATGTGATAAATGCTGAATGATACTTAGGAAAAACTCTCATAGATGGATGGCTTAGCCTAGCATCTATGCATTTCTTGGTGCTCAAGGATTTCTCACAATATCTAAGTGTAATACACCCACCACCTATCTCCTACATGTGACATTAGAGTAGTGCATAAGTAGAAATGACACATGTTTGTGTTTTGATGTTTTTGCATCCCTAATGGCATTTTGAAACTTGGCTCCAAGCTTGATACACTCAAGGTAGAAGGAAAATTCAAGTGACTATTTAGCTTGAAATGATGCGGGCTAATGGCTTTTGTAAGATGAGTTATGGATGTGTAACTAGTTTGTAAATGCAATTTCATCGTAGGATGTCTTATCTCTTTCACAAGATGAGTTATGGTTGTGTCACTAGTTCATTAATTGCTTGTGTCTTCCATGTATGCATTACCATGTTAGCATTCTTTCCATCATGTTTTGAAAAAGACAAGGGAAAGTAGGAACAAGTGCCAATATATCCTATACGAGAGTCATCTTTCATGGGTCTAAAAAGGAATCTATTGTATTGCTACTAGAAGTAATATTGAATGGTATGTGCTCTTTCTGTAGTTATATTCAATTATTGTGTATACCTTAGAGAGGGGGAACCTTGATTTTACTATGTTCAATACCTAAATAGTTCAAAACACAACAAGGATTATATGAAGAGTTTATAAGCCTTAGGTTTTTTCATAAAAGGTGTACTAATGATTTTAGGAAGGTCTTGTTGATCTCTTCATTGTTTTCTTTGTTATGTAACATTGTGATCTTATGCAACTACAACAACCACTATCAATACGATAAAATAAACATTAAATCATACTTGGGAAAAACTCTTATAATAGATGGACAACTTAGCCTAAGATCTATCTATTTCTTGATGCTCAAGTATTTCTTACAAATATCTAAGTTCAATACCTGATCACCAAGATCCTACATATGACATTAGAGTGGTGCATACATAGAAATGGGAAAGTTTGTCTTTTAATTTTTTTGCACCCCATAATGGCTTTTTGAAACTTAGCTCCAAGCTTGACATACTCAAGGTAGAAGGAAATCGCAAGTGAGTGTGCTTCTCTCAAAGTCATGCAAGCTAATAGCTTTCATGAGATGAGTTATGGCTATGTAACTAGTTCACGAATGCAATTTGGCCATAGTTATGGTTTTCACAAGATGAATTATAGCTATGCAATTCATTTATGAAATGCTTATGTATCTTCATGTTTGCACTATCATGCTAGTATTCTTTCTATCATATAGAAAGGATAAGGGAAAATAGAACACACACCAATATCTCCTATATCATATTTCATGGATCTAAAAACCGATCTACTGTATCTCTCCTAGAAGTAACATTGCAATGAAATGTGCTCTCTCCTTAGTACTCATTAATTATTGTGTATACCTTTGAGACAAGGAATCTTGGTTTTACTATACTTTATACATAAATGATTTAAAACATAGCAAAGATTATATGAGGAGTTTATATGCCTTAAGTTATAGATGTTAATAACTCCTCCTCATCATAGTCAATTATTGTAGCCTTGACCTTCCTTTACCAAAGCATTCGAGCTTGTAGACCTAATTGTAGTGCTATTGGATGTCTTACATTTAAGGCAATCTTCATACATATGAGTGATGCCACACTCGTTATATCTTTGATTAGCCTTGCTTTCTTAAAGAGGTTCATGCTTCTTTAGACAATTGTTTGGCATATGCCTATGTTGATTGTGATTTCAACATTTGATAGTCTAACAGGCTTCAATCATGCCTCCCCCTCATTTGCATCCTAACACCATCACTAGAATCAAATGGTAGTCTGTAAGGATTATGTTGCCTTTTTCATCTCATATAACATAGGGATTTATGTATTCCTCTCTTTTCAATGGCTCTTTTTTAAAGTGCACAAGAGCATCACTTGGAGGATGAGTTATGATGGACCTAGAGATCTTGGTATCCCTAAAGGATTGCTCTCTATTCTTTGTGCAACAATTCTTTAATAAAGAGAGCCATGCATGGTCAATTGTTGGGGTCTTTGGAAAAAAAAACATCTATTCAACTATTCATATTCAGCATTTGTGTTTGGAATAGGATAGAGAAACCTTTTTAGGGCTACCATGTGTAGGATATAGAGAAGCCTTTTTAGGGCTCTACACAATAAAGCTAATTCATGGTTGAAGCAACCACAAGTAGTGCTTACCAACTAGGTCTAGGACACTTTGATGATAGAGGTGATCCCAACCACAATGTCTTCACTAGATATTTTATCAATACATTTATGGATACTTCATACTTTCTGTGACTTTTGAGAGCTCTTACTACTATCGATTAAAGCCAATCCTAATGTCTTGTCATATTGAGCTTTGTACTGCTCTTATCTGGTTGCGATATGCAAGTTCTTACCTCTTTCTAGTTTCAACTTCTTTCCCTATGGAGGCCATTGATTCGAGCCACATCATTTAGGGCATTGATCCAAATTGCTTCATCTAGCATACTATTGATATTTGATCTATCTAAGAGTGAGTGATGCACAGATCGGACGTTGTATGCATGCATAGTGAGCACCGGAAGGTCCCCAAGAACAAAAGAACTCTACTTTTGCACAAAGAACAAGGAAGAAAGCTTGCACGACATGAAGGAAGAGACTAATTGGGTACAATTTCCCCCCATGCCTTGTGTGAGCGCTCCACAAAGCATGTATTTGATATGTTATTCATCTCCAAGCTCAAAAAATAGCCCGATTTACAATTAGCACGCTTCAGCTTTTGTGTTTGCCACTAAAGAATTAAAGCTATTGGGTGCCCAAGGAGTCGGGCGGTATCCAAATACAATGTCCAATACAAATATTTAAATCGTGCGTCCATGTGCATACAAAAATAATAAATAAATATCAAGTGCTTCAATAAATAAGCGCATCAAAATATTGGTGCCATGCCTAAGATGCGCGCCCATCGAAAATGATAATGATTTGAATTCATGCTATCCTCTAGTGCTTCCCAACGCCACTGTTGCCTGCTCTACACATCAACTGAAGCATTCACAATTGTTAGAAAATAATAAAATTAAATCGACAAAAGTGAATACCTAGTAGTCTTCAGCTACAAAATAAATAAATTGGTTAGAACTCAATCCTAACCTTAATTTATTATGAGTGCGCACTCTAAACTTGATAAATGTCTGTTAATTTAAATATGTATTTTGCGAAATCGCCCGCTATGGAATCACCCACTTGCACAGTAAATTAACAAGACACCCAAAAAGGACAGGCGTCCCAATCGACTTTTCGCACAAGGAATCCACCTTGTGTATGAGCCTCGGCAATAAACTTTTACGAAATCCATCACAAAACCTCACGGAATCCACCGTGGAATATGTCTCCTGGCATCAATGAGTTGCTATCCATGGTCTCAAAAATACTCTTAGCTTAGATACTTTTTGTAAGAGCCTTGGTGACAACCTTGGCATTCAATATTCTAGTGTTGGATTTCTCTTATGTAGGCTCTTGACCTTAGAGACATAATCATTCATGTTTAACTCTTTTTGTTATTGCATACTTAGCATTTGTACAATGAGGTTATCCCAATATTTGCATTTGATTAAATGCATAATAAAATGGTATTTGAAAGTGGAGAATGATGACTTCTTAGTAGCATCTAGACCCATGAACCACATTCGTCCTTTTTTGTGCAAGCATGACCCAAAGGTCTATGCTCTTTTCAAGTTCAAGGTGAGGTCATTCACCTCACATATTCTCTCAAAACACTCTATTAAGTGAAATGAGTCATCTCTCACTCAATAGTGATCTCTATTCTGTGATTTGTTATATCATTGTGGTTAGCTCAAAGTCCACTATGGCATGGAAGATGTCCAGAGGGCTCCAATAGGTTATGTTGAATATGATATTGGATTCACATCTATTTAACTCAATGATTCTATTGATGAGTAGATGAATGTGGGCACACTACAGGCGATGGGTGCCCATCACTATCACTTCATTCGTTATTCTTTCAGTGACATTTGAATAATGGAAGGCTGGTCACACATTGTGACTATTGGAGTTTCCATATCTTGAGTCTCCCTCTCTCTTGCACACTACAAGCGGTGGGTGCCCATCACTATCACTTCATTTGTTATTCTTTCAGTGACATTTGAATAAAGGAAGGCTGGTCACACATTGTGACTATTGGAGTTCCCACATCTTGAGTCTCCCTCTCTCTTGCTCTCTTACTCTATCTGCCATAGCTCACACCTCTCTTACTTCCACTTCTCGTGTTTTCACTTGGGCTTCACCCTTCAACCGATATTAGAGCCTTCTTCTCTGTGAGCTCGAGCTCAATCTGGCATTGCTTGAGCTCTCATTTGAGTTACCTACAGCAAGGTTTCACTATTGTCAACCACAGCTCCACCTCTTGAGGTTTGTATGAGCTCTCATTGCTCCAAGACTTCTCAAGACCTATTGGGGCTATCTTAGGGCATTCTTGAGCCTACATTGAGCTTATTTTAGGGAGTATTCAACATAGTATTTAGGGTTGGAAATACAAAAACGTTTTTTTAGATATGGCCATTTCAAGCACTTGTGCTTGCTCAACCACTCCTTGGCATTGGACAAAGGCTTTTGCATTGTTTACTACTCCTCTCGACATTGACCATTAACATTGAGCATTGGTTTTGAGTCATTGAGCTTTAGGTATTAACTGTGCATATAGGGCAGCATGCTATCATAAAATAGGGATATCCATATCTTCAATGTTTGGAGCTCGTATATGCTTTTGGGGATGCTCGTATACCTATGATTTGTTGCCGAATACTTGGGGGATCATATGTCATTGGTTTGAGATGCTATTGGACTAATTTGAGCACTCTTTTTTCCTACAATATGGCTTTGGTCTATACTGTGTTTGTTTTTTCTTGCAATATGGCTGGTCAAATAGTGCCATCTTCAACATTGAAAAGTTGGATGGTAGCAATTAGGGCTATTGAAAGATCCAAATTTGGTAGGCTTTGGTGCAGAAATCTCAAATTAGGCTGATCAAATGTAAGAGCATTAAGCTTGAAGGTCAAGATCAAGATATATGGGATGACTTTGATGAAGTTTGTAGGTCCACACTTATCATGTCCCTCAATAAGCAAGTTTATTATAATGTTATCATAGATGGGTAGTCTACATGGGATCTTTGGGAGAAATTTGGTAATCTCTATGATAAGCAGAGCCCTGCTTCTTAGATGTATTGGCTAAAGTAGCTTATAGACCTTCGTATGAAGAAAGGTACCAGTGTTTCTCGGCACTTGAGCGAGTTTCATGCTATAATTGGCCAATTGTCATCACAAGGTATTGACTTTAAGGACAATCTTCCACACCTTTGTTCCTGTTGGTCACACTGCTTGAGTCTTTGGACACATTCCATACTGCAATGTGTGCAAATATTATTGAGAATGGGCTGAAATTATGTGATATAGAGAATGCACTCTTGATAGAGGAGATAAATAGGAAGAATGTGGATGCTTCTCGTGCTTCTCATGCTTTGACTGCTCAAGGTTACCATGATGGCAAGAGTGGGAATGATACTGTGGTAGAGACTTGCAGAAGTCTCATTTTGAGTCCTGTGGATAGTCTCTCAATAAGTCTCGTGGATGCAAGTCTGATTTGACATTCCATTATTGTGGGAAAGTAGGACATATTAGGCTACATTGCCATAAAATGCGGGATGACAAGCACAAGGAAAACGACGAAGGGAAAGCACATGACAAGTCTAATGATCGTAGCATTGTCCCTGCTAAGTCCAGTGCTAAGATCGAAGAGATCAATGTAGTGCAACAACCTAACTCTAATGATGATTACATACTTGTAGCTTCTTCTTTGGATGAGTCATAGCTGATTGATGCCTCACCTGGTTTTACTTAGTGTCGATTGATGGATTCAGGGGCTTTATTTTATGTGACCCTCATAGAGAGTGGTTCCACCCCTATCGTAGTATGATTGGATTTGTCCATTTGGGGAAGGACTTGGCATTGCAGATAGTTGGTATTGGTAATATTCGACTGTAGTTTGGTTTAGGTAGTATGTTTACTTTGCATAATGTTCAACATATATCGACTCTCACAAAGAGTATTATCTCTATTGGAACACTAGATGATGAGGGTTGCTTTATTTCCTTTGGGGATTCTTCTTGGAAGATCACTCGTGGGAACCTTTGTTCTGACACATGGTGCCAAGTCTGGCACTTTATATCCCTTGGTTGTATCTGGATATGTAGATCATGTTTTGTATGTGGTGATTGCGGTTCCACATGTATCTATTTGGCATCGTCACCTTGGGCACGTGTCCTTAAAGGGAATGAAAATGCTTACTTGTTTGCAATATCTTCCACTCCCCCTTGACTATAAGTATTTTGATTCATGTGATCATTGTTTATATGACAGGTAGATACATAGTACCCATAAGAAGTTTGGCACTTTGCGCATGGGTGAGCTTTTGGTTCTTGCTCATTTTGATGTCCATGGACCTATGCTCTATCAGTCATTAAAAGGTATGAAGTACTTTGCCACATTTATTGATGATTGCTCACATAAGGTCTGGGCATATCCCATAAAGCTGAAATATGATGTTTTGGTTACCTTTCAGGGTTGGCTTGCATTGGTTGAGAACCAATCTAGGTATAGGCTAAAATGCCTATGGTCAGATAATGAGGGCAAGTATGTCTCTAAAGCCTTTGAGCAATTTTGCAATGAGAGGGATATTCAACGTCAATTGACCACCTTATACACCCCACCCCAGAATGGTATGGTTGAGCACATGAATAGGACAATATAGGAAAGGGTTTGTAGTATGCTTACCCAGGTAGACTTATCACAATAGTTTTGGGTTGAGGTGATGACTATTTCCGTGCACTTGATCAATCAATCTCCTTGCAATACTATTAACTTTCAAGTTGCAGAGGAGGTGTGGTTTGGAAAACCTCCCTCATATGCTCATTTGTGTGTCTTTGGTTGTGAGGCTTTTTTCCATGTATCCAAGGACAACCACACAACACCAGATCCTAAGTTTGTGAAATGCATTCTTGGTTATGGATATGTAGGTGAGATGAGCTATCACCTATGGGATCCACAAGCTCAGAAAGTCATGTGCAGCCATGATGTAGTTTTCCATGAGGAAAAGATGCATAAGTAGCCTAAGTGGATAGTCGAGATATGTAGGGTTATATTTTAAGAGGAGTCTCTCTTGCTCCTGTACAGCTAGCTAGATAGCGTGCAACAGTAGCTGATGCTCTAGTAGCCCATGATCATGATGTTAGATAGAATGTGCAAGCTCCTTAACCTTGCCTTGAGACGCTCTGCTAGAGCTAGACGTCCTCTTGAGCAATTTGAGCCCTCCGTTGATTATATGATGGTGACAAATGCATGTGAGCCTCTCACTTATGATAAGGCCATGCATCGTGGTGAGAGTCACTATTGGGAGAGGGCCATGCAGTCAAAGTTTGACTCTTTACAAAAAAATCATACATCTAGGTTGGTTCTTTTGCTTGGTGGAAAGTGTGCATTGCCATGCAAGTGGGTGTACAAGTTCAAGAGAACCCATGGAAACCCCAAGCCTACCTATAAGGCCAGATTGGTTGCTAAGGGTACTAAACAAGAGCATGGTGTTGACTTCAAGGAAGTATTTTCTCCTGTAGTCAAGATGACTACCCTACGCTTGGTATTAGCATTAGTTGCTCAGTTAGATCTGGACCTTTATCACATGGATGTTAAGACACCTTTCTTACATGGGTACTTGCATGAGGAGGTTTATATGCAACAACCTAAGGGCTTTAAGGAAAAAGACAAGGAACACTTGGTGTGCAATTTGAGAAAGAGCCTTTATGGCCTTAAGCAGGCACCTAGGGAATGGTACCACAAGTTTGATGCTTCTATGCATTCATAGGGTTGTACACAGTGATATGGATCCATGTTTATACACGAAGAAGGCTCATGATGGTAGCCTTTTGATTTTGGCACTCTATGTGGATGACATGTTGATTGTTGTTTGGGAGAGATCCTAATGAGCTGGATGCTTTAAAAAGTCAGCTTAAGAAGAGCTTTGAGATGAAAGACATGGGATAGGCCTCACATATTCTTGGCATGTGCATTATGCATGGCCACTCTCAGGGGCTCCTTTACTTGTCATAGAAGGAGTATATCTAGAAGGTCCTTAAGCGGGTTCATATTTAGGATGTTAAGCATATTGGGTGTCCTTTGCCTTCTCATGTGAAGGTGATAAAGGCCAAGTATCCGCATTCTGATGAGCAGATGGCCAAGATCCCTGATGCATCCAACCTACAGTGGGTAGTTTGATGTATGCCATGATAGCCACTCGTCCTGGCATAGCTTTTGTAGTGGGAGTTGTGGCATACTATGTGGCTACACTTGGCAAGCGGCATTCGGATTCCATCAAGGGTATCATGAGGTACCTGAAGGGCACAATAGATATGTGCATATGTTATGGTGGCTAGAATACATGAATCATGGGGTATATTGACTCTGTTATGCAGGACATGTAGATAGTAGGAAATCCACCTCTGGCTATGTATTTACCTTTGCTGGGTGTGTTGTTTCTT
Source organism: Lygodium microphyllum (assembly GCF_053477565.2). NCBI lineage: Eukaryota > Viridiplantae > Streptophyta > Polypodiopsida > Schizaeales > Lygodiaceae > Lygodium > Lygodium microphyllum. The sequence goes on along the minus strand of NC_141155.1, from coordinate 106,285,040 downwards.
GGATGTCTAGGATGTAGAAATGCACAGCCCTCTCTACTACCGAAGGCCGAGTATGTTGCAATAACTGAGGCTTGCAAGGAGGCTCTCTGGTTAGTAGGCCCTTAGTATGACTGACATGGTCCCTACACTTTATTTGGATTCTCTGAGTGTTATCCAGTTAGCCAAGAATCCGGTCTTCCATGCGAAGATGAAGCACATTGAGGTGTGGTACCACTTTATTAGAGAAGTCATTGAGGATAAGTCTATTGACCTTGTCAATATCTCAACTAACCAAAATCCTATAGATTTGCTCACGGAAAGTCTCTCAGTAGAGTGTTTTGCCTTCCTTAGGAAGGTGATGGGCATTGGATGAGATGACCTCTATTCCTCATCTTGTTATACTCTATGCATACATTGTACTTTGTCATTTTTTTCTTTTCCCTCTTCACTCGAGGGACATTTGCCTTTAAGTGGAAGATTGTTGGGGATTGTTGGGGGTAAAGGTGCATGTGCCTAGCTGCTCGTGTATTACTACATTGATAGTACCCGTAGCTACACACTGTAGTTGGTGGGTGCCCATCATTGTCACTTCATTCTTTATTCTTTCAGTAACATTTAAATAAAGGGAAGGCCGGTCACACATTGTGACTGTTGGAGTTCCCACATCTTGAGTCTCTCTCTCTCTCTTGCTCTCTAACTCCATCCACCATAGCTCATACCTCTCTTGCTTCCGCTTACTCGTGCTTCTCCCTTCAAAGTGTGTTTAGGACTTGAAGTCTTGCTTTCCTTGGGAGTTGGGATCTCTAAGCCACAACATAAGCACATGCACTCATGGTTCTTGGCTCTAAGTTAGTGTGCTCTTCATCTCTTGGTAGTTTATATTTTTGCTTCTCTCTCCTATTACGGTTTTCGTTTTTTTCTTATTAGTATGTTTTGCTTTTGATGAGCTTATTTTGTGTGTTTTAATTATGTTTTCACCTTATGTGTAATATCTCTTTAAGATTTTGTACAATGGTTATTGCCCTAGGGTTTCATAATGTCTATCTTGTTTGTATGGTCTTGCCCTTCCCCAAGCTTGTGTATGCTATATTTCAAGAGTTTGTCATCTAACTTGTTTCCAGTGTATTTTTTTGGGAGTCCCTACTAAGAAATATGCTCAAAGACTTGGTGATTAAAGCTCTTTTAACATCTAAACTTGGCATCTTAGCTAAGATTTACATATGTATAGGCAAGGCATATACACACATATACTCATGTACTCACTTGCTTATTGAATGTTAAATAATACATGAAATGTATGTTTTACACACACACACACACACACACACACACACACACACACACACACACACACACGCACGCACGCACGCACGCACGCACGCACGCACGCACGCACGCACGCACATGCACATGTATGAAAGTCAAGAAGTTTTTGATTTACTATCCCTCTTTACATTGCAATATAGGTAACTTTTGGTGATAAAACACCTTTAAAAATTTAGCTTACAACCATATTTGGGGATGATAAGTGATGATTTTTTGTATGAAATATGGCCATTTTTTTGCATTTTGGATCTCTTTTATAACCAAATTTGCAAAATTTTGTCCAAAAAATTCCATGGTTTTTTCACTACGAACTTCACTTCAAATTTTGATTGCAATTCAACCATTCAAGAATAAGTCCTTAATTCCTTCTATATTCAATGCAATTGTATGTATGTCTGTGCTAATGCCTTTGTGCTCAACCAATCCTTTAGCTTTATTCATTTAGCATTTCAAGTGATCAAGCAATTCCTTTCTATGCTTTCACTCAATTCGTTCAGTGAAATGCAGAGAACAATAGTTCCTAGATGACTTTGGACTTACAACCTAATCAATCATGCAAGTTCAAGTGCTTACGACTTTATTCTCTTTTGGCAATTCAAAAAGAGGTGGCTCTATCAAGACTTGGTTTGCTTTTGTTAAGATCAAATGAATCACTTCTTCAAGCTTGAGGAACCTTGGTTGGTAAGGTAAGCAAGTAGACTTGGTCTCAAGTTTGAATGAGTAAGCTCAAGTCAATTTAAGCAAGCACACAGACTTGCTTAAGTAGTCCGCTTAAATGAGATTAGCTAAATGTCAAGTTTAAAAGCTCAGGTCAAGTCATGTAATGAGACAAAGTCAATTCAAGTGAGTATGCTTAATTGACTTTCTAGCTCACAAGTAAGCTAATTGTAAATAAGCTCAACATGTGTGTGTTCGTCAAGACAAGCAACGATCTCAAGTTGAAATCCTTGTAAACAGATTTGACGCAAGTTCGATTGTGATTAAGAGAAGTGTGAGTAAGAACACTTACTTAAGTAGCTTAACAAGTCTATATTGAGATTTAATTAGGTAACCTTAGCTTTTGGTTATGTGGGTGGCCTTGTTTAAATCTTTATGGTTATGTGAGTGGCCTTGTTTAAATATTTTTGTCACTTAACAAGTGAGTTTGATAGCTTTCAAAATTTAGAAACTTGGGTAGGTAGACTACTTTATGGGTAGGCAAACTAGTCTAAGGATAGATAAGTTTGCTTGGTTGAAGCCTAATGGTTTCTAGGTAGTCTTTGGCATAGCCCAAATGTTGGCTTTAGCATAGGAGAGTATGCTCTTGCAAGCTCAAGTCAAAGTGTATTGACATAATCATATGTTTGTCTCACATAAGTAGGATGGATTGAGCTTTGACTTCAAGAGTACGAAAGCCCACATCAAGCATGCTTGAGTCTTAGTGGGTAGACTTGGCCTAAGTGAGATAACCTTGAGTTTAGTTAACCTTGAGTCTAAGTGGTTTTGAGTAGCCAGTCTTAGGTAAGCTTGGGTAAGTTTAGGACAAGCAAGCTTGATGTGAGGTAGACTTCATAGTAGTAGGCAAGTTTAAGAGGGGTAAGCTCACTCAATGATAGGCAAGGTATTAGTGAATGAGATTAGTAGTAGGTAAGTTGAAGAGTGGTAAACTTGTTAGTGTGGTCAGCAAGCTTAGCCAGGGTGGACTTACTAGTGGTAGACAAGATCGAGTTTATAATAGTAGACAAGCCAATAGTAACCTAGGCCAATGGTGGGCAAGCTTGATGAGGCCTCTAAAAGTTGGGAAAGCCTAAGGGGATAAACCTCTTGGTGGTAATAAGCAAGGAGTAGTTTTGATCATTAGTAGGCTTAGCTTAGCTATGGTAGGCTTCTAACTGGTGGCCATGGATAGATGTTATATACACTAACTAATAGGTAGGGATGACTCCTAGTAGTAGGTAAATTTAGTAATAGGCTAGAACAAGCGAGGTTAAGGAGTAGCATCTAGTAGTAGGTAAGTGGTAGGTGAGATTTCAATAGAAGGTAGGGCAAATGATAGGCAAGCCTAGTGCTAAGCTCATTAGTGGTAGCCAATCTTATATAGACTACTCCATTTGTTGAGAATCAAGCTTGTGATCGGTATCACTGGCATGACCAATCTTATATAGATAGCTGTAGTCTTAGCTGTCACTCTGCATGCGTGTTGTAATAACTGAGTCAATCAGACTCAACCACAGTTAGTGGTATGGTCAGTTAGTGACCTAGTGTGTTTTCAATTATGTGTGATGACTTTAGAAAGTATTATGGAATAATGAGTAGTAGAGAACAAGAGAGTACACTACTCTCTGTTACAGCTCCATCTCTCTCTCTCTCTCTCTCTCTCTCTCTCTCTCTCTCTCTCTCAAATCTTAACATGGTATTAGAGCCATGTAGCATGAAACCCAGTGAGCCTATGAGCTTGGATTGCGGGAGTAGGAGCCTGATTCTATGCAAGAAGTGATCGGCAGCCATAACAAATCTTTGAAGGATATGTATCAGTTTCTTGTGAAGTCCATATTTGCTTGAGCCTATTGAGGCTTGATAGAAAGGATCAATAACATATGGTGGGGCTTGGGAGCATGCCTTAGTGGCCAACATAATGGGAATGTATTGAGCGTGACTGGTCCAGATTTGCGCTTGCTGATTTGTTGCATGGACATCATAGGTATTCATACTGATGAAGGTTGAAGTGTGGTCAGTACAGTTGGAATTATGGAGCATCATATGAAGAGTATTATTTAGCATGTATATCATTGAGCTCTTAAACATTAGTAGATTACTCCATCCCAATCAGGATGACTTGCCCATAAACTATGCTTGTTCTTTTTGAGTGAAAGATGAACATGTTTCAAGTATAAAATGCTTGGATTTGGGATATTCAACCTCATGGGATGCTTGACAATGAGCATGGCTTCAATCACATGCATTTGGACTTGATTAGGAGGAGTTAAAACTCATATTTGAAGTTGAATTTTTAGATAGGGTGTTATTCTAAAATAAGGGTAGCTCATACTTGACTTCTTGAAGCTTAGTGAAGGTTAGTTGGTACCCATAAATGCTTGAATATTTCTCCATGAATGCAAGATAGTTTGTGGAGTGCAATGAACCTTGGATGCTCAGATCTAGACTGGGTCATTGCTGGTTATGAGAAAATGGTGGCTGTTTACAGCCTATGAGAAATGTATCTACCACTGTTACCAGAAGATGGAACAAGCATTGATGCTTCTATGGCCATGTATTGACCTATAGATATTGTGGAACATGCATACTATGGTTGGAGACTATTTTGAACTGAGAATACCTTTGTTTTAGCAGAAGAGTTCATTGTTGGTTATTTCAGATTGTTGTCTACTGAAAGTTGAGACATAACTACATAAACTGCATGCAATCAATGAGATCTACATGCAATGCTACTCTCCTCAGATGTTAGGACAAATGACTGGAGATGTTTGGCATGCTTCTATGCCAATAAATCACTGGTTATTACAGAGTTTTAATGTCATAAACTCTTGGACTGAAACTATCCTGATTGAACTTGAATGAAGTTTTGGGGATTCTCATTTGAGAATTGATGCCTGCTACATGTTAGTTGAGCTAGACTGAACTGAATGCATGGTACCTATATATGTACATGAGTTGCTTGAGTGTTATGAAAACATTTTAAGTAGTGAAAAGACACAATGGATTGTAGGGAGTTAAGCATTGACAAGTTGCATAAAGCATTGAATACTTTTAGCTACAAATATGGCAAATGCTACATGTACCAATAAAATCATTCAAGTTGTGGAGAAAAGCTAGACAATAAAAACTTTGCTTTGTGAAAGTTTAGGATGCAAAACTTCTTGAATGGCAGGAAGCTATTGGGATTTATGTATGGGAGCCGAAGTGGAACCCGAATTGCCCTGATCGGAATTCGACTCATGATCGACAGAGAGCACACCGACAATGATTGGAAAGAGAAAGCAAAGTGCTACATTGGTTCTCCTTATGCATTGCAGATGTGATGGCTATGCAAATTACAAGTTGTTAGTCCCCAAAAGGTACTTGGGATATTCTCATGAAGAATTATGGTAATGTTACTCATGCTAGAAAGATATAGCTGAAGCAACAAGTTTAAAACATGTCCAAAAATGGCAGAGCATTCAAGCTTATACAATAGAGATAAAGACCATAGTAGATCAACTTGCTAATATTGGTTCTAAAGTCTCATAGGATGACATGATTACAATTACATTGAATGGACTAGGCAAGTTTAAAGCTTTTGATACTTCGATTTTTGTAAGAGTAGATCCCCTTGACTGAGATGAACTACTTGCATTGTTGCTACACGAGGAAGTCAAACTTGGTCTCAATATAGGTTAAGTGCCTCTTAGAGTAGAGATACTATATTTTACTCTAGTCAAATAGTGAGCTAGAGGTGGTAAAGCTCATGGAGCTTTTTGAGGTCGTGGTGGAGACACTCGGAATACGTATGGACAATAGCAACAAAATGCATGGCAAAGCTCGAATGCGCAAAGGAAATGATGATATGGAGCTTTTAGAGGCAGGGGGAGATCACCTAGAGGCAGAGGTGGCTCTTGTAGTTGCATGAGTAGTCTAACAGGGATAAAGATTGTGATGATTATTGTGAAAGATATGGACACATAGCAAAGGATTGTCATAAAAGGCAAGCAGATATGAAGGCAAAAGGTAGACAACATGGAAATTATCCATCATCTAGTGGTACACAAGATGATTAGGGAGATAGGTTGTTTGTTATGCAACATGTTCCTAAGAATACATCTAAGCAAGGCAAGGATGAAAAATGGTATATAGACTCAGGAGCATCCAATCATATGACTTCGCATGGTGAGTGGTTTGATGAGATGATAGTAGGTTCCCATGGACATATATGCATTGGTGATGACACACAACATGATATTCAACATACATGCATGTGTGTTTGATTATGTTAATGATGCCTAATGGTAGAAAAGAAGAATCTATATGATGTACTACATGTGTCTTCTATTGCTAAGAATATATTGTTACTTGGACAGATGGCAAGAATAGAACCTGCAAGTTAGATTCAACAAAGATGGTTGCTTTATTGAGGAATATGGAATTGGCTACAAACTGATTGCTAAAGGCAAGAGAGATGGTAAAATGTTCACTTTGGATGCATTTATCCCTGAATTAAAATTAGCCATGTTTGCCCATGGTGATGGAGTAGTTAGAGATGTAGAAATATGGCACAAATGCATTGGTCATGTAAATATGTAGAAAAAGAGGTCATACTTGGCTTGCCAAAGTTCAAGTATATAGATCTTGGACATGTTTGCTTTGCTTGTCAGTTTGGAAAACAAGCAAGGTTTCCATTCATGAGACATGTTAGAAATGGTTCGAGACCTTTGTAATTGATACATTTGGATGTTTGGGGTCATGCCCCATAATTCATCTATTGGTGGTGCCAGGTATTATGTATCATTTATCGATTATATCTAGGTATACGTGGCTGTATATTCTGAAGCACAAGGATGATGTGCTTGACATATTCTAGGATTTTAAGACACATGTTGAAAATGAGTTTGGATGTTATATCTCATGTCTAAGATTTGATGGAGATGGAGAATATGTCTCTAGAGATTTTGACAAGTACTTGGCAAAATATGGCATAAAAAGGCAGCTCACATGTAGTTGCATACCACAGTAGAATGAAATGGTTCGAGACCTTTGTAATTGATACATTCGGATGTATGGGGTCATGCCCCATAATGCATCTATTGGTGGTGCCAGGTATTATGTATCATTTATTGATTATGTCTAGGTATACGTGGCTGTATATTCTGAAGCACAAGGATGAGGTGCTTGACATATTCTAGGATTTTAAGACACATGTTGAAAATGAGTTTGGATGTTATATCTCATGTCTGAGATTTGATGGAGATGGAGAATATGTCTCTAGAGATTTTGACAAGTACTTGGCAAAATATGGCATAAAAAGGCAGCTCACATGTAGTTGCATACCACAGTAGAATGGTGTGGCTCTAGAGAGAAAGAATAGTGTACTTCTGGAAGCTGCCAGGGCAATGCTTAATGAAAAGAACTTGCCAAATACGTACTGGGTTGAAGCAATTGTCAATGCTATTTATGTACTGAATAGAACACCCACATTTGGAATTCATGATTTGACACCGTATGAGAAGTCATATGGTCATAAGTCCGATATTAGTCACTTCAAAGTGTTTGGTTGTATTCCCTACATACATGTACCTCATGAAAAAGCTATTTTAAGTGTTTTTCTTGGCTATGCATGGGATAGAAAGGCCTACAAGTGTTATAATATGTCTACTTGGGAGACTAGCACGGATGTAGTGTTTGATGAGCTAACATCATGGTATGGTGATCCAAATGTAGTGGTTTTTGATGAGTCAGCTAGCCCTACTCATGCTAAAAATTATCCCTCAACTAGTACTACCATGAGTGGACCTGCAGGTGATGGTACTTCTACTATTAGTCCTTGGACACGATGACTACGCAGTCATGTTTTTGCATCCACTGACATGGACATGTTAGTAAGGGGGGGATTAGATAAAGGCAAAGAGAAGACGTTTGATGATGTATCTAGCCCACTTATATAGCTGGATACAAGTCACCTAGCAATGACATTCTTGACAGTGAATTGGGCATACCATCAGTTATGATGCCTAGTGCAAGGCAAAGCAAGTATGTGATGACTCATGAGAGAAAATCGCATAGTGAACCGCAATTGAGAAGGTCTGAAAGGGTTAGGAAACCAATTGAAACATTGACATATAGTGGGTATTCAACTCGACATTATGCATACATGACAAAAGTTATGGGATACAAATAACCTATTAAGTTCAGTGGGGCAGTTGCATATAAAAATTGGTGTGTTGCCATGGATGAAGAATACATAGCACTGGCTGAAAATGACACATGGGATTTGGTTAGTTTGGCTAAAGAGAAAACACCCATTGGCTATAAATGGGTTTATAAAGTGAAATGCAAGGAAGATGGTTCATTGGAAAGGTATAAAGCTCACTTGGTTGCAAAGGGATATGTACATCGGTATGGCTTAGACTATGAGGAGACTTTCAACCCGGTTGCAAAGATGGCAACCGTAAGAATAGTCATTGCATTAGTAGCTTCTAAGGGATGGAAGTTATGGTAGATGGATGTCAAAAATGCATTGTTGAATGGTGAATTGATTGAGGAGGTGTATATGGAATAGCCTAAGGGCTATGTACACCTTGACTATCCAACACATGTATGTAGGTTGAAAAAGGGCTTGTATGCACTGAAATAGGCATTGACAACATGGGATGCTCATATCAATACTTATTTACAATAGCTTGGTTTTTAGATGGGTCATGCGGACTACCATAGCTTGTTTACAAAGAAGACAGAGAATGGTTATGTTCTCTTGGTGATTTATATGGATGATTTGATCATCATTGGAGATGATGAACATGGGATTGTTGAAATTTAGTCATAGTTATAGGCTGAATTCAACGTGAAGGATCTTGGAGAACTAAAATACTTCCTTGGGATTGAGGTTATGTCTACACCTCAAGGTATATGGCTAGTGCAAAAATAGAATGATCATGATATGTTGTTGAAATATGGCATGGAGTGTAAAGCCATGAAAACACCATTGGATCAGAATGTCAAACTTGCAGTTGATGTTGGGAATGAAATAGAGAATATCACTATGTATAAATAGATGGCAGGTAGCCTAATTTATCTCACTATCATCCATTCTAACCTCAATTATACAATGGGGTTGATTAGCTAGTTTATGCAGAAGGCTCATAAGCCACATCTAGATGCAGTTAGGAGGATTATGTGAAAGGGTATTGTTGATTATGGGCTATTTTATGAGCATGGAAAGTCATTTGACTTGACAGGTTATACGAATGCTGATTGTGCTGATTGTGCCTATGACAGAAGTTCAACCAGTGGTTATGCCTTCAGCTATGTAGTAGTATGATCAATTGGAGTAGTAAGAAGCAGCTAACCATTGCTTTATCTAGTAGAGAGGCAAAATACAAGGGTGTAGCCTTAGCAGCATGCCAAGCAGTTTGGCTTGTGAAACTACTACATGACTTGGGTATACAGTTAGACATGAAGGTCACCTTGCATTGCAACAACCTCAGTAGTGTGATGTTGAGCAACACCGTCTATCATGCTAGATCCAAACACATAGAAGTTCATTACCATTTCATTAGGGAGATGGTACTTACTGGACATATTGATCTACTTCATGTGAAGATAGAAGACCAGGCAGCAGATATATTTACCAAATCACTTGGTAAAGAGAAGTTTGTGCATTTCAGGGAGCTACTTGGAGTACATCAGTTAGCTTGAGCTTGAGGGGGAACGTTGAGAATCAAGCTCGTGATTAGTATCACCAACATGACTAATCTTATCTAGATAGCTATAGTCTTAGCTATCACTCTCCATGTGTGTTGTAATAATTGAGTTGATTAGACTCAACCACAATTAGTGGTATGGTCAGTTAGTGACCTAGTGTGTTTTCAGTTATGTGTGACTAGACCTTAATGTATTATGGAATAATGAGTAGTAGAGAACAAGAGAGCATACTACTCTCTGTTACAGCTCCATCTCTCTCTCTCTCTCTCTCTCTCTCTCTCTCTCTCTCTCAAATCTTGATAGACTTAGTGGGTAAGCTTGTTAGCAGTAGCCAAGTTTTGGCAATAGATAGACTTAGTGGGTAAGCTTGAATAGATTCTTGGTGGTGGGCAAGCTTAGGTAGACACGATTCTTAGTCATAAGCAAGCATAGCTGGAGTAGATTTCTTAGGGGTAGGAAACGTAAGCTAACAATGTAGGAAAGGTTGGTGTAGGCTAGCCTAGCTTGGCAAACCCAAACTTGAGGCCTTTGGATGTAATTGTGAGCATGTGCTAGTTAGGAATATGGTGGTTATAAAGGCTATCTTTGAAATGGAAGGGTTAGTCAACTCATTTTCTTCCATGGTTCTAGTGACACTTCAAACTCAATCACTCCACTTCTTTTTATACCGTCACAGTAGATGGATCTCTCCCTCTTACTCAATACTTTGTGTGCTTCTCTTTTCTCTCTTCTCCTTTCATGGCCTTGCATCAAGGCCATATAAGTAAGTATGCTTCTTCTCTTCCTTTACAAGCATGACATATGATGTCTCTATGGAAAAGGATATGAGTGCTAGTGGTAGCCTTGGATACAATGGTAAAAGAGAAGAAGATGAGTATTAGTGGTAGCCATGGGTAGCATCTTAGGGAAACAAGCTTGTAGCTACCAAAGAAATAAAGTTATGGGTCATGGATAGTCTATAGAGAGATCTGAGAGTCCCTTGTTGGCCGTCATGGTGGAGGATAGTTGGTTGAAAGAGGTGTGATTGGATGAAAGCAATGAAGGTGTGCTACAATGTGAGAAGCAGCCAATTAAGAGAGTAGAAGAAAGTACCAAAGAAATGGAGTTATCGGTCATGGATAGCCTACAGAGAGAGCTAAGAGTCCTTTATTGGCCATCATGGAGGATAGTTGGTTGAAAGAGGTGTGGTTGGATGAAAGCAATGAAGGTGTGCCCTACAATGTAAGAAGCAGTCAATTAAGAGGGTAGAAGAAAGGGGCGCGAATGCTAATCAAGAGAGTAGGAGGAGGAAGGCAACATGTTATTCAGGGAATGATGACAAATGTATGCTGATCATGGAATGCATATATTGCCTTATCTACGATACCTAGACATTGAGTTGGCTACTATTGTATATGATAATGGTAGGCTAGGTTGGTCAATATTAGGTGAGGAAGCATTGCTGTTATGATTTGACTTAATGATACAAGTGTCGGTTGTAGCAAGCCAAGTGGGAAAAAGTGTAATCATGTGCTAAAAACGAGTAGTATTAATGCCATTAAAAAAAGCATGTCATTCCAAAAAGATGATCGTGATAACCATAGGCTAAGGAAAGTGACCATGAGTCCAACAACAAGAGGTCCATTAGGCTTATTATAGCCACCCTAGATAATCATGATGATTGGCACATGGGGTATAGAGCACTGGCCTTTAGGCCACATCCTGAGCTTTCTCTCTAACAAGTCATGAGTGGGTGAATATTTAAGATGAGCATAAAGTAGATTGATATCTACAATAATGTAACAAGTGTCCCCAACAATTGCTAAGAGAGTCAACACATAGATCTAGAGTATTTGGCATTGAATAACAATAGGTCTACTTAGAGATGATATGCTAATCATAGCAAGCAAATAGTAGAGTATTGAGCCATTGGTTAGGAGGGTGTAAATATTATTGCTATCAAAACAATTGGTCAGTGGTATGATATTCATATGGATGGGGTGACCTAAGTGAGTTTAGGTGAGGTTATAAAAAGTCCAACTATGGTTTGCTTGATGTAGACTTATATTAACCTAGCCCAATGGAATGGCTTAGTGGATAGTAATCCTTGTGGCTTTTTTCTATTGTGTGAAAATCAAGCTTAATTGGCCCAATATTGAGAGTAGATAGGTAGAAAAGCTTACGTCTAGGTGTTATTGATCTAAAGCTCAAGTGGTTAGACTTAAGCTTAGGTGATGCAAACTTAAATATGAGTTTGCTAGACTTGTAGGATCCCTTACATAGACTTGAGAGAGTAGTAGCCCTAATCCAAGCATATTTGATTTATTAGGGTTAAGTTGGAGGATCAAGCTTGATGTTAAGTACAAGTAGACTTACATGGGAGTAGCTTTAGGCTTCAGTGGACACTATGAGGAGCCTAACTTATGCACTCTTAGGCTCCTCAATTGTGGGATAGGATTCTTGGCAAGCAAAGCATACTATCCTAACTACATGCAATCTTATGTGGATAAGCTTAAAAATTGTAGAGTTATATGCCACCCAATAGTAGGTTACTTTCAAGGTAGATAGACTAGTCTAAGTACTTTGCCACTTATTATTATTTTACCTTATTCTTCTTTATAACCACACACAAATATTCAAAAGATGATTCAAGAAGCACAGATAATCCAATGCCAGCAACAAACAAATTTTTAGGCATAACATCACTAACATATGATTAATAAGTTCAAATATTTTTTGGACCTTTTTTTAACATTTTTTAATTTTTCAAACTACTTTGGACCTTTAATATGCTCCTCAAGTTGTTACTCCAACTACTTTGCATCTCCTTTAAGAAGCTTGAATGTTAAGAGAAAAAGATGGAGTAGAAGAAGTAAAAAGAAAGGAGAAGCACTTCTCCTCAATCAATCCCTGACTCTCTGTTATAATCTCTTCCTCACAAAGTTCGCACACACACACACACACACACACACACACACACACACACACACACACACACACACACACACACACACACACACACACACACACACACACACACACACACACACACACACACACACACACACACACACACACACACACACACACACACACACACACACACACACACACACACACACACACACACACACACACACACACACACACACACACACACACACACACACACACACACACACACACACACACACACACACAGACACACACACACACACACACACACACACACACACACACACACACACACACACACACACACACACACACACACACTCTCTCTCTCTCTCTCTCTCTCTCTCTCTCTCTCTCTCTCTCTCTCTCTCTCTCTCTCTCTCTCTCTCTCTCTCTCTCTCTCTCTCTCTCTCTCTCTCTCTCTCTCTCTCTCTCTCTCATAAAGGAAGTTTAGAAAAAAATAAAAGGATAATGGAAGCACGAAGATTTACATACACTAGAATGGGCTCTGTATTCAATTTTACACATCATATATATTAGGGTTAGGATTCCGATTTCCCACTTAAAGTTTGACAATCCGCCCACTTTTTGTGGCTCTAATGATCCTTCTCTAAATTTATGCATATAAATTAGCCTAATTAAACTTAGTCCAAATAAAAGAAAATAAAGATTAATGTTAACTCTTCTATTTATTTTGAATGTTCTCATATAACTGTAGGTGATTTGACAATTTGTGCATAGGACTGAGCTTGGCTCTCATATAAGTCTTTAAGATTTATAATAACCTCTTCTTTGCAAGTACTAGATGGAATAAATTGCTAATGCACCTTGCAAATGAGTAGTGGCTAAATTTATATACTCAAGTCTATAAAAGCTATCTCCTTTTTAAAAAAAGCTTTGACACTTTGAATTCACACAATTTATTTATCACCTAATGTTAATAAGGCATAAGATAATATTGATGTATATTTGTGCCAAGCAAGGCTTAGAATATTGACATAAAGAAAAGTGTTTGTAATTATCAAGTTATAAGCCAACAAACATGGACAAAAATGTGACTCCCTTGAGCATGATATTCCTTGATGCCAAGTCATAAAGATATGAAACCAATATGCAATAACAAAGCCATAACATAAGTTGTGATTATCTACACTAAGCATAGTGCCCTTAGTACCAAGCTTGTAGGCATGTGACTTAGATATCATGCTTAGTGCAAGCACTAGATAATATTTTGTCTTTATGTATCATTCTCTCTCTTTCACACTTCTTATAGAATTAAAAAACAAATAATACATCAATAAGTCCTTCTTAAATTGATCGTTACATCCTATGAAATGCTTGATGCATATAAACTATTCTTTTAATCCTCATTATGATTCAAACTATTGATGTGCATAACATAATATACCCAAGATTCTTCCTCTACGTACACAATAATTGAGACTAACTAGAGAGAGATAATATATAATTGCATCCTTAAGTGACAAGCTGTTACAAAATATACAATAACATGCCTACACCAAATATAAATGCCAATAAGTGCAATGCCATATAGGTGTGAGAGTTAGTATAAACATTAGTTAATCTTTATCTCTTTACGTATCATTTTCTCTCTCTTTCAAACTCCATGAAGGCATGAAAAAGTAAAAGTGATACCAAAAAGAGTTTCTTAGAATCACAAATATACATTTGATGCAAAACACTAAGGCTCTTCATATAAAATTTGCTCTATTTCAAGTTATTTATATATAGAATATAATAAAACCAAGGTTCCTTCTCTTTAGGATATACACAATAAGGTGCAAGCTCCTCCTTGAGACAATTCCTTCATTGCGTCACAGTGTTGTGAAAACAAGCTGCCCTAATTGATATATGTAATAATTATGATATTGCTGCTTGTTTTTATTTTTCCTTTTTTTGTTCTAAATGATTAAAAGAGTGATAGCATGATAGTATGTAATTAGAAAACCCATAAAAAATACTCAACTAAGAGAATGAGCATGAAATTAAAAAAGGAGGTCCATATTAAATTCTATATTTTAAAGGCCTTTAGGTTCATAAATCTTACATAGTGAGTTGCATGACAAAAGTGTCTAGTTAGTTTAGGAAGAATGATATTGATGTAGTGAATTAAGTTTTTGATGGATTATTTAATCCATTGTCACTATATCAACATCTAAAATATCCATGAAGTAATTGTTATGGAAAATAGACTTGTCATTTTTGGTTTTTTAATAGGTTAGAAGGCTAAGAATGTGGTAAGAATCAACTTATAATATGGAATTGTACAATGGATATTATGAAAAATACTATAATAATAAGATAATTTTAGATTTATTTATTTGTAAATTCTCCTTGTCTATTTGCTATATAATTGGGACTATAAATGTGGGGGAAAATGGAAGAAGGGCTAGGGGGTTAGAGACAGAGCCAACCAATGGAAGCCACCAGACGCATCCAACTTGAGGACCCCTAGGTGCAGTGAAACATGAGTGCACCTAGCTAATCATTGATCTTTTTCTATCTTTTCTCTTCCTTTTGTCCCCTCTTTTTCTTTTTCTTTTTCTTCTTCTTCTTCTTCTTCTCTCTTTTCTCTCTTTCTTGAATAATATAACGCAAGTCAACTTGGATAGCAATCTTATAACATTGAAGTGGAAGTGTGAGAGATCTAAAGGCTGATTGAGAAGAGTAGACTTGGCTTAAAGAATGGAAGATTAAGTAGTGAGCTAGGACATGGAAAGCCCATTTCCTTGTTGAGATGAAGTGATGATTGAAGAAGAACCAAATTGTTGATGAAGAATTGTATGCTACAGTTGATGAAGCATGTTGCCTCATACAGAAGTATATGATCACTAGATGTTTAAGTCAAGGTATGTTATGGTTGAAGAAACTTGGACCTTCTTGATGTGTATCTACAACTTCAAATTAGCAGAAGATCTTCAATGGCAAATGTTGCCATCTTATCTTGAGTTGGGCATTGCTAGGCTTTGTTACCTATTATCACTTGTTGTAATCCTTGTTCACTTAGTGAAACTTTGAGGCTACCATGCAGTGAAAAGGTATAAAGATGATGACAACTTTGCTATTATTGCCATGGCATTTAAAATAAAAGTTAGATCATGTACCTTGGATCTTGCCCTCGCACAAGATGTCGCATTGTTCCAAAAGTTAGAGGGCCTTTGGTTCTTGTTTGTGCAACACATTGAGATAAATAAATAAATATGTACCAAGTAACTAGGATTAGTAATATACAAGGATTAGTGTTTTGCAGTTTTAGGAATCCACAATTTGTAGAAATTCAGATTGTACTCCAATTTAGTAAAAGTAGCCAAATGAGCTAGGTTAATAGCATGTCCACAAGGGTAAGTAATTAGATGCCAAGCAAGGAAGGTCCTACAAAGTAGCTGGCTATATGTAATTCCCTTTTAGTTAAAATCATGTCAATCAATGGGTGATATTTCAGTTGTGATGGCATGTCAAGAATTTGAGTTAGGATGATAGAGCACAATGAAGTGGTCTCATAATAAGTGGGATTAGATTGAAGTGTACGAATTGAACCTTGTTGCTCAATTGTTGTCATAAGATGATTGCCATTCGGAGTGAGGTTAAGCTGATGAGAAAACCACTTTTGTAAGAATGGACTTGAGGAATTGCAATTCTTCTCAAGTTTATCAAGTAATGATTGGTCTTGATTGCCATCATGAGTGAGGCTAAGGTGATGAGAAAACCACTTTTGTAAGAATGGACTAGAGGAATTGCAATTCTACTCAAGTTTATCAATGAATGTTCTTGATTGCCATCACGAGCGAGGTTAAGGTGATGAGAAAACCACTTTTGTAAGAATGGGTTTGAGGAATTGCAATTCTGCCCAAGTTTATCAAGTTTATCAAGTACTAACTGGTCTTGATTTTGGTCACAAAAGCATAAGAGAGAATAAGTTGGCGTAATTGTAATTTCTTGTGTGGGAGGATCTTAACATATTCATCTTGAACCCAAGAGACTTTTGTGGTAGAGGAGTTTGCTCTCTTTCTTAAGTGGAATGCCATTGGAAGCAACTTGTATCACCTCATCATAAGCAAGACCTAGATTAATAATTGCGGATAGCTTGGCATAATTGGTGAATATAGCATCAAATTGGAGTGGACATTCTGTTTCCAAGGGATTTGAATTTCTTTAAGAAATGAGCAGCCTTGGTCAGCATACTTGCAAAAGCTAGAGGTTAGAAGGAGGGACAAGTTTAGTAGGCTGATTTGGAAGTGAGTCTGAGTAGCCTCCTCTAAGGCATCTCGAGGTTTATCTAGCTCAACTTGGACAAATTGGTGACTTGAGTTAGTAGGAGTATCAATATACCTATATGTTTAAGATTTGGAGTTTCAAGTAGACCACTTTTAGCACTGTGTTAGTGTTAGTAAAAGGTTTATGTACATTATTCTATTCACATCATGTAATGTAGATTCATTTGGATGGTAGTAGAAGCAAAGAAAAGATTAGGTTTTGTGTCACTCAGCCTTGGAATAAACCGCTTGTAGAAGTTGGGATTGTACTTAATGAAGCATGGCCATCATGAAGTTGTCGGTCTCATGGTGAGGGGAAAATATATGTAATGACATCAATCATTATGTTTCTTTGTGCAGTTTGTCACACAAGGGATCTATTTTAGCAAGTTAAGAAATATTGATATTGTGGATAATTGTAAGAATTTTTAGAGATGTAGGGGCTACATATGACGATCATACATGGAGGTCTAAAGTGCCTTTCTTTGCTCATTCATAGTCATTAGATGGCTACCATATCTTGCAACTAAATATTGATGATGATATCATTTTCTTTCAAACTCACTTCATCCTTCAACTTTCTTGACTAAAGCTGCAACTTCCTCCTTGCTTGCTTAATACTACCTAGGGTGTAACATGGGAGTCAAGTGCTTCTCTTGATTTGCCTTGATCATTTTCTTCATGACTTCTCCAATGATTGCTAGATAACACTTAATGAACTTTTGATTGCTTTGACCATGTTAGAGGCCTTTCTAAAAGCTTCTTATCCTCAACAGCCTGAATTCCAATGTCAGCATAAACATGTGCACAAGTGCGCAAAGTCAATAATGTTTCATCTAATCCCTTGGAACTCGTAATCTTGGATGGATCCTTTTGTTGCCCCATTCTCTTGACTATCTTTAAATGCACTGGAGCTTCTATTGGAGAAGAACAAGATTTGTGAATCATTGGATTCATTGTGATCTTTGGGCTAAAGCTAGCATTTTGTTGTGAGACTGAAGCACTAGAGGCTTGTTCCGTAGTTGAAGTGATAGGTTTGATCACATCCAAAGGCTATGATTGTGTGGGTTCCAACTCAAGATTGGAAGTAGTAACTTTTGATTCAATGGATTGGTCAATTGTGATAGTCAAGGAAGACTATGCACTTGGATCCATGGAATCTAACTATGTTCTTGACAACACTCTCGAAGGCAGGTTGTTCATATTTTGATGTTTGCTTAGTTGTCTCTTGTGAATTCTTTTTCGTTGATTGAGAAACTACACTAGGCTATTGTTGGATTTTGCGTTTGGGTATAGGTGACAAAGGTTATATTGGTTTGGGAGATGTTGGATGGGAGCATGGGTTGTTGCTTTTCAACACACTTGAGGACTCCATCTTCTCCTTCTTTGGATTTTTTGTGCCAACATGAGCAACATTACGAGGAAGTGGATGCTTAGTCTCTTCCCCTTGACTCAGATTTCTTAGACATAGTGGGTTTCTCTTACGGATCATCAACTACCTCAAGCAATTGCTTTTTCAGATTTGGGGGCTCTGGTGTATTTGTTGAATAGTCAAGTTTTGGCCTTTTAGTCTCTAAGTCTAATTTGGTGGCTTCTAAGGGTGTTTA
The DNA here is from genome assembly GCF_053477565.2 of Lygodium microphyllum. Lineage (NCBI taxonomy): Eukaryota > Viridiplantae > Streptophyta > Polypodiopsida > Schizaeales > Lygodiaceae > Lygodium > Lygodium microphyllum. The sequence goes on along the minus strand of NC_141155.1, from coordinate 106,266,529 downwards.
TTTGGTCCTTGATCTAGGTTTGAGTTTAGGTCTCTTTCTCTTGTGCTTCAATTTTGTTAGGACTTGGAATGTGGTTAGTGGAGGTGGTTGTGCGAGTGGTTCCGGCAACCATATCTAGCAATTTCTCACATAAAACCCTTGAGCACGCAGTAACGCTTTGGAAACCCATTGCGAATTTATGATAGCTCTCCATCGATGCTTCGTCTGATTGTATGCCCTAGGTCTCCTCTACCTTCTAGATGAAATCATCTTCCCAACACTTGGAGAAGTTAGTGTAGTGGTCCTACAACTTTTGTCTTTCCCTTGGTTCTAGGAAGAGTCTTACTTTAGTGGCTCTCTCTCTCTTGTTAGAGTATGCCTTGAGCAACTCCTTTAGAACTCTCTGTCCATCCTCACTAGGGTATTGGTATGACTCTAAGACATGCTTCTTGCCCTTCTTGAGACAAGAGGTAAGATTACCTTTACTAAAAGTAGTGACAATCTAGACATTTGGTAAGCTCAACTGTATTCTATGTGCTTCCTAGTCCACATCACATTTTGTTGCACACTTGAAAGGCCTTTGAAGCAGGACTTCCTTGCCCATATCTTCTTAGTTTGGAAGCACATAGAAAATGATGGGTAGGCTCTCAATCTCTATAGTTAGAAGAATCTTACATTTTCTTGGGAGGGGATAAGGTGGTCCTCTATAAGTTTTGACGATTGTATTTGTTAGGGGACTAGTTCACGTTGACCCCCATACGTCATCATTTAGGATGTTGTAATTGGAACCCTTGTCAATGAGAGCATCAATGATGAGCTTGCTTAGTAGTTAGTTTGACCCTAAGATATGCAAGAGGTATTCGCTCTTCATCTTTTGAGTCAATGTAGATGGCTTTGACCTTTTGGATGTTAGGCACATAAGACTAGTTAGGGTTGCAATGGATGCCTCACATATCTGACAATCATGATACATATGAGTGATGCCAGACTCAATTTATCTAAGGTCAACCTTTGGGAAATTATCCATCACCATCCGATCCACTAGTTATGGCCTTGGATCTTGAGTTGCTAGCTTAGTCATCTTGTCAATGGACAATTGGATAGGAATGTACACTCTTAAAAAGGTTCATGACCCATAGATTTCACAGTCTAGTCTAGTATGAAGCATGCCAAGTGAGTATAAGGATCTTAATAGCTAAATGGAAAACTCTTTCACTTTTATTGCTAAGTCAAGGTCTTGTATGACCTTGTGTGTGCTTTGACTATTTTGAATTTCTAGAAATTTAACTCTTTGCATATCTCTTGACCTTGTTTCTTAGAGTTCCTATCCTTCAAATTTGTCTTTCTTTGGTTAACCTTCCTTGTGATCGTGCACTAAGTTTAAGTGTTGAAATTGTACTTAGTGGGTGGCTTCTCCCCCTAAATCACTTTAGTCTCGGTGCACTTTGAGACTTGAAATGATTCAAATTTGGCTTAGGACTCTTGACAACTTGGTCAATAGTCTTTTACTCGTCTATCCCTTACAATGGTTGGAAATGAGCACTTGATGGTAGCTTGGTTGGATGATTTCCCCCTTCAACTTGTAGTTCTCCTTTACCTAAATGTGGAAGTGATTCTTGTGGTTGTGCACTATGATCCTAAATGTTCTTAGGTGATGTTGACTTGATGTATGTTGCCTAGGTGGTAGGTGTGCCAGGTCCTTGTGATATGATAAAGTGTTTCCTAGGTGTTTTGACCTTGTTTTGTACAAGCTTCTTGGTGAATTCTCAAGGTAGTTTAGTGCTTATTCCAATAATTGATTCCAAAACATATAGTTTTCAAGACATGTGAAACATGTTGAATATACAAGAGTGAGATGTGCAAAATTAGGCTTTCTTTCTTTCAAAAATCAGGGTGCAATTGTGCAAGCAATACCACATGTATCATAATCACCAAGATAGCAATGTCTCAAGACAAGCTGGGAACAATGCAAGGACTAGCCTCCTCAATGCGGCTAAATGCAATTAATGTTGTGCAAGGCTAGACAAGTGTGTGAATAGAATTGAGTGTGTGTGGAGAACTAATGGGGTGTTGGCACAATGGGGGTTTAGAGAGAAAGTAGTGTGAAAGTGCAAGTGCACGAGTGAGCTCTAGTGTACACATGTGAACTTGTGTGTGCGAGTAAACCCTAATGTGCAAGTGAACTAGTGTGTGGAGTGTGAACTATTTGGTAGAAGTAATCTCTTAGGGTCTAGTGTAAAAGTCCTAGTGCAAAAGTGCTAGCATAGAAGTCCTATGCTAATGTAGAAGTTCTAGGGCTAGTGTAGTGTAATAGATGCATGTGTGGGGGTGGGTGTGTTTATGAATGTGTGTGGGTTTAGGGTGTGTTAGGTAGGAAAGTATATGGAACATGTGTGTTGTGAGAGTGTGTATGTGTAAATGTGTGTGTTGTAGTGGAAGAGTAAAGAGTATATGGGGTGTGTGCCTAATGGTTTTAGTATATTTGTGAATGTGAAGTGTGTGTGAATGGTTATTGAAGAGAGGGTGTGTGGCGTAGGGGGTGTCAGAATTTTGGGTGCATAGGTTTAGTGTTTAGTGTTTATGCAAGTGGTGAGGTGGTGCAAGTGGCAAGGTGATATAGTCCTAGTTGTGAGCTAAGGTGGTGCAAGTGCTAAGTGGTGCGAGAGGTAGGTGATGAAAGTGCTAGGTGGTGAAATTCATAAGGTGGTGCAAGTAGTGAGGTGGTGCAAGTCCTAGGTGTGAGCTAAGGTGAATACCGTAGACAAAAGCAAAGAGTAGTCTAATGCTCAATGTAAACCAAAATTAATGGTAAAATAAATAAAATGCCAAAATCAAACATTAATTGGGCTTTAATACCAAATGAAATGGAGGAACTGTATATTCTTATATGAACCAAAATGAAGTGGAGCAACCATAGATTCTTATAAAAGACCAAAATCAAACATTAATGGGGCTTCAATACCAAATGAAATGGAGTAATCGTATATTCTTATGTGAACCAAAATGGAGCTACCATACATAAATGAAATTAAAATATTTAAACACTGGATAGTAAGTTTCTACTTGAAATTTGCTCCAAACCTTTGAACATACCATAGAAGGACATTGATATAGTCTTATCAAAGTTTAGCTACTACAATCTATAGGAGGCTAAATAAGCTTGGATATATATTTATACATATTCAATATGCCCTTTGACCAAATTTAAGGATGTATTTTCATTGGATTATTAAAAAATGAAAGGATTGGACCCTAGGTTTTATTAGCATTAGATTTTGCTCAGACTAGATATTATTCTAGTTTGCATGTAGAGGTATCACATGAAACTCCACATGGCCAAATTGGTTAAGGAGGAGCTAGATTTACTTCTCTTAGTCAAATTTATTAATCCATGTAATGTTCCTAATAGAGGACCCCTCAATGACATGATTTAGTGGCTGAAGAAATTATCCTAAGCAACCCTGCCTAGTACTCCTTAAAATACCATAGGGTTTGTCACCTAGGCTCTCTTGAGTCCACTCCACCTGAAAGGTTATGATCGTAACCCATAAGGATCAACATAAATCCATGTTCTTAACTTGATGCTAAGGTCACTCTATTAACTTAATTGGCATCAGTCCTCAATGTCACATTTCATTGAAGAAAAACTCTCGGTTCATCAAGACCACCCTTCCATAGGATGGACCGATTGAGAGCATTGCCCTCCCGCTTTCCTCAAGGGTGTGTTTTAGTTATCTAATTATCCTAACATATTTCTGTTTGAAAAGCAAAGACAATTTCCTTAATTAATCATTAAACACTGGTCTCTTTAAGTAACATATTGCCACAAACACAAAGATAATGTCAAACAATCCTTTGAAAGCTATTACAAACAATGTATTTATCTTGCACCTTCTCCAAGATGCAATGCCACCTTGGCAATCCATCCCTTAATGTAGGACTCTATCCAAATCTCATGTACATGATCCACCAATCTGCCCTTACCTAGCATCAGGGTATTCTAAAAAGTCTATCATGGGGTTGTAGGGGTTAGGCCAATCCTCAATAGACCTAGGGGACTTATAACTAGAGCCCCATGGCACCCTTATCACCTGGTAGCCTAACGTCCTCCTTACAAAGAGACCTCTCCCATGTGGGGCTAGATCGAGTCTCTAGTGTAATCAAATCTAGCCCCTTGGTGAAGGACCCCTCCCATTAACCTTGGAGGAGGTTTAGTGTGTAACTAGAAATCTGCCCATGAGGGCACAATAACTTTTGTATATATACACAACCAAGCAATCAACCTATCATTGTCAACTAGGAAAACATTTTCTTTCCCATAACATTAGTTCAAATAGCCACTTTTAATATTTTATAAAAATCATCCTTTTCTTAGAGGTCAAATTCAACAAAAGCAAAACAACATCCTTCATATGCTTTGCAGAGGAAGATGCAATCCATGACTTAATTTTCCTTGAGTGCAGTCACAAAATGAGACATGCTATTCTTCTAGTACTTAAGTACATGCTAAATAATATGTCTCTAGTCTTTTCTTTACATCACAAGCTATTTCCTAAGTTGATTTAGCACTTCATGTACAAATCAAATGTAGCATTCTTTATTCAAGTCCATATGGATAACTTTTACTTTCAATGAGTGGTCATTTCTTTGTGTGATAGTTGTGGGTAATCTAATACTATTGTGACTCAAACCAAATATAAGAATAATTAAAATATGAAGACAATCTTTCTTCCTTTTCCACTCAATCATGCATAGGATTATTGAGAATAGAAGTAGGAGGGTAACGGATACCCAAGGGGGTCCTTTCCGAATTGTAGGTCGAATGTTGCTTGATTTGATGGAGTAACTAAGTACAAAACCTCATCATGTTATCATCTCAAGCTCCTAGCCTCAATAGAGCTTTTGCAAGGCTCCAAGGTGTATTCATGCATGGATTGCCTTTCCAACTTCTTAAGAGACATTATTGAGGTGGTCATGGAGTTTGGATGCAATCGCGGCAATGATGGGGCAACAATTTGATTGTTAGTGGTGATTCTAAGGTGGCAACGAGACGGATTGTGACTATTAATAGTTGTAGTGACTTTTTTTCTAATGTTATTATTATTATTATTATGTTCTTCTTTTGGACTCCCCCCAAGACACCCCATTCATGTACGGGAAGAAGTAGAGATGTTACAATGTAAAAGATCAAGCTGATATTGTCATTATCCAAAAGAAAAATAAGAAATTATGGATCTATGTGGATTATAGGAAATTGAATGATGCCACTATTGCAGACCCATTTTCGATTCCATACCTCAAAAGTGTCTTAGATGAGGTAGATGGCCACAAAATGTATTCTTTTCTGAATGGCTTTGGCAAATACAATTAGGTCAAACTTGCTCCTGAAGATCAACCCAATATTGCCTTCATGATAGTATGGGGAGTATCTATTTGTATTGTGATGTGGTTTGGCTTGAATAATGCTCTCGCTTCCTTCCAACTAAACATGTAAGAATTCTTTGGGCCCTACTTAATTGACTTTATGAGAGTATATTTGGATGATTTTAGTGTCTTTAGCACATCACTTCTATACTTGTATCATCTTTGGCTATGCTTTACCAAATTCCAAGAAGTAAGTATTAGTCTTAACCCCATGAAGTGTGTTTTGGCTATAAAAGGCCCAAATCCGGCAAGTTTTAATACAAAAAATTTGAGTTAGGCCTTTGAAACATAAGGATGTCAAGCCCGAACCTATTGATGCAGAGGGTTGGGTTGAATTAGATTAGCTATGTAAGTCCACGATCATATTGTCCCTCTCTAAGTAGGTATTCTATAATGTTGTCTTTAATGGGTAGGGCAGTCCACATGGGACTTATGGGAAAAGATTCACAATGTCTATGGCCAATAAAGCCCTGCTTCTCAGATGTATTGACTGAAGCAACTCATGGACCTTTGCATGAAGGAGCACACTTCTATGTTAGCTCATGTAAATGAGTTTCATTCCATTATCAACCATTTGTCTTCGTAGGGGATTGAATTCAAGGACACTCTACTTCCCTTATTCCTCTTAGTTACATTGCATGAATCATGGGATACATTTTGTATTGCTATGTGGGCCAACATGCTACTGATGGGGTATAGTTGCAAGATGTAGAGGATGCACTCTTGACTGAAGAGGTTAACAAAAATAATATGTTGATGCTTCTTGCACCTGTCATGCTTTGACAGTTATAGGCAATAATGGTAGGAGCGATAATGCCCATCGTGGGAGAGACTCTCAACACTCTCACTCTCAGTCATGTTGATGCTTCTCACTCCTATCATGTTTTGACAGTTATAGGCAATAATGGTAGGAGCGATAATGCCCATCGTGGGAGAGACTCTCAACAATCTCATTCTCAGTCATGTGGACAATCTCACACAGTAAGTCTCATGGTGGCCATCAGTCCTCATTGACTTGTCATTACCATGGAAAAGCAAGACATATTCACTCGTAGTGCCATAAAATGTGTGAAGACAAGTGCAAGGATAAAGTACATGACAAAAATGATAATTGCAACATTGTCCCTAGTAAGTTGAGCTTTAAGATTGAAGAGATTAATGTTGTGTAGATTGATTTTGATGATGATTTCATAGTTGCAGGTTCTTCTCTTAATACTTCACAACTAATTGATACTTTGTCAGGATATACTTAGTGTTGGCTGATAGATTCAAGGGCTTCTTTTCATATGATTCCTCATAGAGAGTGGTTTCACTCCTATCACTATATGACTAGGTCTGCTTATTTGGATAATGACCTGGCATTGGAGATAGTTGGTATTGGTGATGTCTAGCTATAGTTTGGTTCAAGTTGTATGTTTATTCTTCATGATGTACGTAATGTACTGACTCTCATGAAGAGCCTTATCTTTGCCATCACTTTGGATGATGTAGGGGATGTAGTTTCTTTTGGTGATTCCTCATGGAAGATTACCTATGGGAATCTTGTCATTGCATGTGGTGCTAAGTCTAATAATCTCTACCCTCACTTGTATCTGGGTTGGTTGACCATATTTTGGAAGTGGATGTAGTTTCAAATGTATCTCTATGTGGCATTGTCGCCTTGGGAACATATCCTTGAAATGAAAATGCTTACTCGTTTGCAATATCTTCCACCCCTTGACTATAAATGTTTTGAGTCTTGTGATCATTGTTTATATTTTTAGCAGACACGCAATACACATAAAAAGTCTGGTATGATGTGCATGGGTGATTAGTTGGCACAAAATATTTTGTCATTTTCATTGATGGCTATATGCATAAGGTCTGGGCATATCTTATTAAGAAGAAATCATAAATCTTGTCTACTTTTTAGCAATTGCTTGCTTTGGTTAAGAACCAATCTAGGTATATGTTGAAATACCTAAGGTTAGATAATGGGGGTGAGTATGTCTTTAAATCCTTTGAGTAGTTTTTTGACAAGAGGGGTATTAAGTGTTAGTGGACCACCCCATAGCCCCACCCTAGAATGGTATGGTTGAGCGCATGAATATAACAATTCAGGAGCAAGTTCGTAGTAGCCAAGCAGGCTAACCACAACATTTTTGGGTTGAGGTAGTTACTACTACTACCATACACTTGATAAATTGGTCCCTATGTACTACTCTTGACTATTAAGTTACATAGGAGGTATGGTGTGGAAAACCTCTCTCATATGCTCATTTGTGTGTCTTTGGTTGTGAGATTTTTTGCCATGTTCCCAAGGACAAGAGCAATAAGCTATTGGATCCTAAGTCTAAGAAATACATCTTTATTGGTTATAGAGATGTAGGTGAGATGGGATTATCACCTATGGGATTTGCAAGCTCAAAAGATTATCCGCATCAAAATGATATTGTTTTCCATGAGGAAAAAATGCATAAGAAGCCTAAGCATGTGGTTGAGGTGCATAGGTGATATTTTAGGAGGAGCCTAATGTTATTGTATATCTTGTCGCAACAGTCGATGCTCTAATTCCCCAGGTCCTTGATGCTCCAAAGGATGTATAGGCCCCACATCCAATTTTGAGGTGGTCTACTAGAGATAGATGATAGCATGCGTGGTTTGAGTCCTCTATGGATTATGTTATGGTGACAAATGTTGGTGAGCCTCTTACTTATTATGATGAGGTCATATGTAGAGGTGATAGTCACTCTTGGGAGAGGGCCATGCAGTCAGAGTACGACTCACTGCAAAAAATCATATGTGGGATTTGGTTCCTTTGCCTGCAAGCGTGTTTTACCATACAAGTGGATGTACAAGTTGAAAATTATCCTTGGATGTTCCAGGCCAGGATACAAGGCCAAATTGGTTACTAAGGGCTTCAAGAAGGAACGTGGTGTGGACTTTGATGAACTCTTCTCTCTTGTTGTGAAGATAACTACCCTATGCTTGGTACTGGATTTGGCTTGGTACTGACTACCCTATGCTCAACTTGACTTGGATCTTTATCAGATGGATGTCAATATGCCATTTTTTCATACATATTGAGATTTACATGGAGCAGCCTAAGGGCTTTGTACTACCTAGCATGCAAATTGAGAAAGAGTCTTTATGGCCTTAAGCAGCCAAATATTGGGGGTAAAGGCACATGTCCCTAGCTACTTGTGTATTAGTTACACCAATAATACCAACTTACCTGCACATGTATACACTATAGGTGATGAGCACCCATCACTACCACTTCATTCTTTATTCTTTTAGTGATATTTGAATAAGAGGGAGGCTGGTCACACATTGTGACTGTTGGAGTTTCCACATCTTATGTCTCTCTCTCTCTTACTCTTGCTCCTTCCACCATAGCTCTTGCTTTTGCTCGGTGCTTCAACTTCAAGGCCCACTCCCTTTAACTGGTATTAGAGCCATTGCACCATCATTGCGGAGCTCAACCCAACATTGCAACTTGTGGAGAAAAGCTTGAATTCATAGTTTCAATGGAAGGTATGAATTCTTCACCTCGAGGTACGCATTGAGCTCTACCTCCTACTCGACTTTTTCTTGCCACTTGAGGCTTATGCTAGGGCTTCCTTGGGACCTATTGGAGTTTCCCTAATGCCACATTCAACTTAGTAGTGGCAGTAGGAATGGCTAGTAATTCATCGTGAGTTGCACCAATTTGCTGCCTTCTATCCTTGATCAGTCTACTCCTCATCTCCAGCTCTTGAGCACTCTTAGGCATTCACTTGGCATTGTATTCAATACTCTAGGATTGAGTTAGGCTTCATTTAAAGCTCTCAGAATTAACTATTGGTCCATGGTTTATTACATTTTGCTGTCATATAGTTTAGGACAACATTTCACTCATTGTCTGGATATCACTTATGCTTTCCATGATGTCTATTTGATGTCAGATCATCTAGAGATGTTATGCCAATGTATCAGAATGCTATGGGACTGATTTGAGCACTATTGTGCTCAATTTTATAATTTTTTTTACTATTTTAATAAGTAGAACTAAATGCTATTTTATCACAGAAACTTCATGCCTATTGATTGTTGACGTTTCCCGAGCAGTTTCGATGCTACAATGGGATATACCATTAAACTTACATGCTTGGTTATGCTTCTTGATTGTTTTTGAGCTAAGATTGGAGCATTGAATCTTGACATTGGATGTCATTCACTATTATATATGGCTATTTGATGCTCTAGTAAAAGAGCTTTGCAAGTTACTTGGGTCTTCAGATGCTCCCGAATATAAACTACTTGGATCTTGGAATATGGATGCCCTCTACATGATATTTTGAGCTTTATTTGCTCATTTGGCATTCAAGTTTTATTCTAGTGGGAGCTACTACTTGACACTTGGATATTACACTGAGCATTTGTTTATGCAATTGAGCTTGAGGGTCTTGCAGTGAGACTGTGGAACTTGGTAACATGTACATTCTTTTTGTTGAAAAGCATAGATCTAGACCATGGCTATGGAGGATCGAAGATAAAGACAAGACTCATGAAGACATAGATATGACAACTAACTATTACACAAGTGAACTAGGTTCCAAGATTTAAGCTTGGACTCATAAACACAATCTTGTGTAAGTGGACAATGATACTTGACTAAAAGGACAAAAGTACTATCACATTGTATTCAAATGATACTCAAGTGCAATACTTTATAGTATTTTGGGTAGGTAGCACTTTCCACCACCATGCTTATGGGATTTAGCAAACTTGCATATCCTTAGCCCAATTGCTCCATACAAAGAGGCTTCATTGGGTGTGATTGCCTAATTCTTAACACCCCTCCTCAGTCACAACCAAAAAAGCACAAAATGTGTAGAGAACAACCACTTGCAAAGTAACATGGTAATCATCCAAAGGCTATTGCAAGCAAAGCTAATTGGGGGTACCAAAAACATGGTGGTCATCTAGAGGCTGTAATAGGGGCTTCACAAAGTTACAAAGGCTGTAGTGCCAAGTTACATGATGAGATTACAAGCTTATCAAAGGAACATTAGGGCAAGGTTATACAAGGCTTCAAAAAAGTCTATTAGAGTACTGTGGATAGAAGGACTGGTGAGGGTTGTCCTCCTATTCTTGATGGTCTCCTTCTTCTTCTTCTTCTTCTTCCTCTTGTTCATCTACTTTTTCATGTCCATGGTCTTGTTCTTCCTTCACAGTTGTAAGGTAGGCCTTTGATGCCTCTTTTTGGCATGACAAAACTTTTCAATATGTCCGGTCTTTTTGCAAAAGTCACAAATTAGCCAATCCTTTTTGCCTTTGTACTTGTTACCAACATATAACATTTGTTCATCCTTAGAAGTTTTTGGCTCTTCTTTATTTTTGATCTTCTTTTCTTTTTCTAACAGAGAGGCTTGAATGTCAACAAAAAGTTTAGGATTTGGCATGTTGATTAAAGTAGTGGAGACATTATCATAATCTGGAGGCAAACTTTTTAACAAAACACCAATGCATACATCTTCATCCATTTTAATGTTGATCCCCACAAGCTGGGTTAAGAAAGTTTAAATGAAATTTAGATATGTTGCAAGAGATGTGTTAGGTTTCATGTCTAGTTTAAAAAATTCAATTAATAAACCATACTTTGAATACTTTGACTGTGCACCAAACAGAGTATCCAATCTTTTCCAAGTGTCATGGGACGTGTCACATGCATCCACATGGTGGATATAGCTATTGTATAGCTCAAGCTTTATGATGGCTTGAGCCTTGTTGTCACTTTCTACCAAGCAACTGTAAGAGTTGCATCCGAGGCTTCTTCTCTTGTCCATTAGTGATGGCCCATAGGCCCTTCTTCATCAGGAGAAGCTTTATGCACATTTGCCAGGTATGAAAACAGCAAGGGTTTAGTACATGAAAAAATTGATAACCACATCATTGTCCCTAGCAAGTCAGGTGTTAATATTGAAGAGATTAATGTTGTGCAAATTGATTCGAATGATGATTTCATACTTGCATCTTCTTCTCTTGATACTTCACAGTTGACTCATGCTTTGCCAAGGTATACTCAGTGTTGGCTGATAGATTTAGGGGCTTCCTTTCATGTGACCCCTCACAGAGAGTGGTTTCACTCCTATCATAGTATGACTGGATTTGTTAGTTTGAGTAATGACCTAGCACTGGCGATAGTGATTATTGGTGATGTCCAGCTGTAGTTTGGTTCATGTTGCATGTTTACTCTTCATGATGTATACACATCATGTACTAGCTCTCATGAAGAGCCTTATCCCTATCGGCATTTTGGATACTGCTGCAAGCTATGCAGTTTCTTTTGGTGATTCCTCATGTGCTAAGCCTAGTACTCTCTATAGGGGTTTGGGATGGATTCTTGGCTGGGGTGAGAACCGGTGCTAAAAAAGCTACAACTTTACAAATGGGGGCTTGCTTGTATCTAGGTCAATTGATCATATTTTGGTAGTGGATATAGTTCCACATGTATCTCTGTGGCATCGTCACCTTGGACACATGTCCTTGAAAGGAATGAAAATACTTACCCATTTGTAGTATCTTGCGCCCCTTGACTATAAATGTTATGAGCCTTGAGACCATTTTTTATATGGCAAGCATACATGCGATACCCATAAAAAGTCTAGTATGATACACATGGGTGATCCTGTAGCTCTTGTTCATTTGGATGTATGTGGTCCCATGCCTTGCAAGTTGTTAAGTGGTGCGAAGTATTTTATTACTTTCATTGATGAATACACATAAGATATGGGCATATCCTATTAAGCAAAAAGTAGAAGTCTTGGCTACATTTCAACGTTGGCTTGCTTTGGTTGAGAACCGGTCCGAAATACCGAAGGTCAAATAATGGGGGTGAATATGTCTGTAAAGCCTTTGAGTAGCTTTGTGAGGAGAGGGTAATTAATCATCAGTTGATCACCCCATACACCCCACCCCACAATGGTATGGCTAAGCGCATGAATAGGAAAATTCAGGAGCGAGTTTGCAGTATGCTTTGCTATGTAGGCTTACCACAACATTTTTGGACTAAGGCAGTTACTACTACTGTACACTTGATCAATCGGTCCCCCATGTACTGCTCTTGACTATTAGGTTGTAGAGGAGGTAAGAGCAAGAGTCATAATTATCACCATCATTATTAGCATTCGAATTGTCTAATGTAGCATAACCCTTTTCTTCATCTCACTGGCACCATTATTAACATGTTGCATCTTTGCCTCTTCCACTACCCCCAATGTCTTCTTTACTTTCCCATGTGCTCTCTTATTTCCAGTCTTTCTTTTTGATACCTTATGTGATTTATTTGCCATACCTACAATACCACTTGATGGGAGTAGGAGTAGTTGAAAGAGAGGAAGAGCCACCACGAAGAGTGGAAACTACCTAGAGGAGCGGAGCCAACACAAGCAGAGCCCTTTAATTAGTTCATTGGTTCAAAGATAAGGGTTTACTTAAAGCTTGTGAAAATAATTCAATTTTTTGGCTGCATTTGCTTGGCAAAGGGTTTATTGTGCATTAAAGAAAGAGAGAGTGGGGAGCTGCTTGACACCTTGGCTTCTCTAATACCCACCCTATTTACAAGGGAGTAGAGACAGAAGATTTAATGGAAAGGAGATGGCCCAGTTACATCCATGATTGATAGTCATATCAATTTTAAGTTCTTTGCTAATTGATTAAGGTTGTTGAAGTTGAGGTGCATTGAATTCCTTTGCTATCTATGGATCCACATTAGTGCATAGTGGATGATGCATCATGCACATTGCACATGTATAATGGTACATATGCACATAGTGCATATAACTATCAAGAACTTACATTTGCACCCACACCTAAAACACACATTGTGCACACACCTTGCACTACAAGCTTTCAACACCCTACACCTAATCCCAAAAAACACCACCTAGTGCATAGGTGCACAATGCACTAGTATACATCCATATAGTGGTTACATTGATTCATCTACATTGTACCTAGGTTAATATAAACACCGCCCTTAGGTTATTCTACACCTGCACTATCACAGTGCGTTAGTGCACTGATCAATACATAATGTACAATGCATAGCACACAGTGGATAGTTCAATGTGCACACATCTAGCTCACACCCAATCTACCTAGTGCATATCCATGTCCTTTTACTCATTCATACACACTGCACCCTAGTGTACTAATTTGTTACCTTAGTGCACAATGACAACATGCACATAGATATACATCTTGGCATACCATGCACAATACATGACACAATGTGCACACACATAACACACCACACCAAGATTCATGCACCTAATACATAGGCACACATTTTATAAGAAGCCTATATAGCATTGCATCATGTGCACATGCATACATTCAGCCAAGAAAATGAACGAACCAACCAAATTAAATAACATAAACCAAAGAAAAACTAAACAAAACATAAGGCAATTGAAAACAGGTAAGACAACACAAAATAGTGAACACATTTTGAACAGCAATAGGAACTCTAACCTCAAACTTAGGGGAAAATGAATTAATCAAAATAATGTTGTGGGTTAAGAGTGCCATGACAATGGTTGGAAAGCCTTTTTGCGCATAGTGCACCAATAATCCATAAAAGTTAAGAAGTTGTTGCTTTTTTCTAGATGTGAGAAACATTTTCCAATAGATTGATGAAATGGGTAGGATAGTAAAACTTCACAAACTTAGAAGATTGAGCCAATGGTAGAAATCATATGACTTATAACCATGATGTAGCTGCATGTAGTTGTGAAGTTGACAGATGGAGCCTTGGACAACTTCTAGGTGATCGTTAATAGCTTTCAATGGGGTGCTAACTTTGACATTTCAACTATGACCCTTGATGCTATGGGATAAAAGGTTATGGAATGCTAAGGGCAAGGAATTGACACCCTCAACCACTTCTTAGATGTCAACAACAATACTAAGTAAAAACTTCCAATCATCCAAGCAAAAATGCCCACACATAGCTCATAGCCTCTTGAAAGGATTGGAGAATGCACCTACAAGTAAAGATCACACCAAAATACCATTAGTGGAAAACTATTTAAATAAATATTGAATGGGGGATGACCCTTATAGCTTTGTTGAACAGTTTTAGCATGTTTGTGAGGTGAATAACGTTTTGGGTGACACTAAAAAGGCACACGCTTTTAGACTATGCCTTGAAGAGAAGGGACAAACTTAGTTCATTGGGTTGGATGCCACCAAGAAATTCTCATTCATCTTGCTCAAAGATCTCTTTATCAAGTGCTTCACAAAGGCCTACTATGGCGATAACCTCATTGTCCACTTTTTGGACATTAAGCAGTTGTAAGAGGAGAGAGCATATAAGACTATGTCTCCAAAGTAAGAAGCCTCTTTAAATATATATCAATTATTAAAAGACCTACTAACAAGTCTGTGAACAAAGCATTCATCAAGGGAATTTGCAATGAAAATATATTCAAAACCATGAAAATTAGGCTTGAATCACTCTAGCATCAACGATGTGCTTCATGAAGTGTTTCGTATTGATGACCTGCACCAAGAGAGAAGTAATTGCATTTTCTTGGACAGATTGATGCTAAACTTTACTTGTGACTCTTGGATGTCATGGATCATGTATACTTTCTTGCTAATGTCTTTGCAAATCATTGGGACTATGGGTTCATGAGTCTCACATTGCACCTTTGTTGGATACATTGCACTTAAGGATCGTCCTTGGGGAGGTCACTATGTATAAAAATGTGTATCACACGAGTTCAAAAAAAGGGAATATAAAAAAATATAAGCTTACAAAAGTACATTTACAAAAGGAAATATTTTAAAATGCATAAAGTTATTCACATAAGGGGTTTTAATATTACACATGTAAATTTTTTACAGAAGGGTATTGTTAAATCATAAAATGGGCCAGGATCTTTGACAAAAGCATATCATGAACTTGAATGAGTAAACATAATATCACTATTCTTTAGGATATTACATCCACTCGCCCAAGTCATGATCTTATAGAGTTGAGATAAATAGTATCCATCAATGCACTTTTCAACCTAATTATGTTAACATTAGTGACATGCATAAGGCCTTCATAAGACTCGGTTTTTAATATCACCTTTCATGCATAGTTAGGATTTGATGGTGTTCCAACTATCCAAAGGCCCCAAACATGTCACATGAAGGGTGTGGGAGCTTTCGCTCAACCGCCAAGACCCACGGACCGCTTATTGTTTCAAGCGTTCCAAGCGAGCTCTAATGGCTATCTCTCACCTAGCCGATGCGCTGTCGATCCTATGAGTGTAGTGAGCTTACCTTGATGCTTGATCGAGTACCCTCCTCTCTCTTGCACTCCGGTAGCTCCACGATTCTTGATGCTAGCTCAAGCATCCTTAAGCCTCCTCCATCTCCAAGCTCCATCCTCCATAGCCGCGCGCACAAGAGAAGAGAAGAGAAGAGAAGAGGAGATGGTGAAGAGCTTCACCCTCTTGATCCCTCACTCTCACACACACTCACTACCTCACACTCTCACACACTCTCTCTCAAGAGCACACACAAGCAAGGAAAGAAGAAGAGAGGAAGAAGAAGACTCTTTTTGCCACACACCAAAAGAATGAGCTTCTCATTCCATTTTAAACTTTATATACAAAGCCCTAAATTCTTTTTGGGAGGTCATCCCCTTTTCCCTTTTTTACATGGCCGACCGTAATCTAGGCCATTTTTCCCATTTCCCACCATTCTAATTTATCCTATTCCCAACTAATGCGTACACTTTGCATAGGAGCGAGCCTGGCCCTCTTTTACAAGGATTTGGGGGTGCTTCCATATTTAATAGTGCACCTTTTACTCTTTTGTTGTCTCGGGGTGACACTGAGACTTTCTGAGGGTCGTGCCCGAACATTTAAATTTGTAGGGTCTAGTTACCGGTCAAGGCACCTTTTTTTGCTTTTATCCTGTGCCTTTTTTGCTATTTCCTTTTTTTCCATTTTTCGCTCCTCTGTGCTGCGGGAAACACGGTAACATTATCCCCCTCCTAGCCAAGTGCCTGTCCCATGGCATTGCAATGGGAAGTAGTGGCTAGTTAGGTTGGCTGAAGGTGGAACAGGTAGGTGGATGACACTGCTTCCAAGGTGGTTGTGTGAATGACAGGTGATGGAGTTTAATACCGATGACCAGGAGAGATTTGGGCATGCTTTAGGCTCCATGAAGATGCTCGGTATCTTTCACACATTTGTGGCATCCGTTATGTAGCCGGTCATCCATCGAGCATTAGAAACACTTGAAGCAATAAGCAATCCCTGAGGAGAATGGTATTGGAGGGATTTATTCGGGAGAAGCCCCCCCCCCCGAACTCTGTCTTGAAAAAGATATGGTTTGTCTTCACATTGAAAATCTATGTCTTTAATTTGAAGATCTTTGTCTTTGAGTTGAAGGTCTTTGTCTTTGAGTTGAAGATCTTCAGTACTGCATTGAAGATCTTCAACTCTGCATTGAAATTCTTCAGGCTTGTGGAATCAATAAGTGATCCGTAGATCTTGAGGCGTTGGACATGCATCTTTGGAAGATGAGGTTCCAAGATCTATGCCAATGGCAGATCTATCTTGGCTTGGTTCAATCATGGTAGCCATCCACAAACAGATGGCTGGATACCGGCACATGGAAAAAGTTTTGGCCATTAAAGGATGCCATGGGTGATCCTCTTCAGCGAAGTAGCCATTTCTTGAACTTGAACATAACCTGCAAGAGAAGTTGTGCACTCCCTAAGGGGTGTGTCTGCCTCGCTGTGTAGTGCGTGGTGCCCATGGTAGTGGAACTGGGAGATGGGTCTAACCTTGGGCAAGCCCTTGGTAATGTCCCACACTTGAGGACCCAGTTCGTGTGTCGTTGGAGGTGCGGTACAAGTCTTAGGGTGACATGTCTAAAAGTCATGCCCTTGATGTGCCCTAAGTGTGAAGTGGGGAAGGGGCTAGGGAGAACCCTAGGTGCAATGACGGCGGTGCACGAGGAGGGGAAGAGGAATTGCAAGCGAATCTTGCGAAGGTCTCATCGCTTATCTTTGCTTAATGGTACATGCATCCCTTGGCTTTGCTATGCTTTGCTGTCGTCTCTTCTTTCCAGTTCACCCTTTTCTTTTGTTGCCTTGTGGCTTGCTTCTTCTTCTTTTTCTCCTCCTTTCTTTCTTTCTTTCTTTCTTTTTTTAAAATAAATAATAAAGAGGCTTATACATGGATACATGTGATATAAGGGCATGACGGGAGTTTACTCCTCGTCATTCGAATGGCAGGTGTAGGGGATGGTGGAGGGCGGGGTGCCTTGTTAAGGAATTTGCGACTCAACAAGTAGCCTTGAGGTTGAGGCGGGTTTTGAGATTGGTGGTGGAAAGGAAGGGTGGTTGCACTGGGTGAATTTGCTATCGCTCATATCTTCGAGTAGTGCAACACAAAATGATGGCAAAAGAGTAGCGCGCATCATGAGGCGAGTCATGGTGCTGCTATCTATGGCATTGGGGTTGAAGTAGAGGGGTGGGAGGTGGCGTTCTTGAGGTGCAGGCTCTTGGTGGACTAGGATCCTAATTAGTCTAAGATAATTACAAGTGGTTATGAAGGTGGGGTCAGGACAGGAGGTGAACTCACTAAGAAATCTATCTATAGAGCTATACAAATCAGGGAGGGTAAAGAGAAGGGTGTCCTTATGGGAGGTGCTATTGGCGTTATAGATAATGGGAAAGTCCAACCTTCCGTGGATGCACGGATTAAAGTCGACCCCTACCCTTCGAGGATACGGGATGAAAGTGGGGTCGTTTCTCTCAGAAGGGAGAGTGTTACAAAACGCCATTCACGCGTCAAGGTTGACATCAAAATTGTGTCGTCTCCAGGTGGGTTGGCAATTATAGCCTTCCACCGATCTAGGCACCTGGAGGACTTTATCTTGCCAAAATTCGCGGTCCTTGGCTCCCCAAGCAGTTGGGTTGGCCTCTCGCTCCGCTATCCACTTGGCCTTAAGCCTTGCACCCATGGTGATTACGACGTTTACCAGTTGAATGGGCATTACTCTATTTAATGTAGCGGGAAACTCAAAGCTCAAGTCGAAGGGATCGCGGGTACACTCCTGCTGTTCCCAGATAATTATCTATACATGGAATTCAGCGGGGTGATTCTCAGGGCGCGGTAGGAGAGGGCAGGTTGTCTTGGAACAGGTCTAGCATTTAGCTTTTTCCTTGCCTTCTCTACCATTTTTCTCCTGCGGTTAGCCTGGGCTGCTTTCCTCTCAGCAGATGTGTCAGGGGGCTGCACTTCCTCTTGTTGTGGAGGAGGGGGTGGTGGGACGTAGTCCTCCTCTTGAGGTCCCAGATCAAACTCTGGTTCACCCCCTTTTGCTTGCACTTTTTTTGCGCCTTCGCCTCTGTGAAGCCAAGCTCGTCTATTTCCTGCGCCGTTAGGCCTACCTGTGCAAGATATCTTCTTTGCTCCTCCAGGCTCTGCGGTGGGCCTCCTAGCAGTAGTGGCACATGCAGGCCTGCTATTAGGGCTCTGCGTGAAATGGCTAGCTTCTTCTGCAGCTGATCATTGGCTTTGTTTCCTTCCGGTTTGGTGGAGTGGAGCAGTGTATTGAGGAAGGTGTGCTGCTAGGCTATCATGGAGAGCTGGGCCGCCTCTACCTGATTCTCAGCCAGCATCCTATCTCCTTCGGCTTTGGCCAGCTGGCTGCCAAGTATTCTCCCCTCATTGTGATCAGCCCATTCTTTTGCTCTTTTTTCCATATCTTCCAGGCTCTCCCCCTGATGGAGGGTCATAGCCATGAGTTGTTGCTGCTAGTCCTCGAGCTCGCGGTGTAGACGGGACTGCTCCCGGTGTTCATCGGCGATCTGTGCGTTGAGTTGGTCTAGCTTCACTTGCATCCTTCGCACTTGCTCTCCTCTTAATTGGTCCAACTCTGCAGCCTCGTGTCTGATCTTGTCAAGTTGGTTTTGTGCTTTCAGGTTGACTGCAGAGAGCTAGTCGTTCTTGCGCCGCAGGTGAGCATTTGTCTCCCTTTCTCTGTTGAGGTGCTCCATCAAGATTTTTCTCCTTCTTTCCCAAGCAGCGTCATGTTCCTTCAGGGCTTTTGATTCCTCTACAGCCTTATGCTGTCTTCCCCCCTGAGCGCAGCGATCTCCCTTTGGTATTCTGTTATCTGCTTTATTTTCTCCAACTGGAGAGCGGCTCGTGATTCTCGTTTTGTTGTCAGCTCCTCCACAGCTGTTCTCCTTTCTTCCTTGGCCCTTTCTAGCTGCAAGATTAGCTCCTTAACATATTCATCATGTTGGCCTACTGGAGGTGGGAGATGGGACATGGTGGCGATGGTGACAATGGCTTCTATTTTCTGCCTCTTTAGCTCTGGTCTTGGCTCTATATCAGTTGTGGCTCCCCTTTTGACTCCTGACGCTGGGGTGGCCACGCCCGCTTCCCTTGCCAACTCCCGTTCCACTAGGAATTGTAGCCAAGTGACCACATTGCTCTCATCGACTTTTGGGGTGGAGTCTTGGGTGGCGGTGGCAGTGGGTGTTGTCATGATAAGAGTGGCTGGCATGGAAGGTATGAAGAGGGGGGGAGTTGGTATCATCAATTCTTTGCCTTTTTCCTCTGTCGGAGGCGAGGGTGTGATTTCCGGCACACTGGTACTGAAACCAGGTGCCTCTGTTCGGTGTGGGCTCTCTGCGCCTTCCTCGTCTCTTTTGTGCTGCTCTTCAATGGAGCGACGGGTAGCTAGTGCTATTTCTTCCTCTTCCTTCTTAGCTCCTCTTCAGTTTTCTTTTTTCTCTTCTCCTCATCCCTAACTGACTCCCTTCGAGCCCTCTCCAGATCTTCCTTTTCTTTCTTCTTGCGTTCCTCTTCCCTCTTCCCATGCAGGGCTTTCGTCCTTTGTTCTGCGTGCCTCTATGGGCTGCCGTGGGACTCTCTCTCTTCGTCTTCGTTAGTCTCTGTTTCATCTGAAGACCTATGCTGCTCTTCTGTGTGAGGTGGGGATTGTGACGGTGACTCGTCACTTCCTTCTTCGCCTCCCTTCTTGTCTTCTTCTTCTCGTCCTTGCCCTAGCGCTTCTTGGATTATGGTCGTAAGGACGCCTCCAAACCCTATGGTTGCGGCATTGGAGGATGATGCCTTGCGGGTTGAGCGGGACGATGGGGATTCTTCTCCAGAGCCTCTTCCTCCTGTTGCTAGGGCCTTAGCCGAAGCCTCTATGGTTCTCCTCACAAATCCATTAAGATTCACCTCGTCCAGTGATTGTGTCGTAATGTTGTCGAGTAGAGGTACGTTGATCCGGCTCATTATGCTGTTGTACCTCTAGCTTGAGAACAAAGCGTGCACCATTTTTGCTTGCAGCTAGATTTCTGGGTTTGGGATGTCTACCAAGCTAATCCCATAATTGGTATGGACATTCACCTTGTCCATTCCCAACATGGTGTAGACGTCCCTCTTTGGCTTTCTTTCCACCTTATTCGGCAGCCCTAGTGCCCTTTCCACCAACTCCGGGGTCAGCTCGATCTGTACTTGCCTGGTGGCTTCATTCTCGCACACCGTGATGGTGCCTCTGTTTCTGTTAAAGGTGTGCAAGAAGTCGGCGCACTGGGTGTAGTCCACCCTCTGGCCCACTGCATCCAAGAATTTCTACAGATGGCACTAATCTATGATCCCGCGCACTGCCGACTCTTCGATAGCCACGTCTTCAAGGTTGAAGATGTGATGGAACTTCAACTGATTGAAGGCTCTCGTCTCCACCGTGAGGCCGTACTTCACTTGCTCCTCCTCCGAGAAGGGGAGCTTGCCCGCTTTGTCTTGGCTTGCCATGATCGCTACCTGCAAGTTCCCATTTCCACTATTAGTGCTTTTTGACAAATGCATTGCTAAAAGAAGACAAGTGTAGCAGATTTTATTGAGTATAGCCTTAACTTTTCTTTTCAGACTTTTACCATTACATCTTACTATTGCATTTCAGATTTTATTGACATTTCATACTTGGTTTACTTTTTAAATTCCACCTTCCATCTTACCCCCTCCCCCTTTGGAACGAGAAGAATCCGTCCTAGGATTGGAGGTTGAGAGGACAAGGGCGTTCAGCATAAAGGGCGTCAGTCTATTTGTGCAGAAGCCAAGCATAGAAGGGGTTATACTCTAGCTGAGCTTCCCTATCTAATTCAAATGGGCGGATATCGACGTGCATGATGTATGTCATAACATCGGTTAGGAGATCACCGGAATCGACCCGACTTGTAATGTGGAGCTCTTCCTCTGTTAAGAGGCGGTCAAGGTAGGGATGCCCCTTGATGTGCTCTTCCAGGGGTTGGCCACAAAGAGTGGTTAATACTTGATACGAGGTTGGCGCGACGTAGGTGGGGTCGTACTCTGCTATGTTGATTGTGTGGCGCTGCTCAACGTTGGTCATTATGCGGCACCCCTCAACTTCCCATTGCACCCTAAGAGTGTACTAATGCTTCAAATACGTGGAGTTTGTATTAGCGAGCTTGGACAACTCGGTGATTTCCTGATCAGTGATAGTAGAAGTGGTCCGCTGATCGTAGGATATGATGAGACGTTGTTTAATGGCTTGCTCTTTGGAGATCTCGCTGAGCAACTCAGCAGCAGAGCGAGAAGCTTTTGCAAATGCAAATTCAAAAGTCTCCCAAGAGCAAGGCATATTGCGCACTTCCGTTGCAAAGGGTTCTTCTAATAGACCCAAGTCCAAGCGGCCATAGTTGAGGGCTAGCGACAAGAAGGTGGCATCGAGTCGTTTAATGCACTCCACCACGTCATCCTCCGTGTCCTCAGCAAGGTCAGCTGCGGCTAGCACTAGAAAGAAATTTCGTTCATAGGAGGGCGTAAGGCCGACAGTCGGTCAGGGTTTTCTAGAACTAGAGGCCTTGACAATACATAGTTGCGGTTGGGAGTTTCCTTGAGCTTGCAGTTGGGCTATTTGGAATATGGGTGGATTAGGGTCAACCACAACGGATGGGCTACTGTAGTCAGCTTTGCCGTGGGGAGTCTGCTTGACTTGGTCGGGTGATGTTGCCTGTGACGGTGGTTGTTGCTTGGGCCGATAGGTTCGTGCGACTCTCTTGGGCCAAAGCGTAGATGAGCCGGATGGTTGGGGATCTGGAGAGCACTGCGGCCTATGGTTTTGAGGCGTTGGGGAATGTGGACTGATCAATCTTGAGGGTGGCGTATAAATAGTGCCCTTGGCCGGGGGGACCTTTGGGATCCACAGCCAGGTATTTCCCTCGTAGTAGCCTTGCGCATGCAAGAGGGCTTTAGGGACCCATCTTTGCTTGATCATGCGGCGCTTCCTGTGATTGTGTCTTGGCCTCCTAGGTTTAGAGTTCTGGGTCTTATGAGGGTAGGCGCGTCGACTCCTAGGCGGTTGTTGTGACTGTTTAGGCGCCCATTGGAAGTGAGGCTATTGGGCCTTCGCTTTGGTCACTGCGGGCTGCGGTTTATGGAAGTCGGGGAGTGGCAGCCACGCACTACCCCCCTCCTTAGTCTTGCCTACCGATATTTCTACAGGTGGCTTTGCGGACGGTGATGGTGTCGCGTAGCCCTTGCTGAAAGCTGTGACGATGCGCACGTTGCCGATTGCTAGGTGGATGCGTTGTGATTCGTAATCAACATTGCAGTGAGTCTGCTTTTTGAAGGTTCGCCTCAACAGTGACTCCGTGCCTGCGTCTGTAACACTTGGCAACATGTAAAAAAGCATTGGAACAGTCTCAGACTCGATAAAAACGGCGACTCTGCACTTGTCGAGAAGTGTGTATGATTGATCCCCATATGGGTTTAACTTGGCAGTTGTGGGTTGAAGTAGTGGTTTGCCAAGTTGGATCCAATGATTGTGGGTTAAGACATTGAAGTCTGCTCCCTCGTCGATCAAGGCGTTGAAAGTGCATGTTTGCTTGGTAGTGACCGTGACACGGAGGTAAGCGGGTTCTACGGCTTCCTCATCATCTTCGTTGATTTCAGTGATTATAGCTACTCGTACTTTGACCAACAGTTCTAACAATGGTGGCTCATGCAAAGGATAAGTGGGAGGGAAGTACTTCTTGATACGACTGCCATTGAAGAAGCCTATTCCTTCACCGTCTAGTGTCTCAAGCTCGACATTGCCGGTTCGGCTGATTGCACAAACCTTGAAGGGTCTGAGATATCTAAATTTTATTTTTTGCCTATGCCCTTTAAATGAGTAAAGGAGAACTAAGTCACCGTGTTCAAACTCACGTTACTTGACATGCTTGTCAAACCAGCTCTTGCGTCGGGCTTTCTCACAGATAAGTGCGTGGGTGGCTAGAAGACGAGTTTTTGATAGGCGTTCCAGCTCGACTAGGCGTTGTGTCCATGCCTCCTTTCCTTCCCATCATTCTTGAAGTGCTATTCTCAGGCTAGGAATGAAGAATTCTAACGGTAGAATTGCCTCAGTTCCATAGGTTAGCTTAAAGGGGGTTTGGCCAGGAAGAATCAACTAACAAGAATCAGCTAATGTGCTATCACTTCGTTGATGAAGTGTGTGCCTTGGTCGCTAACCAGTTCGATGGGGCAATCGAAGAGCGAGATCACTTGCTCCCATAAGAACTTGGCAATCGTCCTAGTATCATTTTTTTGTGTGGCTCTCGCCTCTGCCCATTTCGTGAGGTAATCTGTGGCCACTACGATGTACTTGGCTTGTGAGTACTGCGCCGCATGACTGATGGGTCCTATGAAGTCAATTCCCCATTTTTTGAAGGGTTGGCGAGCAATAATTGGGGTCAACTCCATTTGATCTTTATGAATCGGGACTTTTGTCCGTTGGCACTCGTCACAATGCTTAACGAATCGCTTGGCGTCGCGGAAAAGTGTGGGCCACCATAGTTGAGACTGCAGCACCTTCCGTGCTATCGTGTCTCCACTAAAGTGTCCTCCCGCAATGCCGCTGTGCGTCTCCGATAGCACATCGTGTATCTCATGCTCAGACATGCACCTACGCAACAATACGTCTTGCCCCAGCCTATAAAGTTGGCTTGCAATCAGCTGGTAGGGCTGGATCTTCAGGATCAAGAGCCTAAGTCGGGCCTTTTCTATTGGTCGCTCAGGTAGTCCGTGCTCGAGCACTTGGACTATGTCATCCGCCCAATATGGCGTTAGATCAGCCTTAAATAAATTTCTCTCGCTGGACAGGTGGAATAAGTGGGCGTCAGGTAACTCGTCAATGATGCTTTGTCTAGCAGCTTCTCCTGTGGGGATACGTGACATGTGATCAGCCATGTAATGATGTTTTCCCTTTCACACTACCACAGAGAAATCGAACTCGAGGAGTAGGAGGAGCCATTGAGCTATGCGCCCTATAGCACATGGTTTGTTCACTAAATAGAGCAGGGCTTGATGGTCCACAAAAAAGATGAAGGGTGTGGCCAATAGATAATGCCGAAATTTCTTCACAGCGAACACCATGGCTAATCCCTCTCTTTCTATTGTCGAGTAGTTCATCTCCGTCTCAGTGAGTTGTCTGCTAGCAAAGCTCACTGGATAATCTAAGTTGTGCTCACCAGGTTGGCACAACATTGCCCCCACGACAAACTTAGAAGCATCGATGTGCACGTGGAAGGTAATGGTCCAATCTGGGGCTCGTAGAATTGCTGCTATTGTTAGAGCCTTTTTCAATTCTTCGTATGCTCATTGGCATGCCTCGGTCCACTCAAAGACAATCAGTAGCTTGTACAATGGTCTGGCGATCAGCGCATAGTTCAGTACAAACTGCCGATAGTATCCTGTATGGCCTAAGAAGCATTGAACTCCCTTGTAATTAATTGGGGGTGGAAGGTCAACAATAATCCTGACCTTCGAGAAGTTAGTGGCAATGCCGTTCTTTGACACCACGTGTCCTAAGATGCATCCGTGCTTTACCCAAAACTGACACTTCAAGGGGTTCAAGGAGAGACGATATAGGCGACACCGTTCAAAGACTACGAGGAGTTTGTCTAAGTGTTCAATCCAGGTCGAATGGACACACAGGCCGTCGACAAAGACTTCTAACTCCTTGCAAAGCATCTCCTTAAAGATAGTGCACATGAGACATTGAAAAGTGGCGGGGGCATTGGTCAACTCGAAGGGCATGACTATGTACGCGAAGACGCCCCCATTCAGTGGCAAAGGTGGTCTTATGCCTGTCTGCAGGATGCACTTGCACCTGGTTGTACCCTGAGAAGCCATCCAGAAAACTATAGGCTTCCTTGCCTGCCACCCTCTCAAGCATGTGCACACTTGGATTTTCCCGTTCTTCTTCACCAGTCAAGTCGTCGGCAATGAACACTGGCCGGGGTGTTTTCCCTTCCTGGGCTAGGTCTACCTCCTTGACCTTGGCTGGTCCTTCGATTGGTTCGCTCGTCTGCCCTAACGTTTGGCACCTAACAAAACTACTACCCTATCTCCTTTTGTTGAATTTCGTGAAGCGTTTAGGGAGGTCCTACGACTTCCGCTGTTTTTCTGATCGTATATCCCCAGGTCGCTTTGCCTTTTCCTGCCTTACTCGTCTGCGCCTCAGGTGGACGGGTAGGTCCCCCTTGGTACGTCTGGCCGTGGGCGGCCTAGGGATATCTTTGGATCACTATCCGAACTAACTTCTGATTCAGATTCAAACCCTCCATCTTTGTTGGAAGAGGTGGTCTCCCCTGGTGGCTGCAGTTCAGATGGTGATTTAGTCCTAAGTATTGATGTCGTTCCTGGCTGGGCTAGGCCTGCTTACTCAAGGTCTATGGCTCCTATGCATTCCAACCAAGCTCGATCACACTCCATGCGCATGACTCCTCGCTCTACTCTAAGGGCGTGCCTCTTCTGCGGCTTGGCGTCTGCTCGTATCTGCTCAATCTCTCGTCCTTTAATGTCGTATTCTATGGTATCCACTTCACCCTTGCTCTCATCACTGAAGGATTGGCAGTCTTTGTATTCGTTGCTGGAATCTTTGTCATCCGACTGCTCGTCGTCTCCTAGGGCTTGGTATGTCTCGTGTTGTTGGTCAGGAACCACGGCCCAGTTATACATGAGGCTTAAATCATACACCCTAGTCCGTTGCCACTTGGAATCCTCTAAGAGATCCTGGAGTGGTTTGAAATTTGCAGCTGGGTTGCCAGCTAGCTGGTTTGTTAGATATTACAGTATCCCCTGGAGGTCTCTTTTAAGGTACGTGGAAGGTGACCGGCTTAGGTTTTCCCCGGCAGCTTGCTGCCATCATGCAGACTGGTGTAGAGAGTGCTTCGTTGGTCTTGCCGATCATTTTGATAGCTTGCTCGTACGCCTCATGGTGTGAGAATGGCAGGTCGATTGTAGCGAGAATGTGCATCCAATCCCACTTATCCTCTAGGCATGGGATATACTTGGTCAAGGGCCCATAAGGCTTCTTGACCTGAGTGTTCCCCTTAAGCATAGCAGAGATGGCGTCTAGGTCGATTAGTGAGGTCTTCCAAGTGTCCATCTCTATTCTTACGGCGTTCATTCTATTGCCAAGGAAGATCAAGTCGTTACCCCAATCTTCGATGACTCTAGCGTTGTGCATCCAGGGTCAGCCTAATAGGACATTGTAGCCCACTCCCTTCATGACTATAAAGTCGACAGAGAACTGGACACCTGCGATCTTCACTGGCCAATTCTTCAGTACCCCGAATGGTTTCACTCTCATACCGTTTGCGAGCGTGGCATTAAACCTAACAGCTTTGACAGGCGAGTTTCCCCAAGTTTGAAGCACTATGTGGCTAAGCACACTAACCCCAGCTCCCATGTCTACGATTCCCTTTCTTGTAGTGTCACCCAGGGCTAGGACCGGCAGGACCGCGTGTATGGCGTTTTTGCATCCTGGTCTTGAGGGTCTGCCATGACCTGCTCTTGTGATCCTTCGATCCACTGCTTAAGATCTTGCCATAGGGTAGGATGCTCCTTAAGCAGATCTCCCAGGCTAAGTGTTACAAGGGTGGTCACTAGCGTGGTCAGGAGATCGTTAGATACTCGTCCTTCCCCTAACCCAGACTGTCCGGGACAATGGCCGCGACTGATCTGCGACTCTGTCTCGTCTAGGCTTGGTCTCAGCAGCATTGCTTGTGGCGCGGTTTCTTCTGTCGACTTAGGTTGAGGTGGTGATATCGGCGTGCTAACGCTAGAGAGGTCATCAAGCTCGTCCTCCATGATGGGCTCAGCGTCTTTGAGATGCTCTTGAGTCTCCTTCACCCACTCCTTCACCTTTTCTATGGCCTCTAATTGTCGCTTCGGATACGGGTACTCCCCTACCTTAGCGCTTCCCTTTTCGGCCGTCTTAGGGGCTGAAGTCTCTGCCTCTGGGTTCGAAACCTTCTTTCCCGTAGGCAGAGTCGTAGCACTCTCAGTTTTTAGCACAACTTTAGCTTCCGATCTCTTCTTTTTCCGTCTGTGGCTTTTCTTCCCTATGGAGACTGCGTCAAGATTGTTGGGTCCTGGAAGAGAGATGCCGGCCTGCTTCGTTTGGGCTCAGGTCATGACCCGCAATGGAATAGGTGTGGCCTCCCCATCGAGGTTTTCGACACCAAACAGCCCCAATGGGATAGATGGCAAGTTGGTTGAGCTCTCTTTTCTCTCTCCCTATTTCCTCTCTCTCTGAAATTATATATTTCTTCTCTATCTCTCTCTCTCTAATTCAAAAGCTATATAAAAAAAGTTTAATTAAAAAACTATTCTCTTTGCTCTTTTCCCCCCTTTGTCTCCATCTTTTCCTCTTTCTTATTTTTTTCCTTTTTTTTCTGTGTCTCTCTTTCTCTCTTTCTCCTCCTCCTCCTCCTCCTCTTCTTCTTCTTCTCTCTCTCTCTCTCTCTTTAATTTTTTTTCTTTTCACACACACACACACACACACACACACACACATCTCTCTCTCTCTCTCTCTCTCTCTCTCTCTCTCTCTCTCTCTCTCTCTGGGTTGCCACCAAGTGACAAGTGCCTCCACTAGGTGGAGAGTTATCATATATTGCTCTCTAATGATCCTGGTGTGGGTTGGAACCTTGAGCAAACCCCACATACATGCATTTTTGCAATTTTAAATTGTGAAAAACACTTAAAATATTAAACATTTAAAAATAAAAACCATAAAATTTAATTTAAATAAGAAAATTTACAAAAGAATATTATTTTTAAAAAAATTGACCATGCATATTAGCTTAAAAATATAAATACATAAATAAATAGAGAAACAATAAAAATCTCACAAAACTTAAAATTTTTATTCAAATTTCATTAAAAAACATAAAATAGTAAAAATTTTACTTTCGAAAATTTAAAAAATCTAATAAATTTCCATGATCAATTTTCAACCTTTATCTTATTGATGGAATAGCTAAAATATGTAAATACATATAAACTCAAACCCGACACATCTAAATGAAATATTTAAAAAACCAAGATAAATCAAACAAAATACATGTGGTATTATGGTATTTTCCCTTACATTGTAAATTTTTAGCTAGCTAGAGTGTCTTTTGGATTGCATAGTGGTCATGATCCTTGCTTATCACATAAGTTAATTTTTTGTGTGCACATTCAAATACACTTGCATTCACACCCCCTCCAAGTACCCCATTTTTTCCCCTTATTTTCTCTTTTTTGTTGCACCAAATATCACAATTAATGCTAAAAGGAACTAGTTGATCACATTTTTCACACGCATTTGTGCTACACATACATATAATTTCATTAAAATGAACCAACCATTTATGTGGCATGTGCTTCGTGCATTATACACACATTCTTAATTTGTAATAAAATAAACTTACATTCACAAATGCAAGCGCTAAAAAGAAAGCACTCCATACACATTAAATTTCTAAAAATGAATGTGCATTTAGAGACTTTGAGTTAGGAACGATGTTTGAGAAATGTTAAAACATAATGAAACTTAATAATTTTTAATTAATGGATAACATAAACTAGCGTTTTCTTACTAAAATTTATCACTTAATAAAACTCACCCATTGTTAATTAATTATTAAAATTTACACTCAATTAAATTGTCCCTTTCCCTCACATTGCACAATTCTCTTTTTAAAATGAAGTGATATGTGGGATCGAGGACATGGTTGTAAGTCTGAGTCCTTGTTGATAGTCTTAGTCAGGTGTGGTCTGATTATCAGTGTATTATGGTTTGGTTTAGTCAAGTTTTCTTTAGTCATGTTGATTTGAGTGAAGATACAATGTATATTATTATTATTATTTGCATGATACGAGGATATTGGGTGCATATATGTTTACACTTCGTGAAGCTTTTGGTCGCATAAGTGGAGAGGTCATGCCAAAATTTTTAGGATGTGGATTTCCTAGGGTGGTCAGTCAATCGTGTCCATGTGAATCATTTCGTTTGTGGATATCTATGTGTTGCTATTATGTTGTTTTGCATGCACTCCTTTGTGATTGTCTATGTGTGTATGGTATGTGGGATCCATTTCAATGGTGCCTCGTACTCCTCCCTGAGTTCAGTATGTTCCATTAATTTCTCATGATTATTTACAGTTGCTAGAATCAAACTCTATATCTAAGGCCGGGTTATCCAAATTTATGGCTCTTCCACTACCACTTGTCCCTGATAATCCTGACATGTGTGATAAATTATTTTGTTATAACAAGAGGTCTTGGCTATGTTCATGACACAATTCTCCTCATGATGCCTAAGAGCATGGGCTACCATAGGGAGCCTTTTCCTGCTACTCGTTGACTTTTCTCAAATAAGGATATTTTGAAGCTTTTACAGAAGCAGACCACGAATGCCTTGGATCCTAAGTGGATCATTACTACTTCTAGAGTTAGTGTGTCTAAGTTCTCTAACCCTTTCTGGAAACAGTTATGCCAGCTCCTTCAAGACAGGTTCATGCCTGTCAAAACTCCTAATTATCTTTTGAAAGAATCGTTCACAACTTACCATATGTTGTTGGAGGGTATCACTATTGATTAGAGTTCATATCTCCTCGCTAAAATGGATCAGCATTTTATCCGAGTCATGAGAGGTAATGTGACTAATGCCACGTATAGTTCCTACCTTTACATTTTCTTGACATATGCTGCCCCTGCGAAGGAAATTTGTACAAGGGGTCAGGATCCTCTAGTGGTTCCTCCTCCTACTGAAGATCCTAATGTCATCGTTGAGGATATTGATCCTCCTTTGGTTATTCAGAGGAAACGTCTTAAGTAAGTGGATGAATTAGTACCCGTTTCCACTCCTCCTTCAGTTCCAGTTCTTGTCTAATCTTGTAGTACATTGCTTGCTTTCCTTATAATGTCCAATATTTTTAAAGCGCATAGAGATGGTACTTTGGATATTTCAATATCTTTTGTGCAATGTCTCGTGATAGGAGATGCAATTCAATTTCTATGTAAAGATATTCAAAGCTCTATTGAACTCTCAATTATCACTTGTATTCAATAACTCTATTTTTCTTTTTATGAGAAGGTATAATAGTCCAAGGAGGAGTTGAACAAGGCTAATACTGAGCTAGCCTCTTGGCACATAAAAATTTTCTAACCTTAGTACATAGATGGAGCAACAGACTAAGGTCATTGATGCCTAGAAAGAATATATGTCTACTTTGCAAGCTCGCTTGGCAAATACCAAATCTAAAGTAGTGATTGTGACTGAGGAGAAGGATATGTTATTGAAGGAAGCCCAATAGTTAAAAGCTTTGATAGCTATCCAAATGGAAGAGCTCAAATCAAACCAATACTATCATAGACCAGAATAATACTCAAATTCAATAGCTTAAGGAACAATTACCTCAGTCCCATTCTACTTCACAGAGTTCTTTTGTGCAACTAGTTCCTTCCTTGTCCCCTGCAAATTTAGTTGTTCTTCAAAGAAATGTGACATTATGTCCTTTATTCCAAGCTAAGGTGGAAAGGCTTCAGTCAATAATTGACTTTTTATGGGGACTTTATATGGACTTATTTTGAGAGAACTTCAAAAATTTATTCCTCTAGGTCACTCCTTTGTGCACTATTAGCAACATAAGCTGGCATTTTATATTAAGCTTTCCACGATGGATTTATCTCCCCCAGATGATAGTTGGAGTGGAGCTTATTTTTCTAATTTATTGAGACTAAGGTGGTAAGAATGGTTTTTGAAGATTATGTGACTTCAGATACCATGCTTATGACTTATATGTACTTGCAAGGTGATTTGTTGATCCTAGATGATGAAGATTTGTCTTGGTATATTGGAGATGTGGTATTATAAGTTGTTTTATATGTTAGACATTTGGAGTTGTATATAGATAAGATGTTCCATACATATTCCTCCAAAGTGACCTATTCCCTTGAAACTTCTTGACATACAATGATTGATTTTGTGATTTTGAATTAGAATTAAACTAGAGCCGGTGCTCATGTGTAAGATACTAACCAAATGAGGGTGGATCTCTTCGTCCACCTTTCCAAATAGCCTCCATTTGATCGAATCCTCTTTCTTTAATGTCTATCATTGAAGATCTGTGATAGATCCATTAGTGCCTTGTTTATCCTATTACCAATAGATGGCCTATAGATATGAAGCCTACATTTCTATTTTTCAATGTAATCTATAGATTATTCTACCCCTTCTTCTTCAACCCCAAGATGCCCCTCAGATCCTTATTTCCACTTGCTATTCTTTTCTTGAGGATCGTGTCTTTTCCCCTCCTCCTTCTTGTCATTCCCCATCCATAGTAGTTCTTTCTACTTTTCCAGCATACTTGTTAACAATCTTTTTAGCTGATTTCTCTAAATTATCAAATTATCATTCTTTAATCCATTCTTCCTTTTATGATTTTTCTTATCTATCCCTTCATTCACTCGTGCTTGTTTCTCTTCTATCTCCTACCACTTTTATCCCTCATCCCCCTCAGTTGATTAGTGGTTACACATGCTTTGATCTCAAGATCCTTAGACGTCGAGAATGGAGTTCAACAGATTCTCTAATAGGACCTTAAATAAATTGGCCGGTGATTCGAGGGGAATGAATAGCTGTCAACCAAGCTTTTCAGAATTATCTACACTTTGCTCAAAAGTGTTCTCGACCTTTAGATTCTTCAGTGAGACTAACTGCTCACTTTGCTTGGTATCTTACCTACATACACTGGCATTCGCAAAATGATACTTCAGAAGTCAATCCTAAAGTTGTGTATGAATGTGAATGTGGATATTGATCCCCAACAATTGGATATTTTGTACTTTCATGCCCTTTGCTTGCCTAGTGGGTATCTTGTATTGGTGGAGAGGATGTGTTGGTTGCAATTTTTCCAAAATCCTCCCAAGACTTTTGTAGATGAATCTTTGTCCATGGATCATTTTTAAAACCACCAAGCTTTTAAGAGAGATTACCTTCATTGATATCCTTGGATGTATTTTGATGATTTATAATGCTACATCTCTCTTGTGGAGGTGCCATTTAGATGGTTGTTTTGTGTTTAGTATCTGTATTGTGTGTATTATTTATAATATGGGGTCGTAATTGGATATTCAAATTGTTTGAGAATGTACCTTTTTGAGATTCATAGTGATGATAGATGGATGGATGTAGATGAAGAAACTCTCATATCCTTTAAGCGTTTGTTTAAATTTAGTTGGTTTGATTAAGTATTGTTCATGATCTCTTGTTTTGGGATTTTCTCTTGAATAATAGATTAGATACTAATTTTATTTTCTGAAGATGAAGCTAAAGCCCTTCTTGGTGCTGATTGGATATTTGAAGATAAAGTGATGAGCTATTATTTTGAACTTCTATCCCTGATTGAGTGTGGAGATATGTTTCGAGTTGATATGACTATGTTTTTGGCTATTTTTTGTTAAATTTTTGGGTGATTTTTATATGATTTGAATTATGATTAATTGGATTGAAAGTGTTTGAGAGAGTTTTGGATAAGGCTGAATAGGTTTGAGAAGCTTATGATATTTTTCAGTGGAGATATAATGTGCTAAAAGGTTATATTGAATGCCTCATAGGTTTTAATTAGTTTTGTTTAGCTTATGTTTTATTCTGATTTCTTTCTTTATGAGAGATTGGAATGATGATTGATGGAGTTTTAGGGTGTTTGGAAGCTTATTGAATGATTCTTGATGGTTTTAATTGAGCTGAATGCTTTCTGATGGCCTTCTGTATGGTATTGTAGACCTCTTGTTGAGCTTTTGTAGATCTTCTATATGCCTCTGTAAGTATTCTTGGGAAGAGTGTGTAGCTTGGAAAAGTTTTCAAGTCTTGAAAAGATATGAATACAAGTTCAAAATAGCTCAAAGAAGCAAAAGAAGTAGTTGCTAAATACTAAAGTGACAGTGATACTGTTGAGCTATGAAATGAACTGTAGTGGCTATGTGACTCTTTCAATCAGACATACCTCTTGAGAGGGATATCCACGACCAAAGAAGGATTATGGAGTATTCATTATTCAAATATACTATTAAGAGAGAGCATATGTGAGCAAGAGAGCATATGAGAGAGAGACAATTTTCTATAAGAAACATTGTATTTATATGAGAGAGACTATGAAGACGATGATAGATGAAATCTATGTGATGAAATTCCATTCAAAGTGGAGCATCCTTTTGTGTTCTCTTGTTTTTTTATGGTTTCTATGAAGAATATAAAAAATGTGTTAAAGTTACTGTTTTGATAAATCCGTGGGAGAATTGGTATATGATGCTACATGAAGATTTGAGAAGATTGGTGTTTTTTTTATTCTTGTGGTTGATTAAACTGTGAACATGCTTGTTGATGATACAAGATAGACTTTCTTGTAGTAAATTCCCTGTTTTTCTTGGTGTCTCTCTTAGGGATTGACATAACAAAAAATCGAGAGAAAGATATAGAGAGAGAAGAAAATAAAGAAGAGAAGAGAGAGAGGGAACAAAGAGAAAATTATAGAGAGATGAAATATAAAATGGAAAAGAGGGAAAAAAAGAAAAAAAGAGGAGAGAGAGAGAAGAAAAACACGGAGAAAAAAATGAGAGAGAGAGAGAGAGGAAAGATAAATTAGAGTGTGTGTGAGGAAAGATAAATTAGAGAGAGAGTGTGTGTGGAAAGATAAATTAGAGAGAGTGTGTGTAAATGAAAAGAAAATCTTACTGCTATATTATTTTTGTTGTAGGTTCGGGAAGCTTCAAACCTCTAGAAGGCTTCCCAAACCCACCTCCTTTTCCAAATCTCTCTTTTTCTTAATTAAAACCCCCTCTTCTCTTTCTCACGAGTAATCTCTCCCTTTTTGTTCCTCCTCCCCTTTTTAATTAAATATTTAAAAAAAATTAATGTAAACTTTTTTTGACATAGTTTTTTCCACACTTGGAGAGGGAGTACACTACACGAGAGTCACAAACAAACCTATCCAATGGAAAAAATGAAGATTCTTAATCCCATCTAGTTTCAGGGAGAAAATAACCAATTTTATGACTAAAATGACAAAAAATTTAGCCAATTTTTATCAAGATGATCCTCAATTTCAATCGATTTTTCAAAAAAACTTGCCTAGAAAAAGTACACTAAAGGATGATTGTTTGTGAGTAATGTCCTACCCTAAATTGCCATTTAGGGTATCCTCTTTACAAAACTACACATTCCTTTGATGAGCATCTAGATGGGCCATGTCCCCACATGATGGCTCCTTTATTTCATCTCTAGCATCCATAACAATATTTCTAAACACCTGTTCTTGCACGCAAAAGCTTCATAATTATTTTTTGTCACATGCAAAGACAGACAGTGCATAGTGCTATTTCATATGCAAGATATTTTATTTTGCAAGTTCTCTAAGAGATCTTTTATGCACAAGGTATTTCATTATGCGTGTTCTTTAAAGACTTATTCACATGCAATAGGATTTATTAAAGTCTATTTTTTGTGCACCAAGTTTCTTCTATCGTATGAGGTCTTTCCAACACTAATGAGGTCAATATGGAGAATATGGAATCACCTCTTCCGAAAATTTTCTTGCAACAACAAATCGATCTTCTTCAACATAATTTGAATGCCATCACACTAGAGCTTCATGAGCGTGAATAACAACAAAGCTCTATGACTCAAGATGAAGATGATCGTGTTGCTTATATTTTGAAGGGTATATTCAATGCTCAACAAATCAAGAGGATCAAGAAACCATTAGCATTTCCATTTTTCTTAATTTAATGGGAAAAAGAATGCAAACTTTAATTTATCCTAGTTGAGCCAATTTGATGATTACTTCAATGAAGAAGCTTTTCCCAAAAAAATGATAAAATCAAGTGTGCAACCAATTATTTGACAAATAGAGCTTCACTTTAGTGAAACTCCTATGCCATAGCACTGATCATCCAAGGACATGGGTTGATTTTTAAGGAAAAATAAATTTAAAGAATATTTTCCTCCAACCCATTTTCATCTTCAAGCAAGGCATAATTGGTCTAATTTATCTTGACAAGAAGGTGATAATGTTTCTATCTACACCAAAAGATGTGATTTCTTAGTTGCACCTCTTTAATCATCAGATCTTATTCTTGGTACGCCTTTTTCAAACATCAACTTAATATTGACACACAATAACTTTTGGATTTTAAGGACAAACAACCCTGAAATTGAATTATTCCTAATGATTAGTCACACACAAGCTAAGTGAGCACTTAAGAAGCAACACAAGGCATACATGATTTTTTAAGACTAAAGTTGAAAAGTTTGAGTCTTATGCATTAACACGCACACAAAAAAAATTTTAAGATTCATATAAATATTTTTTTGTGGATGATTATCCACATAAGTTTCCACTATCATGAGGAGAATTAGATCACAAAATTTAATTGTTTCCTAGTGTTACTCCACCACACAAAGCCCCATATAAACACTATCAATTTTTGTATAAAAAAGAAATTCAAAGACAAATGGTTGAATTGTTTGATAAAGATTTAATTCATCCTAGTTCTTCTCCTTTTGGTGCACCTATCTTGTTGGTTGAAAAAAAAATGAAACATATAAGACATGCATTGATTACCAAGCTTTAAATGAAGTGACTATTAAAAATTGATATTCAATTCCTTGAGTTGATGATCTACATGATAAACTCAAAGGAGCTAAAACTTTTAGCAAGATAGATCTTAAGTCAGGATATCATCAAATTTGTATGGATTCAGTTGATGTATAAGACTACATCTAAGATACAGTTTGGTCACTATGAATTTATTGTTATGCCTTTTGGTATTACTAACGTACCAGCTATGTTTGCTTGAATGATGAATAGAAGTTTTTAGGATTAATGACATACTCATTTTCAATAAATCTAAAGAGAAACATAAGAGACATCTTCACATTATATTCAATTTACTATGCAAAAATAATTTGCATGCTAATCTTGATAAAAGTTTATTCTTTCAACATCAAATTAAATGTTCGGGTCATATGGTTTCTTTTAAGGATATCACTATTGATCCTAAGAAATTTTAGACTATCAAAGATTGGCCTAATCTTAAGAGTGTGCATGAAGTTCAATCTTTTCTAAGATTAGCTAGGTTCTATAGAAAATCTATTTGATAGAATTTGAAGTTCTTATAACAACTAATCAACAAGCCATTAAAAAACTACTAAACCAATTCATAATTCTCAACCAACATATTAAATGAGCTTCCTTCATTCAAAATTCTCACCCTATGATTCAATATCAACTAGGTCATGTTAATGTTATTGCGAATGCATTAATTCATAGGCGACATGAAAGTACTGCATCACATCACTTACTTGGATTTAATAATATCAAATGTGTGTATTTAACACATATCTTTATTGTTGAAATTCAAATGTTTAATACTATAATTTCTACATATGTTTCAAATCATAATTTTTCTTTTATTTGGCAAAGATTTCAAAATACTAACACCACTATCTTTGATCATTATTCTTATACGAATGGTTTTTTATATTTTCAAAGAGAGTTGTGTGTTATCATGCCTTTCAGAACTGTTGCTAGGACTAAAATGCATCAACTTGTATATATGGAACATAGAGGTATCCAATCTATAATAATTGCATGCAAATAGTATTTTTATTAGCCCATCATGAAACATGAAATAGCAAAATTTGTATTTGAATGCATTGTATGCCAACAAATTAAGCATCACATGGAAAAACATATACTCTACTTATGCATTCATCAATTCCTAATGGACCAAGGAGCAAATTTCTATGGACATATCACTAGTCTTCCTACTATGTCTTCTCATCATGATATGATTCGGACCATTGTCAATAGATTTAGTAAGCATGCCTATTTCATTCCCTATAAAAAGACTTTGTCCACTCCACAAGCTGCTAAGTTGTTCACTAACTCCATATTTCCTCATCACGATTTTCCTATGGTTATCTTATCTAATCATGATGGCTAATTTGGCAATCATTTTTGGATAGCTCTCTTTAAAATTTTACATTATAAGATGGATTTTACTTCAGCCTTCCACCTTGAGAGTAATGATCAAACTAAAGCTACCAACAATACGCTTCTTGACCTCCTTAGATCTTACACTATTGACCGGTCTAGTAATTGAGACCAATCCTTCAAATTTCTTACAATAATACCCCACATTCAACAACTAGTAAAGCTCCTTTTGAAGCAATTTATGGAAAGACATTACCTATCCATATGACCACCATTGCTAGTGATGTTTCAGCTTTACTAACTCTTTGATTATTGACCATTTAAAAAAATTAGAGGAAGTTACAAAAAAGATTGAGCAATCCCAATTGAGATACATAGCTGTTTGCAAAATAAAAGATGCAAATCTATTAAATTTTAAGAAAATGATTTAGTCTGATTAAGAATTGAAAAGAGGAGGCTTCAATCCATTGAAAAGCATCCGAAAATTAAATTAGCACCTAGCTATGATGGTCCATTCTGAATTGTTCACAAAATTAATGAGAATGCATTTGGATTGGGCATTCCTCTTCACTAGAAAATACATAATTCTTTTCATATTAGTTTATTGAAACCATTCAAGGAGACACCTCCAATTACGATTGGCCACCACAATAGGCAGCACCTACATGTGGTTGGCCACTCTTGCATTTTTCTTTGAGTTATCAAAATTGGGAACAATTACTTTTTAACCCCTCAAAAATGTTATGGTATTATATTTATTTATTTATTTTTATTGTAAAATTTATCTATTTGCCACATAATTCGTGACTTATCATGGTGATGTCAACGAGGGGGGATTCCAAATGGAGGCATCAATAGTGCTAGTAGCCACACAGCTTGAAGACAATAATATTCTTAATGAGGTGACCAATGTGTAGATAAGAGGCCGAATTCATATTGAAGATATCCAAACTACAAATGGTGGCTATAGTCTATAGAGATCTACTAGCCATTAGTGGTAGCGATTAGAGAAGCTAGCCATATTGTGATTCAAGATGGTCAACTTTTGTTGAACAAAAGAGATATATTTCAATTGAAAACAACAATGTACTTTGTAGAGGTTGTAGTTTATTTTATGTTGAAAAAGAAGTAGATTTTGTTGTTGTGAAGGATAAAGCAATAATCTTATGATAATTGGAGGACATGAGGCTTCATGTACACATGGTAGCATTGATATTGTTAAAGGCAGTCATTGTTAGAAGGATTTTCCAAAAAGAGGGGACAATCTTCAACAACAAAAGTGGTTCATAAAGCTAATTGGCGAGGACTAGGGAAGCACCTTTTGAAAGGATGGGTTGCTTGGCTTTGAGCTAGTTGGATCTCTTGTTGGAATGGCAGTGAATCAACTACCTCTAGCCCTAGCAATGGTGAAAGTACATACTAGTCTCGAGCTACATTGACCTTGTGAGTTCAACCTTCAATCTTGCTTGAAGGTTGGCTACTCATCTCCATCAAATCTTGGATTTCAAGTTGGCACCATCTCACTTAGTTGTCAAGTCTAAGAATCTTTGAGAATTAAAATTTATTCTTGGTTCTACTTGAAAAAGACGAACAAATTTTCATTGCAAAAATTCTTTGGTGCTTTGTATTGGAAATTGTGCCGTGTGAAACGTTGATTGTCTTAAACATCATATTTATCCTTGTTGAACTTATGGATACTAGCATTTGAAGTTTGAAATCATACATTGTGAAGAGGATCTATTCACAAGAACCGCAATAGGCATGTGGGTTTTGAGCTTTCTTATTGTTGGGTGTTCTCTTGTTCTTGTGTTTGTGTTTTTGGTCGTGTCATAAAGTGATACTGTTTCAATTCAAGTTTGATTCTTCGTTGTGTGTTGGATTTGAGTGTGAAGGCACAAGGGTTTTGGAATTACATGCTGCATAGTTCTATTCACGAAACTTCTACAAGCATGTCAATTTCAAGTCCTATTGTCGATCATCTCTCTTGTTCGTTCTTGTGTTGTGGATTTAAACCAAACTCAAGACCTATTTCATTTTGTGGATATTTGCTCTAGATAGCATGGACTTTTTCAAGGAGAATATAAACTCGAGAAAAGTCCAATATGTAATCATTCCTTACAATAAGAAGTTGATACATGAAATTTTACTAGTATTCTTATGGTTGCCTTATATAGTTTCCTCTCCCATGCAATTCGCACTAGAGTGCTACCATCCTAGATCTAAAATTCAAGAGGAGATGCCTTATGAGTTCATCCGATGGTTTCGATGGGGATGTGAGGCTATAAGTGCAAATATTTTTTGGTATTAAAAGTTTTTGTAGTATTCTCTTAGTTCTTATAGCTTTCCAAACATGTTTAAAAGAAGGGCATATGTTGCATTGGAGAATAAGCATCCCGCTATTGAGAAGATAGAATACTTTTTTATTGTTTAAGGCTACAAGACCAATAAGAAACAAAGACCCGCAAAAGATGCTATGAGATCATGTAGCCACACATCTTGTTGTACATTATACCAAAAAGCATGCTACCTTGGGAATATCCACCACTCCCACCATGATGAGTAGAATGAGTTGGCCACTTAAGCGATGTGCAAGAGAAGTCTGAAGTACACAAATATGCCAAGAAACAAAACTGTGGATGATGTGTTTGTTGGTAGTGCTATTGCTCCTCATGATCCATGTGGAATATAGCAAAGTGGGGCACACAATGTGGGGTGCATCAAAGAATGAGTAAGAATGTGGGTTGGATGGACTACTACAACAATCAATACTTGTTTATTCAACATAGAACTCAAAATTCCCTAGATTAATATTCTTTTGAGCCTTAGGAAAAGTAAAGAAAAATGAGTAATCTATAACATATTAACATATTATTTTAGCTAAAGCTTCGAGAGGCCCCAAACATGAAGAGGGCCTCTCGAACTTCCAATAAGTCCCAAACCAAATTCAATTTTGACCTTTGACTTTTTAATAAACAACTATTCTTTTACCCTTGCAAAAACAACGCTCTCTATGTCTCTCACAAAGAGAGAGAGAGAGAGAGAGAGAGAGAGAGAGAGAGAGAGAGAGAGAGAGAGAGAGAGAGAGAGAGAGAGAGAGAGAGAGAAGTGAGGATATCCAAAAGGGAAGGGGGGAAGAGAGAGAGACCTTGGGCACATGCAACCCCTCATGGAAGCTTCTAGCAAAAAACGCATAATTTGGCAATATGTCCCACCATCTCTATTACCAAATCCCTAATTGGAACCCCTTTCAAACTTGACTAATATAATCATCATGTACCGTCAAGCAATAATAAGTTAAGGTCCAATAAGGAGCATCATCCAATCAGTATTGTCCACACCTATTTTCAAATAGTCAAAGAAATGTGATAGCATGTGCCCAAAACCCTAATGAATTCGTGGTATAATCCAATAGACTTCAAGTAGATATGTGCCTCAAATTCATATTACATACAACAAGTAGGCTCTCCACCTAAAGCCTAATAAATCTCTTCACATACCTAAGCTCTGTGTGTGTGTGTGTGTGTGTGTGTGTGTGTGTGTGTGAGGAGTGTAAGAGGAGAAAAAATGTGTGCATGTGTGAGAAATTAGAGAAGAGCGGGGGAGAGATGA
The DNA here is from genome assembly GCF_053477565.2 of Lygodium microphyllum. Lineage (NCBI taxonomy): Eukaryota > Viridiplantae > Streptophyta > Polypodiopsida > Schizaeales > Lygodiaceae > Lygodium > Lygodium microphyllum. The sequence goes on along the minus strand of NC_141155.1, from coordinate 106,225,182 downwards.
AAAAAAGGAGAGGGAAAAAAAAGACTAAGTGAAAAGAGGACAAAAAAGAAGTGAGAGAGAAAGGGAGGAGTGTGTGTGGACACATGAAGTGTTCTAACTAAAGCACCTTCGATATGCCGTCTAACAAACCTTAAACAGAATCAAATGTACATGCACAACACCATTTAGCTTAACCTTGTCACATCTTATTGGCATTGAGATACATGCTACTACGATAAATATGTCAAAGGTAATGTATATGGTTAATTATCTTTCTCTAACAAACCTTGCTTGCCAATAATGATAAAGGTGCCTGTCACTTTACCTCCAATAAATTATGATATCTAATTCCAAGGGCCCATGCACTTTTTACTTCCACCTCAACGATAATCTATCAACATACCATTGATACCCCTTCATGTGCTCAAACAAAGAGAGTGATTGAGCAAGTGAAATAGAGAGAGAAGTGAGAAAAGGGAATTAAAGCTGAGATAGTCCAGCACCTACTTCCAAGGGCCCATGCACTTTTTATTGCCACCAACATTAGTTTCTCAAAACACAATCAAAATCCCTCCATGTACTTTGTGTGTGTGTGTGTGTGTGTGTGTGTGTGTGTATGGCTAAGAGAATAAGGGATGGGATAATCATAACATGCTAAACTCTAGTACATGGGGGAGGATTGTATGCAAATGAAGGCTTTTGTATATCCACCAAGATACATACATATGTAAATTATACTCTTCATATTTACAAACTATGTAGTTTGTTTCTTTTGTGGTTGCTTGCCAAGGCATACTTTAAGTAAATAAATTTGACTTATGTATTATATTCACATGCACACGCATGCACGCGCGCGCACACACACACACACACACACACAAACATAGAGATATGCATACATGCTAAATAAGATGTACCTACAAGCCAAACCACAATAGTTATACACAAATGTGCAAACGCATTCATAAACATAAAACCGTTGAGACGAGGCTCTATCCTTCTCTTTGCCTTGTCTACATCACCATTTGTGAAGACAAACAAATGACCTAGTGTAAGGTGTCCCCTAGTATCATCCAGGACACATCTTAGCAGTCCATCGAAAAGGATGTCTAGAAAGCTCCGCCCGACACTCCCATGGAATGCTACGGGTTTTGCGATCTAGTTCTTCCCGCGTCTGCCACATAGCGGAAGTATCCTCGCCGTTCCCACTTAGAATCGATCGGAATTAGGGTTTTCCTAATGGGTCATTAGCTAACAGCAACTAGCGTCAGACCCGAGCGAACTACTTTACGCAGAAACGCCAGGTCCGAAGCTCAACCTCTCTGCCATAAGGCATAGTCCCATTCCATTCCCCTAAAACAGCGTAAATCGGGTAAGACGTAACTCTAGGTCATCGTTCTCGTTATTCTTTTTTATGATGATGATCATTCCACTGCTCTTCGAGATTTTTGAGAAAAGTTCCCGGCTAACCGGGACCACCCAACCGTAGGACGGGCCCATGGCCCATCCTCCGCACTTTTCTCGGTTTGTTTTAGTTATATAACTATCTAACACATTAATTTGACATATAACAATCAGCTTCGTTAATTAACCCCGTTAAGCACTGGTTCCTTCACGTAATCTTATCACGTGACATAGAGAAACAATATCAAGCAAGTTCTTTCTTTACATTTCATCCTTTTATCTTTGAAATACAAGGAGTTCCACCCGTAGGCTTGTCCATAATCTGCCCGAAGGCTATCCATTAATCCTCAGGGATCACTATTCCAAGCTTCCGCCAGTCAACTAGTATGCGGGCCTCGAGATCCACTCCCGAGTCACGTTAGCCTCTTGTGCAGGACCCGGAAGGCGAGGGATTTACGGCCAGAGGCCCCCCTCGCACCCAAGCGTCCTCCTACTCCAAGTAGAGCTTAATGGAGAGACCTCTCGCAGCGGGTTCAGTCCACGTTCCCGGTGCGGTCAATAACCCCCTTGGTTAGGGTCAGGCAAGCCGTCGCGGGTAACTGAAGCTGCCTCTCCCTTCAGGCCCTTTTAACCTGAAGTATAGGTACTCATTTAATTTGTAATTCATAATTCAAACAGAGCCCTAAAATCTCTAGCAAGCACAACCATTTTCCATTAATCAATCCAGTTGTATGGCAAACTAATAAGGAAGTGTTTTTTCCTTTTTTAGTGTATCAGCACTCGTTTCCAAGGTGTCTTGTAAATTGGCAAGATCCTTTTACTTTCCGGTGTTAGGCATACCCAACTTGGTTAACCCTAAAATGCTTTAGATATGCTAGTTTTCGGTTTACAACTTTCCTTATTTAAAAGGATATCCAAAAATACATCTTTTTGCAAGATAACTTGCGTAAGGATCTGTCGTCCTTAATGAGGGTTTTTCCCCTTTCTCCTTATGAATCAATCACAAGACTAAATGATTTCATACATGTTGCGCAAGTCCTGCGATGGAATAATCTGTTTAGATTCTTTAAGCTGACGTATGTCAAGCCTAGGGTTTCTTCTTTTAAGAACCTTAGGAACAAACCCTAGTTTCTTATCTTTATGAATTTATTGTCCCTACGGTAAGGAAAGTAGTCAAGTGTTTAAGATATGAATGTTTCTATGTTTAGATTGGTTCAGTTATCTTTTGGAAGGTAATATTAATCGTCAGGGTTTTACTATCCTTCTGACAATTTACTTTCCCAATCAATACAGTTTAATTTGGCATATAGCCTAATGCCAAGGTGATACAAAGAGCGACAATACTCCTTGGGACAAAAAGGCCTAGCTGTGAAATTGGTGTATACACACTTTATTAGTCCCCGAGTCCTCAAATAGCAAGGGAAAAGTGTTAATAGAGTGTCATCCAGCAATCCCCCATTACATTTTCTTTCCAAATGAGTTCGTATATCTAGCTTTTATACTTGTTAATTCCTAACATTTAACTTCCATTTTTTCTTAAAGATGAGCTCATGCCAACTAACAACACTTGCCTTGCTAAGATGTGCAAATATTCAAGATAACTTCCTAGTAATTTGAGCAACGAAAGAAACCTTTCATGAATTTAACCATTTACAACGATTCGTTGCGAAAGGAATACGACTAATGGTGCAAGATATAATTTCTACACCTTAGGATTTAACTAAAATATTCTACTATAGTAAATGGTTAATCTTGCTCGTAATTTATAATGCTTGATGTAATTTGAAGAAAGCTAAGTTCTATATATTGTCATTCATAAGCTAAACTCCTTCGTTACAAATAACTTGAACAAATATATCCTATTCTTAACAATTTTTCTTTGCATGATCAACTTAAAACCGAATTAACGCCAAGAAGAAAAAACCTCGCTTTGAGGTGAGATATCCACATGGATACCAGGGGACGACCCTCTCGCAACTACACCTTGGACTTTCTTCAGTGGCATCGTAGTTCGAATGTGAGATAGCATTTTCCTCTTTTTTCTTGGAATTCCAACGTCTTCTCCTTCCTTTTCTTTTATCTTTTTCCCACTCTTCCTCCTTCACTCCCTCTTTTCACTCCCTCTACTTCCCCTCCCTATCTTTTATCTCACGGCTATTTCTCCCTTACGGGATACCATCCGAGGCCATGATGATGATTTGGATTTTTAGGTTCGGGGGGGGGGAAATAATAATGGAGATACGGGGGATTAAGAAGAAAGCTTAGGGAGTTGTGGGAAAATAAGAGTTATGAGGGGGGTTGAAAAAGGGTTATAAGGGGGTGAAAAAGGGTTTAGGGAAATAAAACACGGAGGTTAGGTTCCCAAAGCCAAGGGAGGGGCTAAGGGACTTTTTGAAACCCGGAAGGGGGGGGGGGGGGGGGGGGGGGGGGCGCGGAAACAAAGGGGGTTTAAAAAACATAAGGGGGGGTGAAAGGGGGCTAAGAAGGTTCTTTAGAAGCTTCCCCCCAGGACGCTTCTAAAGCTTCCACGTGGGAGGGGGGGGAAGCTTATTAGGGCACTACGGCGGCGAGTGGAGGCGGAATGATCTAGCGGCAAGATCTCAGCGTCTTCCGTTCCTCCCTCTCTCGTGGTTTCCACACGATGCAGCAGCGGCACTCTCCTCTTCGCAATCACGGCAGGGTTGTCTCCTTCGGCCTCTACTTCTCACGGCTCAGCCTCCCCCTATCTCCAGCGGCCCCCCCCTCGTTTAAATAGTGGAGGGGAGGGGGATCTTTCCTCCTGGCGTGTCATTACGCATGGTCCCCCCTCCCTCCATAAGGCTCCACCAAGGAGCTTAATAGCTCCTTCTATTCCCCTCCCCCTCCAGCTCGTCAGTCGGCTGGAGGGATAAGGGGGGAATTAAAAATTTTCCATTAAACCAATTCATTTTTCTAACGCGGAATATTACATTCTCTCCCCCTTGGAGGAATCGAGATGTCCTCATCTCGAGATAAACTGGGGATATTGATGGTTGAGAGAGCTTTCATCTATCCAAGTGGCATCCTCTTCGAGATAATCTTTCCACTGGACAAGGTATTCTTTCAAAGTTCTAGATCTTAATTGTCTTTCCCTAACATCTAAGATCCTTTCCGGCCTTAGTTCAAGGACTCCTTGACTAGGCATTACAATTTGTTGGTCATCAAGTATATGATTAGGATTGGGTACATATTTTTTCAATAGGCTGATATGGAATACATTGTGAACCTTTAGATTCTCAGGGAGTTGCAATCTATAAGCATTGGGTCCTAGGCATTTGAGGATTTTATATGGCCCACAATACCTTGGACTTAGCTTCTTGCATTCTCCTAGGGATAGAGAACTCTTTTTAGGGCGTACACGAATGAAGACCATGTCTCCTTCTTCGAAGACTCTATCTTGACGTTTCAAATCTGCGTATGCCTTTTGCCTATCCTTGGCCGCTTGTATGTCTTGTCTTATTGACCTTATTTGATCATCCATGTCCTCCAACATTTGTCTTGAAGCTTCAACTCTTAGGGTTGGATCAGAAAAGTTTAGGAGACTTCGACAATCATGACCATACAATGCCTGGAAAGGGGTCATTTGAATGCTCTGCTGGTAAGAAGCATTGTAGGCAAATTCAACTAATGGCAAGTATTGAATCCACCTCTTCGGCTCTCGACAGCAGTATGCCCTAAGCATATCCTCAATGATTTGATTTACTCACTCTGTTTGGCCATCCGTTTGGAGATGGTAGGCGGTGCTAAAATAGAGTTGAGTCCCAATAGCTTCAAAGATAGCTCTCCAGAAGTGTGATGTGAAGAGAGAATCTCGATCACTAATGATTCTTCTAGGTAACCCATGTAGCTTGAATATCTCCTTGATAAACAATCTCGCAATGTCGGAGGCTTTATAATTTGTCTTTACTGGAATCAGGTGTGCAACCTTGGTAAGCATGTCAACCACAACCATAATGGAATTGTATCCTCCTTCGACTTGAGGTAAGCCCACAACAAAATCCATACTGATGAATTCCCATTTCATTTGGGGAATGTCAAGCCGTTGCAGTTTCCATGGCATCATGACATATTCGGCTTTGATACGTTGGCAAGACAAACACTCAGTGATATACTTGAAAACGTCACCTTTAAGCCTCTCCCAATGATAGCTCTTCCTAACTGCATTAAGAGTTTTAGCATAGCCAGGATGTCCTGCGAAAGGAGAATCATGAGCTTCCCATAATATCTTATGCTTAAGTGACTAGCTTGCTGGTATACCCAGCCTTGTTCTGTAGTAGACAAGTCCATTATCAATGGAAAATTCCTGATACTTAGCTTGTAACTTCTGATTCTGCTCCTTGGTAGATATTTCCTTTATCATTGTTTGGTAGGCCAAATCATCGCATGCTTCCTCTCTAGCTAGTTCAAGTATAGGGTTGTTTGGCATAGATACCTTTGTAGCCAGAGATCTGGCCGTTGATGGATTCTGCAAGCTTAGGGAATTTAGGAATGCCTTGCGACTAAGTGCATCGGCAACTACATTCTCTTTCCCTGGTCGATACTTGATTTCAAAATCATGTTCCTCCAATACTTCAATCCACCGACGTTGCCTCATGTTGAGCTCGTCTGGGTAAAAATCCATTTGAGACTCTTATGATCGGTTACTAGAGTAAACTTGTTACCCAACAGGTAGTGTCTCCAAAGCTTTAGAGCATGGATGACAGCTAGTAATTCCAGATCATGCGTGGCATAATTCTTTTCATGACTCTTCAATTTCCTTGAAGAGTATGCTACTGGATGACCTTCCTGCATAAGTACACATCCCAAGGCAAGAATGCTAGCATCAGTTACTACCTCGAACTCCTTATTGAGGTCAGGAAGTTTTAGAATAGGTGCTGATACCAAACTTTGCTTCAATTTGTCGAAGCTATTTTGTTCGGAAGTTGACCATGTAATAGAAGTCTGCTTCTTTAGTAAGTCTGTAAGAGGTGCTGCAATCAAAGCATAGTTTTTGATAAAGACCCTATACCATCCTGTCAATCCAAAAAAGCTACGTATTTCTTTGACGGATACTGGTATTGGCCATTCAAGCACATCTCTGACTTTGGCTAGGTCTACTGATATTCCTTCTGATGATACTATGAATCCCAAATATTCAATCTGACGCTTGAAGAATGCACACTTCTTCATTTTTGCATACAGCTTATGAGACCTCATTGTCTCAAGGACAATCCGAAGTTGAGGTTCATGATCTTCTTCCTGTTTAGAATAGACTAAAGTGTCATCGAAGAAGACGAGCACGAAATCATCAAGATATGGTCTAAAAATATCCTGCATTAATCTATTGAAGGTGGCAGGTGCATTTGTAAGCCCAAATGACATAACCAAGAACTCAAAGTGCCCATATCTTGTATTGAAGGCCGTTTTTGGAATATCTTCTTCCTTGATCCTTATCTGATAGTAACCTGACCTGAGATCAATCTTGGAGAAGATCTTTGCACCTTGAAGACGATCAAGAAGCTCATCTATTCTAGGAATAGGATACTTGTTCTTGACTGTTGATTGATTCAACCCTCGGTAATCAATACATAGTCGAAGTGTCCCATCTTTCTTTTTTTGGAATAATACTGGAGCTCCCCACGATAAGTTGCTAGGCCGGATGTAACCCTGATTCAACAGTTGCTTGAGCTGTTCCTTCAACTCAATTGCTTCTGGTATGGACATTCTATAAGGTCTCTTTGCAATTGGTGCAACTCTAGGTACTAGCCTAATCTCATGATCTACTTCTCTTGGAGGCGGAAGTTCAATCAATTCCTCAGGGAATACGTCAGCGTATTCCTTTAGCCAAGAAGGTCCTTCATGAGACTCTTGCTTTTGATCTAACTTGTTGAGTTTGATCAGGTAAACGGATAATCCTTTTCTGACTACTTTTATGATCCGAGATACTTTGGCCAATTGGATTCTTGGCACTCCTCCCTCACCTTGAGTTGTAACAAATTCCCTTTCAGAGTTTCGAAAGGAAACTTGACCCTTTTCACAATGAATGTGGGAGTCATTAGGCTTAAGCCAATCCATCCCGAGTAGACACTCATGGATACCTAAATTCATGACTCTGAATTTGACTGAGGTTTTCTTTCCTCCCAGAAAGAATTCCACCTTAGCAGTTTGCCTGGTACAAGTTACCTCACGACCGTTTGCCAATTCCACAAGCAGGGTAGGTGCTTCTACTCTGGCTATTCCTAATCTTTTTGCACATGCTGGTGAGATAAAGGAATGTGTACTGCCACAATCAATCAAGGTTTTGAAACCTTTACCTTGATAGTCTGACGGTGTCTGAATCACCGAGAACTGGCGATTCGGCCCTTTCTTGTGTAAAGCAGCATGAACCGTTGCTCTTTCGAATTCAGCTTCCATAGTCGGATCTTCCTCATCTTCTTCTTCGCATTTTTGCCTATTGGCAATGCAGGCAATTCTTCCTCTTCCACGGGTGGCGGCTTCTTGACCACGGCCTGCACCTTGAAAAGGCGTTTGACGATGTCCTCCGCTGAGCTTGGGACATTGCCTCTTGAAGTAACCAGGTTCGTTGCAGTGGAAACATCGGAGGTTTCGGCCATTACTTTAAGTAGGAACAAAGTTGTTGACGCTATTTGTCCTTGCTTTCTTCCTTTGTCCCGGATTGTGACCTTGAACTCTCTTCATTTGAGGTCTGAATGCTCCTCTGTTCGAGTCACTATAGGACCAAGTTTTGTTACCCCTTGGTCTAGCTTGCACCTCCTGAATTATAGGCACCGCTCGAATGAGTGCATCCTGAAGATCCGATAGACGCATAGATTCGAGACGGGTATTTACGGGTGGATTTAAGCCCGCGCAAAATTTGGACACCTGCTGCGTCATGTCCATCTGTGGCGCATACTTTAAAAGTGAGACGAATTTAGAGTAGTATGCGTCAAGAGTGAGTCCTAGCTGTTTTAGCTCGTAGAACTCATTCATTTTTTGTGTACGATATGCAGGTGGCAAATATCTCCCCTGCACGGCTTTCTTTAACTTCTCCCAAGTAACGGACCCTTCTGAAGTCCCTTGATCCCTGCACCATTGTTTCCACCAAAGTCTGGCTTCGTCGGTGAGTTTTAACTTGGCGAGCATGGCCTGATTGGTAGGTGCAGTACCACCTGCTTCAAAGTAATCCTCCATAGATTCAATCCAAATTTCAGCATCAGACTGGACGAATCTGCCTCTCCCGTCAAACTCGGGTGGCTTTATCTGCTTGAGGAGGAACTTCTCATGGGTCACAGCAGTACTTGATGTAGGGGGCGAATTTGAAACCTGTACCTGGGGTTGTGCCTGGATAAAAGTTTTCTTAACGTTATTATATGATAATTGGCGTTAGCTTATCTTTAGTTCAGCTATCTCGTAAATAATGAAGCTACTTAACTTTTTTAACAACTCTGATGCACAGCCAGATATTGATAAAAGAAGTCTATTTATATTTACATGGGCGTAGCCTTATACAACGTCTCGTGTGATGATAATCCAATCATTACATTCAGTTTGGGGAGAACAACGTTGTATTGCATTTGTCTACAGGAACTATGTAATAGTAGGGTTTTGGGTCATGGATCTTTAGGAATCGATAATTCATTGGAAGTTCAGGATACCCTTTTCGTTGAAATCCATACTTCTCATGGCGGCCCAACACTTTAATCCTGTCGGCTGGGATTACACGGGTTACTTCCTCATATACATATGAGTTCATTTCAACCCTCCGACCTTGAATATGTAAAGTCGAATTTACGTGAGCTTCCATAAAAATGAACAGCTTCACGACTTTCAAGTCCTCCAACCACTTGATCCTCTTTAGGTTGGTCTGTAGATAAGCAAACCGGTGGGCAGCTATGTAGTAGATTCCTGAAGACCCCGTCCATCTTCCTTCTATGTATAAAGCTGATGGATTATAAATCTGCTCCAGCATATTCATCATCCCAATTCTTTGTCTATAAAGCGAAGAATGCATTGCAGTCATAAACATGACCCGAAACACCAAAAACTTATTCCACGCTTCATAGTTCTGCAAGATAACATTGAAGATGAGGAAATGTTTGGACAGCAACAATTTCTTTACTTCATTTTATTGAGATCTCATAAAAATAATTCCATTGTTGGTCGGCTCTGATACCAACTTGTAACGTGTCCCCTAGTATCATCCAAGACACGTCTTAGCAATCCATCGAAAAGGATGTCTAGAAAGCTCCGCCCGGCACTCCCATGGAATATTACAGGTTTTGCGATCTAGTTCTTCCCGCGTCTGCCACGTAGCGGAAGTATCCTGGCCATTCCCACTTAGGATCGACCGAAATTAGGGTTTTCCTAATGGGTTATTAGCTAACAGCAACTAGCGTCAAACCCGAGCGAACTACTTTACGCAGAAACGCCAGGTCCAAAGCGGATTCACGCTGCACTTGGTTCAAGGAGAATGGGAAACGAGAGGGATGCAAAGCTCAACCTCTCTGCCATAAGCCATAGTTCCATTCCGTTCCCCTAAAACAACGTAAATCGGGTAAGACGTAACTCTAGGTCATCGTTCTCGTTATTCTTTTTTATGATGATGATCATTCCGCTGCTCTTCGAGATTTTTGAGAAAAGTTCCCGGCTAACCGAGACCACCCAACCATAGGACGGGCCCATGGCCCATCCTCCGCACTTTCCTCGGTTTGTTTTAGTTATGTATTTATCTAACACATTAATTTGACATATAACAATCAGCTTCGTTAATTAACCCCGTTAAGCACTGGTTCCTTCACGTAATCTTATCACGTGACATAAAAAAACAATATCAAGCAAGTTCTTTCTTTACATTTCATCCTTTTATCTTTGAAATACAAGGAGTTCCGCCCGTAGGCTTGTCCATAATCCGCCCGAAGGCTATCCAGTAATCCTCAGGGATCACTATTCCAAGCTTCCGTCCGTCAACTAGTATGCGGGTCTCGAGATCCACTCCCGAGTCACGTTAGCCTCTTGTGTAGGACCAGGAAGGCGAGGGATTTACGGCCAGAGCTCCCCCTGGCACCCAAGCGTCCTCCTACTCCAAGTAGAGCTTAACGGAGAGACCTCTCGCGGCGGGTTTGGTCCACGTTCCTGGCGCGGTAATTAACCCCCTTGGTTAGGATCAGGCAGGCAGTCGCGGGTAACTGAAGCTGCCTCTCCCTTCAGGCCCTTTTAACCTGAAGTATAGGTACTCATTTAATTTGTAATTCATAATTCAAACAGAGCCCTAAAATCTCTAGCAAGCACAACCATTTTTCATTAATCAATCCAGTTATATGGCAAACTAATAAGGAAGTGTTCTTTCCTTTTTTAGTGTATCAACACTCGTTCCCAAGGTGTCTTGTAAATTGGCAAGATCCTTTTACTTTCCAGTGTTAGGCATACCCAACTTGGTTAACCCTAAAATGCTTTAAGATATGCTAGTTTCCGGTTTACAACTTTCCTTATTTAAAAGGATATCCAAAAATACGTCTTTTTGCAAGATAACTTGCGTAAGGATCTATCGTCCTTGATGAGGGTTTTTCCCCTTGCTCCTTGTGAATCAATCACAAGACTAAATGATTTCATACATGTTGCGCAAGTCCTGTGATGGAATAATCTGTTTAGATTCTTTAAGCTGGCATATGTCAGACCTAGGGTTTCTTCTTTTAAGAACCTTAGGGACAAACCCTAGTTTCTTATCTTTATGAATTTATTGTCCCTACGGTAAGGAAAGTAGTCAAGTGTTTAAGATATGAATGTTTCTATGTTTAGATTGGTTCAGTTATCTTTTGGAAGGTAATATTAATCGTCTTGTCACAGTTTTACTATCCTTGTGACAATTTACTTTCCCAATCAATACAGTTTAATTTGGCATATAGCCTAATCCCAAGGTGATACAAAGAGCGACAATACTCCTTGGGACAAAAAGGCCTAGCTGTAAAATTGGTGTATACACACTTTATTAGTCCCCGAGTCCTCAAATAGCAAGGGAAAAGTGTTAATAGAGTGTCATCCAGCAATCCCCCATTACATTTTCTTTCCAAATGAGTTCGTATATCTAGCTTTTATACTTGTTAATTCCTAACATTTAACTTCCATTTTTTCTTAAAGATGAGCTCATGCCAACTAACAACACTTGCCTTGCTAAGATGTGCAAATATTCAAGATAACTTCCTAGTAATTTGAGCAACGAAAGAAACCTTTCATGAATTTAACCATTTACAACGATTCGTTGCGAAAGGAATACGACTAATGGTGCAAGATATAATTTCTACACCTTAGGATTTAACTAAAATATTCTACTATAGTAAATGGTTAATCTTGCTCGTAATTTATAATGCTTGATGCAATTTGAAGAAAGCTAAGTTCTATATATTGTCATTCATAAGCTAAACTCTTTCGTTACAAATAACTTGAACAAATATATCCTATTCTTAACAATTTTTCTTTGCATGATCAACTTAAAACCGAATTAACGCCAAGAAAAAAAAACATGGCTTTGAGGTGAGATATCCACATGGATACCGGGGGATGACCCTCCCGCAACTACACCTTGGACTTTCTTCGATGGCATGGTAGTTCGAATGTGAGATAGCCTTTTCCTCTTTCTTCTTGGAATTCCACCGTCTTCTCCTTCCTTTTCTTTTATCTTTTTCCCACTCTTCCTCCTTCACTCCCTCTACTTCCCCTCCCTATCTTTTATCTCACGGCTATTTCTCCCTTACGGGGGATACCATCCGAGGCCATGATGATGATTTGGATTTTTAGGTTCGGGGGGGAAAATAATAATGGAGATACGGGGGATTAAAAAGAAAGCTTCGGGAGTTGTGGGAAAATAAGAGTTATGAGGGGGGTTGAAAAAGGGTTAAAAGGGGGTGAAAAAGAGTTTAGGGGAATAAAACACGGGAGTTAGGTTTCGAAAGCCAAGGGAGGGGCTAAGGGAATTTTTGAAACCCGGGGGGGGGGGGGGGGGTACAGGGGGGGATTAAAACCCGGGGAGGCGCGCCGGGGGGAAGGGGAACAAAGGGGGTTTTAAAAACATAAGGAGGGGTGAAAGGGGGCTAAGAAGATTCTTTTCTAAAGCTTCCACGTGGGGGGGGGGGGGAAAGCTTATTAGGCACTACGGTGGCGAGTGGAGGCGGAATGATCCAGCGGCGAGGTCTCAGCGTTTTCCGTTCCTCCCTCTCTCGTGGTTTCCACACGACGCAGCAGCGTCACTCTCCTCTTCGCAATCACGGCAGGGTTGTCTCCTTCGGCCTCTACTTCTCACGGCTCAGCCTTAATCCACCTAGCTTGCCTTGAAACCTAATCTTTCACACTCAAAGACCTCATTGACATGTGATCGCAAATACTTTAATCTTGCAACTTCCCCTCAAAGCTTGATACCAATCCAAAATAGTAAATCCTACCCTATCACTCATAGGATAGACATGCACACATGCATGTGTGCGCACTCCCCATAATGAAAACACTAATTCCATGCCCCCTCAAGTGCTAGAGGTGCGAGCGGGTCACATCTGAAACTTAAAAGAGTACAAGGACGAAGAAGATATAGACGAGTAGGTCACATGGGTACGACACAAGACGTCATATACGATATGTTCCTCCTTGTTCAGATAACTCGTCTATGAACGTAGATGCGAATTCTATCATAAAAGACCACCATAGGCATCACGAGAATGTTCAATAGAACCCTTTGAAATCGCAATTCAGCAGCAGAAGCGTCATACCTTATTGCTTGATTGACAGGGGTAATAAAGAACAGAAATATAATGGAGTGTAAATTTAACAAAGTTCGTAATCCATGGGCAAATTCGGTCAACGCCATAGTCGTGCACAACATATTTTGTGCTGCTGTTCAGGAAATTGGAGCGCAAAGAAAAGAGAGCGCTCTGAGCAACGGATACGGCCAGCCATGCCCTTGTGCAGAGAAAAGGAAAGCATTCGACATGTATATATGATTTCGCAAGCTCAAGAGGGTATAACTTCTTTCTGCTCGTAAGCCAGAAGCCACTTACAAAAACCTAAAACATCACCTAAATAGTGTACGCCTCTGCTCTCCGAGATCTTCTTTTACCTCTGAATGTGTCAGGACTGAGTCGACGCCTCTTCTTCTACTTGGGAGAATTTGAAAGCTGCCAAGTGATCATCACCTGAAATCGAAGATCCCAATTCCTTATCAGGAAACGAAAAAAGCTACTTTTCAATCTGTCGATATAGCTCGTTGCAGTCTAAAGAAATACCACTCTCCAAAAAATAAGTTTTTGCCTGGCATTAAAACCTTTAAAATGAACGTTGTTTAATAGCCTTAGAAGAGTAATATATCTTTAATTTTTACAGCAGTTTGGAATGTTCTTGAAAATGTAGTGCGCTAAAATCTTTACTTTCTTGGGTTTTTGGGTGAACTAGATAGGTCAAAGTATCTAGTTTCTTGTATATAGGGACCCAATCAGCCCAAAAACTCCAAAAAATACCCGTTGGGCTACAATTTACTCATAACTTTTTCCCTACAAGGAAAGCAACATGTTCTTCGTACTGTTTGACTAAGTAGCCAGAGACAAGTACATAAGGGGTGTATTATGTATGTTCTGCGTCGTGATATGGTTTCTGAGGTTCAGGAATCTATATTCGTGCACATAAGGGATCGTGATGAAACTAAGGCATCAAAATTATTTCATGTACCTATGCCATTTCTCATGCATGTATGATCCAAAGGCACCCCATAACCAATGTTTACAAAAGCAACTATGCCTGCTGCAATTCCTCTACTCAGCATGTGATCATGACATCCCAGATCAGTAGTATGAACTAAAAACAACTCCCCAGATAGATCTGCCTTTGAAGGATTTCACATGGAGTTGCCTGAAGGTAGCATAAGCTTGTCAAAGTGCAGTGAGTGCGGAAGCAACCAGACTGAAAAGAGAATGAACATGTGGAGAGAGAGAGAGAGAGAGAGAGAGAGAGAGAAAATGTAGAAATCTGCAGGGAATGAATGCTGAATAAAGGAGCAGATCTATACAACAAGCTGACAAATGTATACACCAGAGCTCTCACCTTGCACACACCAAACTTGAATGATGTAGGACCCCTAGGTTGAACTGCCTAAACAGGTAGAAAATAAGTAATAAAATATACATATGGTCAGCCAGTAAAAAACTGGCTGACATTTGCAAATCAGGCCAACTGCACAGAAATAATAAAATAATAATAATCTGCTGCATCATAAATGCTGCCTGCCACATGGCACACTGCCCAATCTGCTCGCATTGCCCAGCACTGTCAGACATGACCAAAACTGCTGCGATCAGCTGGTGACTGCTCCAAACTGCCCGACCTGATCTAAAAATGCATAAATCTGCCCTAGAATGACTGTAGACTGGATGACTAAATCTCTAACACCCCCTCTCAGATCCTAGACACAGATAAGGCCAAGAGATCCGGAGTGCTGTCCAAGAATGGCCTAAGGAAGAGCCTTCCTAAACAAGTCTCATCCAAGATCTTCTCTCCAATGAAATGGTATTGTATCTTAACATGTTTTGGCCTGGCATGGAAATACATAATTCCATGCCAAAGCAATGCTACTCTCATTGTCACAACAAAGTGTAGTAGGACTTGTCTGAGAACAGCCAAGCTCTCCGAACAACCTCTGAAGCCACACTATCTCGCAAGTGGTAGAAGACACCGCTTTATACTCTACCTCTATAGATGATAGGGAGACTATGGGCTACTTGTTACTACTCCATAAGATAGCACCTGCACCCAAAGTAAAGCAATATCATGTCGTTGACCTCCTCTTGTCAACATCTCCAACCCATCCAGCCCCATAGAACAAAGGCTGAATCTCTTGTACCTGCTAGATAACAAATACATAGGTCAGGGTCCCTTTAGGAACCACGAAGTCATAGTAGCTTGCCAATGAACCAGCTTGGGTTCACTCATGAGCCTTGCAAGCAAACCAACAGTGAAGCACAAATCAATCCAAGTATTGAGAAGTCATATCAATGACCCAATCAACTGCCTGTAGCGAGTAGCATCTTCCATCGATGAATCTGCATGGGCCATAGCCTTCTAAATCAAATCCATGGGAGAAGAAATAGACCAACACTCATAGTAGCATGGGACGGGGAACGGTAACGGGAACAGGGTTGGGTAAAGGAACGTCTCAGGGACGGGAGAAAAAATGATAATTAAAAAGTTTTTTTTGTTAGTATTTTAAAATCACACTTAATCCACTCTAAGACAGGAACATTTGAAGGACACATTTGCACCAAATAGAAGAAAATAGAGCATCATATTAGGAAATCCAAAAGACTCGTGACCACTCGTCACTTAAGAGTCAAGAGCCAAGGCTCAAACTACAATGACAAATGTACATAGAAGATGGGAGGAGAGTGTAAATACTAAAGCCAAAAATAAATACAAAATGTCAAAGTGCCACATGACATAATGGCAAATGCTAAGTATAAGGGTAAATCGTAAGACTCAAGAGTCTAGAGTGCTCTAGAGAGTCAAGAGTCGAGACTAAGTAGTGGGTCGGATAGTGGAGCATTATATAGGAAACATTGGCAAGAGCATGGCGGAAATGGCTGTTCACAGCCAAACAGTCAATTTTTTTTTTCAAAAATGGCCCAACGGCTCCCTAGGCCGTCCCTGACATGCACGCGTTCTGGGAACGCGTCCCCGCTTGGCTCACCAGCGTCCCCACTTGAAGACGAGATGTCCGTCCATTCCGGAACGTCCTCGCCCCGTCCCGTCCCGTCCCTAGGACTGCACCCCCCCGTCCCACGCTGCCGTCCCCTCTGTCCCCTATTACTATGCCAACACTACTCCATCTCAAAGGTGGTCAAAAGCATTGCTAAGAGAGGAAAATCCCCCTCAAAGACTACCAGATCTCATGACCTAGAAAGAAGTGGAGAAGTCCCATATCCGTCATCTCAAACATCTTATGTAGTACCTCCTTTGTCTTCTTGGCATGCTCTGTTAGCAGTGTTGTCAACTTGTGTGAGTCTATGTGCTAGAGGGGGCTGGGCACTGGATATTTATTTTCGGTAATTTATTGTGCAATTATTAGGGCCATTTATGGGCATTTTATATGGCCAGCCAGCCTTTATGGTCCACCTGAAAAGAAATGACTGAGCACAAAGGATGCCCTAGAGCAAGAAGAGACTACCGAAGAAGCCTCTAAGTCTGCAAATGCAAGGATGATGAAGTGTCGCCTAGAGCAAGGAGACTGCCATTGAAGAGGAGCCTCTAAATCCACAACACAAGGATGATGACTGGTGATGCCTAGAGTAGGGAGACTGTTGTTTGAGTCTACAAACACAAGCTTGAAGACTAATGCCACTCCTAGGGAATGACACCGGAGGAAAGGAAGAGCCAAAAACTGAAAACGTAAATATAGCAGCCTTTGATATTGATGCCTGGTGGAGGAGAAGGTCGCCAGCAGCAATGGAGATCCCAAATGCAAAAAACACAAATGGGTGAAGCCTCCTGACTGCCAAACACAAGATGCAAGGGCTGGTAATCTATCACCAAGTAATGGAGGAGCTGCTCAAACAACCAAACACAAATTGATGAGTCCGTTTGAGGAGAAGTTGTCACCAGCTGTCAAAAGCCAACGCCAAGAGGAGTGCAATCACCCATCGTGTAGGAAGGTTGCTATCTGAGGAGGGAACCACTACTACCATAAACACAAATCTAGAAAGGAGATGACTAAGGCAACAATAGATGGAGATGAAGTGTTGTCGCCAAGATGTGAATGATGACACTAACTAGCGTAGAGGAGCCTATCACCATAAATGCAACCCTATGGATGAAGGGGACAAGCACCTAGCCATAGGAAGGGGTGGAGATGGTGGAAGGGGGGAGAGAGAGAGAGAGAGAGAGGAGACAAAGGTCTGAGAAGAAGTGAGCAAGTGTGGTGAATATAGGTTCAAGAAGGAATGGAAGATGCCATATATATAGGCATGAACAATCATGAGTCTCGACCACCAAAGTCTCTCAAATGGAGCTCCGACACTCTCGGAAGCCCCTAGAAAGCCTTTTGGGGCTGGAAACTAAACCAAAAATGGGAATGAAGAAGGGAAACTATAAGAAATGATGTGGTTTCTCAACAACCCCCTCTCAGACCTAAAAAGGAGCACAAAAGAGGAGTGAGGTGAAGAGAAGAAGATCAACCTTGTAATCCAAGAATGCCACCTAAAAGGAGACTTGTGAAGATAGTCAAGAGAACGGATGAGCAATAGAACCTAAAACACAACCTCATGTGAGAAACCACTAGCTTCATTACACCATGCCGAAAGGTATACAAAGGCCTAGTCACAAAGTCGCTACTGAAAATCCAAGGGTCTTGATCGAAGATAGATCCTCTAGATGGTGGGTTTCAATGGAGATAAAACTACTCAAAATAGCATCGAACCTGAAAAGTAAGAGATGGTGGGTGAGGAACTTTGAGAGTAGTAGGGTCCCCCTCAAAAGTGGAGGAGTAGGAGCCCCCTCTCAAGCTAAAGAAAAAGGAGATGTCCCCTAAGGGCAAAGGAAGATGATCCCTCTCTCTATCCCCCTCTGAGAGAGATAGGGACTCCAACTGATGGATCATTGACTCCAACTCATGGATCATTGACTCCAACTCATGAATCGTTGACTCTGAGAGAGATAAAGACTCCCAACTCATGGGATCATTGACTCCAAGGTGTCTAATGACGAAGAAAGTATTGCCGGTCATGCCGAAGAAGGTATCTAGAGCTTAGGAGGGGCAGAAGCGGAAGAGCACCCAAAGGTGTCTTCTCGAACAACCTGAGTAAAATAGGGTGGGATAGTAGGATGCTCAAGGTGAGCCAAGGGTGGGAAACAATCATAGGCTCTCAATGGAGTGGATTGTGGAGGAGATGTGGATCACGGTAGTCATTGGACCCAAAAATAGATGGGGGAAACCTCCGCGCAATGTGGTGGTCTCTAGGAGGACTTATCGCCTCATGAGATCTTAAAGCCTCCGTCTGCTCATGAGGACTTGGTGTGTGTCGGATGCGGCTTATTGCCTTGAGCATAGTAAGCTAACAGCTGAGACAGAACAATCTCTATGGCCCAAAAAGGAGAGGTAGCACAAGAAGTGCCTGGTGGAAGACGCATGTGCTCCAGTGGGGTAGGAAACAAAGGTCGATGTCAACAATTTGTTGGGCTGCAACCGTTCCTGCTGCAATAGGAGCACCCAAGAGACGGGCAATCTATCGGTGGAGACGCCATGGTACCAAAGTGGCAACCAATAAAAGCAAAATGTGGGAGGGAGAAGAAGGATATCTCCCAATGAGCCCTAGCAGCTACTCGATATGTGGCACCCGGACAACCTCAGTAGCCTATCTCCTTCGCTACTCTTAAAGGATTGGCAGATTGGTCTGCTAATGGCTCACCTATTGCACTTTGCACATCCATTCCTAGGGTATCCACTACGCCTTCTAGGACCCCTTTTCCACCTCGCCGTACACGATGGTAGCCACACATTTAGCCTTTCCCTTTTTTGACTTTCGTTGCATACTCATTGTATTGCACTTAGCTTTGCTTTCTTTTGTTTTGAATTTTGTTTTCTAGAGCATCTCACTACTCACCTCTATGCTTGCACATCTTGATTTCTTTTGCAAGGTTATGTATTTCAATGTAAGGCTAACATACAGGTTTACACCAGTCCTTCCTTAGCTGGAGACACCAGCTGCTCGCCATTCCTTTCATGGTTCCATCTACTTGAAGTTTTGCTCTTCTACCAACATGGAGACTTCCCCTCCTAAGACAAATCATGCAACATTTCTCCTGATGCTATTGTGGCGGTGACTTCTATCCTTGCTCTTCCAAATGAGATGCTTTATCATCTTCATCCCCATTGTTCTCGGCACCCCAAGAAGACCGATATTATTAGGCTCCTCTTCCTTCTTTGGCATCAACATCGAGGTTAAAAGGGGATTCCTACCATTCTTGGTATCCTATAGGTTTCGGCACTTGTCTTCGACATCAGTCTTCCCCTCTATTGTACCTTCCCCTATGCATTGCATAGTTTCATCATCTTTGTACTAGGACACTTGGACAAGAGAAAAATTTTCCCATGAGGGACACTATCCAAGTGGCATCTACTACATGAACATTTTTCAGCATGTAGCATACTATGCATCCCATTGTGCAAAGCATCACTAGAAGGATACTAAGCTATTTCCACTAGCGGATTACACCACCATCCTTCACATGATACTTCATCACCTTTCCTTTGTCATCGACATCCTCCAATGGTCGAGTAAACTTGTACTGTTTTGTGATGTGTTAGGTGTACCATCCCTATCGCCGTCTTCCAGGTCACTATTACTTAATCAGTCACCACCCCTAAAATTAACTTTCCAATCCAAAAAAAAGAAGTTCAATGTGGTTCCATTCTTTGGTGCAAATTTCTCATTCTACCGTGTAAATTTCATCCATTAGTCATCTACCATCCATTGTCCAACAATCACTGACTGCAACCCATCACTATCCAACACTAGGCAACCTATGTTCAGCCATTGCCCTACTACAAGTTGTTGCCATCTCTCCCACCGGGCAACTACCCCATTACCTACGTTTTTGCTATCCACCAAGCTATCTACATCAGCAAACACCTCTCCTGTTGTTGCCACTCAATTTTCTGCCTTTGGCGATCAATTTTCAGCCTTCCTCCTGTGGTACATTGCTACGTTTACTAGATTTCTGCCTCCGACTACTATGTATTGGTGACCAGCCTATTGCCCTTCATTATTCAACACTCTCTTATCTCCGACTAGTGGTTACTACACTTGGGATCTATCTCTGATGGACATCACTCTCTTTAACACAACATTGCTTTGCCCTTAGTCATTTTGTACTCTTACATTCATTTATAGCATTCATTCACTTTAGAGTTTCTTCTCTCTCTATTTGTCTCTATGTTTGAGTTTTGAGTTTTTGCGTTTTGCATTTAGGGTTTGAGTTTTACTTCTCTATCGTCTGAGTCTTTGTATTTCAGTCTTAGTTGTACATGCTATGTTTCCTCAATGCAAACCCTAGCATATCTTCACAGACAGCTTATTTTAAGCTATATTAATTTGCCCACGCTCAACTTATCGGATAAATACAAATCATGTTACAGGGAAAGGTGTATACTTGATGGGTGCGGCCACACCCCAAGCCAAAAACGTGGGCAAACTTTCGTTCTATTTTTCAAAATCAAGTCATGACCGCTGGATTGAAAATTTTCACAAATTGTTTGAGCACAACATAGGGAAGAAGACCTTGGACATGAATTCACAAGAATTTAAAGATCTTAACAAAACAAAGGCTTTGGATGACCCACGTGTGTTACTCTATACATAATACCTCTTTGGATTGCCGCCAACAAAACAAAGTGCTCCACAACCATTTCCCTAGAGGATGTCTAGACTCTACAAGTACACCAAAAACTTTGATAATACTTTGCCCACAAGTAGGGGCAACCAATCAACAAATGGGTCCCATCGAGTTCCTTTTACTTCCAAGCCAAAGAAAATCTCTACTCCAACAGTAACACATCAGTCACCTTTGGAGTTGCGTAAGAAGAAAGATGGTAAATGCAAGGTGACTCGTAGTGAAGAAAGACTATCTAGGTAAATGCAAGGTGACTCGTAGTGAAGAAAGACTATCTATCTTTAACATATGAGTAAAATGAGTCTCACTACCTCTACCCATAGCAAGGAGTAGCCAATAAAGTAGTCTTGAATCCTTCTAGAAATCTCTTTGAACAGCCCTAAATCTTCCCTCTTGAATAGTCAATTGTTCCTCTCGCAGAGAACCAAAACTTGCAACTTCAAATAGCCCAAGAACCAATAGATTACAAAGATAAGAGTTATCCAATTGTATCACCTTCAACTTCATGATTGTATGAGTATGTTTGAGTAGCCAACTCCATTATCTTCATCTCCTCCATGTCACAGAGTTTTTTTTTTTGCAAATTGGGGGGGGGGGGGGGGGGGGGGGGGGGGGTGTGTAAAAGGGCTTTGTAGCTATACCATGCCGTTGCTACCAAATGCACCTATATAGGGAGTAGTAGTGACTCAAAGCCCTGCCTTGTTTCCACTCTACGTGTGATTCCCTATACCCAGTGGTGAACCCTCTTATGTGCGGCGTCACGAGGGTGTAGTCCTGGGATGTGTCTATGTTGTCCCGCTTTTTGAATTGAATAATACAAGAGTATACCTTGAGCTCATATATCGTGTTACCTTTCTGTGCCATGTTGAGTGCGTAACGAGTGCAGGTTTATCACACTTGGTATCAAAGCGACTCTTGCTCGGAGTGAAGGAGTGCTCACGGAAGTAAGAGGAAAGATCCAGTGCCCCGAAGAGATCGAAGTCGTAACGACCCACAGCGCGACGCCCCGCGTCGCGTCGCCCCACGTCGCGTCGCCCCCAGCGTGACGCCCCAACATCGACACCCCACCGTCTGAAGACGTGACGCGGCTTCCCCGCGGCACGACCCACACCACCACAGGCGAAACGTAGCTTCCCCGCGTCGACACCACCACCAACCACATGGAGGACGAAAGGGAGAACGTCACCCTCCCAACAATGGAGGAGAGGAAGAAGAGTAGAGGGCAAGAATGGAGAGTGGCCCAAGAGGAGAAGGTGGCCAGACTAGAAAGACAATTAGATGGTATGTCAGGCATGCTGCAGTCAATATGGAGGAACATGCAGATGAAGGAAGAGGAGGAAGAAAGGAAGAAAAAACTAGAAGTGGAGCAGGGCTATAGAGAATGGGTGATACAACAACAAGAAGAGGAGAAAAGACACAAAATGCAAGAGAAGATGGATAGAATGGGTAGAGAGGAGACATCTAGGAGGGCGCAAGATACAAGGAAAGAGAAGGAGAAAGTAGTAGAATTAGGAAGTAAAAAGAAAGACAAGAAGAAGGAGAAGAAACACCACTGTAAAGAGGAGGAAGATAGTGATAGTTCAGAAGATGATTATGGAAAATTCAAGATGCCCCAACCAGCCAAGTACAAGGGAGAGAGAGAGATGGGTTGGTTCTGAAGAAATGGATTGCAAAGGTGGACAGGTACTTGAAGTATTCACGAATAACCAAAGACAGGAAGGCGGAGGTAGCAGCCATTTACTTGGAGGAGGACACTGCCAGTTGGTACCTACTGGAACAAGAGCAAGGCCACACCATCTTTTCGTGGGAAGAACTCCAGGAAGAATTGAAGGACTACTTCATTTCAAAGATGGAAAAATTCAAAGTGAGAGATGAATGGAGGAACCTCAAGCAAACACAGGGAAAGATGAAATAATATGTCAGCAAATATAGGCAGATCATGCTGCAGCTACCAAACATGGATACAGATACTAAGCTACATGGAATTTTGTTTGGGATGCAAGAATGGGCTAGAAGAGATGTGGAGAGACAGGAGCCAACAAGCTTAGCAGAAGCCATGAGAAT
This sequence comes from Lygodium microphyllum, assembly GCF_053477565.2. Classification (NCBI taxonomy): domain Eukaryota; kingdom Viridiplantae; phylum Streptophyta; class Polypodiopsida; order Schizaeales; family Lygodiaceae; genus Lygodium; species Lygodium microphyllum. The sequence goes on along the minus strand of NC_141155.1, from coordinate 106,202,325 downwards.
GGCCGAAAGACTAGTGGACCTAGAAGGCAGAAGAACAGCACAAGGGAACCAAAACAGGTTCAACAACACCTTCAACAACAACCACTCATGGAACCAAAGGCCCAAAGCTCCTAGAGGGGCATTCACAGATACAAGGAGCCAAAACACCACCACCACCACGGCCGTGTTACAAACCGCTTTAGTACCAAGAGGAGCAGCAGGAAGATGGGGAAACAATCACTACAGGCCAACCCCTAGCACATCGTATGGGCCTGCAGGATCAAAATACATCATGGTGGAGACCCCCAAGCCCGTCCGTCGAAGTCAGATGCTTCAGATGCCGGGGTCCACACTACCAAAACAGATGCCCAATAGAAGATACAGCTTCATCAAGTGGATCAAGGGTGAATGCAACTAGCGCATATGGAGGAGAAGAACCACAACCACCGCGTATCCAAGAAATCCCAAATGGGAGTGAGGAAAGCATGGACCACCCAAGGGTAGGGTCAATTAGCGCTCGACCCCAATGCATGGCAGCCAGAGTAGCAGCAGTTCACCATCTATACATCAAAGGCCGAGTGGGCGAAGGAGACCAACCTATCATGGTGGACACAGGAGCAACACACAACTTCATGACACCAGGGTGTGCAGCAAAACATGGATTAAAACTATCGAAGGCCCCGAAAGGATTAACAGTAACATTCGCACAAGGAGAAGCCAAGGAAGTGAAACAAGTCTTTGTAGTCCAAGTAGAAGCCGACAAGTGGAAAGCAAAACTCAACTTATTAGTAATCCCTATGGATGATTTTGAAGTGATATAGGGCTTGGAATTCTATGACAAGTATGTCATTGCAATGTTTGGTAAAGGTGTAAATGAAATGATGCTAGATATACAAGGAGAAGGAGTCAGAGTACCATGTGAAAGAATGCAACTGCCTGGCAGGACCCCAATCAAAGTGCAAATGAAGGAGAATAAGCCAGGAGTATCATGCCAAACAATGAAACCAACTACAATCCAACCAAGGGGCTAGACCCAAAATGCACCGGTCCAAGGGACCGTTATCAGGCCACGTATCATGACATGCAGTGCCAAGCAGGTCGAAAAATCAGTCAAACAAGGAGATATGGTCTATCTGTGTATGATCCGACCAATTGAAGAAGAAGAAAATAGCAAGAAACCCAAACAACAGAACAGGAACACAGAGGTAGCAGAAATACTTAAAGAATTCAAAGATGTAATGCCAGCCGAACTACCCAAGGGTCTACCACCCAGGTGAGATGTGAATCACAAAATTGAGCTGATCCCAAGGTCTGCCCCACCGGCCCGAGCTCCCTATCGCATAAACCACACTGAGCTCATGGAATTGAAGAAGCAACTACATGAACTAGAAGAACAAGGATTCGTTCGCCCTAGCAAATCCCCCTTTGTTGCCCCAGTGTTATTTGTAAAGAAAAAGGATGGGGGACTTAGACTCTATGTAGATTATAGGGCCCTTAACAAAATCACCATAAAAAACAAATACCCCATGCCCCTAGTGGAAGACCTCTTAGATAGACTGCACGGGGCCAAGTACTTCAGCTGTATTGATCTTAGATCAGGATACCACCAAATCCGCATAGCCGAAGAAGATATCCCAAAAACAGCCTTCCGCACCCGATATGGTAGTTTTGAGTGGTTAGTATTAGGATTCAGCCTAAGCAATGGGCCAGGCACATTTTGTGGCCTCATGGATGGAATCTTTAGACCGGAGATAGATATCTTTATCATTATCTACATAGATGACCTCCTAGTCTACAGCAAGACCCTAGAAGAGCACAAGCAGCACTTATGCCGAGTTTTTGAGAAACTGCGGCAGTATCAGTTATATGCCAAGCCGGAAAATGTGAGTTCGCAGTGAAAAAGTTGGAGTTCTTAGGCTTTATTGTAGGAGCAGATGGAATCAAAGTGGACCCTAAGAAAGTGGAAACCGTCCAAAGATGGCCAAAGTTGGCCTATACTGAAGACTGTAAGAGAAGTGCGGGAGTTCCTCGGCTTCACAGTATTTTGTCAGAGGTTCATCAAAGATTACAGCCTCATCACTGCCCCCCTCACCAAAGAAGATCACTCTTTTACATGGGGGAACGCGCAACAAGAAGCCTTTGAGCAGATGAAGAAGTGCATGAGCCAAACTTCCGTCCTAAGGGTGCCGAATTTCACCAAACCCTTTGAAATCTCTACAGATGCATCCGACTACGGCATAGGAGGTGTACTGGTACAGGAAGGTCACCCCATTGCTTATGAGTCAAAGAAATTTACCGATGCTGAAACAAGGTGGAGCACACATGAGAAGGAAATGTTGGCAGTCATCCACTGCCTTAGAAAATGGAAGCACTATGTTCAAGACAAGCATACAATAGTCTTCACCGACAATATCTCCCTCAAATACTTCCAATCTCAACCCAAGTTGTCGGCAAAGCAAGCCCGCTGGCTAGACTTCCTAGCCGAATTCGACCTGGAGATTAAGCACAAGCCTGGCTCCACTAACAAGATAGCAGATGCCTTGAGCTGGAAAGTTGACCTGAAAGCTGTCAGTGTGGTCAGCAACTTCATAGAACTCGTCAAAGAGGCCCTAGAGCAAGACCAAGAAATGCACAAGACAATCAAAGATGTGGAAGCAGAGAAGACCCCACATGAAATGTACACCTTAGAGGAGGGTATCCTACTTTTAGGCAAGAGATTGTATATCCCCAACAATTTGGAGTTGAAAAAACTCATCCTGCATGAGATACATGATGGCAAAATTGGAGGCCACAAAGGGCAAAGCAAAACCTTGGAGGCCCTTAGGAAGCACTTCTTTTGGCCAAATATGAAGGAAGAAGTGATAGACTACATCAAAACTTACCCCACTTTTTACCAACTAGTCAAAGCACCACGATCAAGACCAGCAGGACTACTACAACCATTACTAGTACCCAACCACCCATGGGACGTCATCAACATGGACTTCATTGTGGAACTACCTGAGTCCCATGGGTACACAATCATCTTTGTAGTGGTGGACTATTTTTCCAAACAGGCACACTTCATCCCGGCCAAACCACCACTGAATGCCAAGGAGGTAGCACGCCCCTTCTTCACACATGTATTCAAACTTCATGGCTTACCACTGGCCATTGTATCAGATAGAGATGGAAGATTCATGAGCGACATGTGGAAGGAACTTTTCAAGACCCTTGAAACACAATTGAGATTCTCATCATCCTTCCACCCGGAGACAGATGGACAGACAGAATGAGTCAACCAAGGCATCGAAGATTATCTCCGGAGCTATGCTCGAGTGGACCAAAAAGATTGGGCCTTGTACCTTGATATCTTGGAATTCCACTATAATAGCTCCATATTCTTATCAATCCTTTTGTGCACTATTGCTTTTGAGAGAGAGAGAGAGAGAGAGAGAGAGAGAGAGTGTGTGTGTGTGTGTGTGTGTAGTGAAGCTCATTTTATCTTCTTATTTTCCTTCTCTTCTTGGAGAGTGAAGCTCATCCACTCGGCAACGGGGTACACCCCCTTCGAGTTAGCCACAGGAAAAGAAGTCATTACCCCATTGGCCTTAGCATCCGGAGCAGCCAAAGCGGAAGATCAAGATGCAGAAGAATTCTTGAAGAAATTGAGAGACCGAAATGCAGCAGCTAAGCAAAGCCTTGAGCAGAGCAAGATCACCATGACAGAGCAAGCAAACAAGAAGAGAAAGGTTGTACTATTCGCCAAAGGAGACATGGTCCTAGTTAGCTCCAAGAACCCCCAAGTTCAATCACCGCTACTATGGACCCTACCGAATCACTAAAGTGCTGAACGAAGTCACCTACAAACTCGACCTACCAGACAGTATTTGTGTTCATAATGCATTTCATGCTCGTCTTCTGCGCAGGTTCTATCCCGACAACCAATGGGGACAGCGTGTACCAATGCTCCATTCCAACAGTCCCTTCGAATTAGAAGCATTCCTCAATCATAGACCCCAAACGTGCCTCCACTCCTCAAATGTAATCGAGTCGGGAGTGGACCCGCATGGTAACAATCAGCAAATAACTCCACAAACAAAGCCCCAAATTTCCAGTCTAGATGGGTAGACACTAACCAGCTTGCTAGAAAAGGCTGTGTTAAGACCCCCAAGTCCTAGTGCGGCAGACACTGGCCAGTCTGATAGTATAGACTGTGTTAAGACCCCGCGGTCCCCTTAGATCGGCAGACACTGATCAGCTTGCTAGGAAAAGCTGTGTTAAGACCCCGGATGAGTCAAATAACAAACGCCACCCTTAGATTGCTGAGGACAGCAATCCAGTAAGTGGGGGTGAGTGTAAGGGCTTTGTAGCTATACCATACCATTGCAACCGAATGCACCTATATAGGGAGTAGTAGTGACTCAAAGCCCTGCCTTGTTTCCACTCTACGTGTGATTCCCTATACCCAGTGGTGAACCCTCTTATGTGCGGCGTCACGAGGGTGTAGTCCTGGGATGTGTCTATGTTGTCCCGCTTTTTGGATTGAATAATACAAGAGTATACCTTGAGCTCATATATCATGTTACCTTTCTGTGCCGTGTTGAGTGCGTAACGAGTGCAGGTTTATCACAGGGGAGGGGGAGGGGGGGGGGGGGGGGGGGAGGGGGGAGAGAGAGAGAGAGACAGAGAGCTTGATATATATCCCAAACTAGTACCCACAAAAATCAAGCCACCCTAGACCCTACCATGCAATTGCTTTTAAGGCTCTCTCTTTTTTCCAAAATAAGATTTTCAAGATCCAAATCCAGCTCCACAACAAAAGAAACTCAAAAGGTGAGCTTTTTCAAGAGTTTTACCCATGCCCAAACATTGTCCACCAAGCCCAAAGCATCAATCACCTTACCAAAAGTTCACAAGGTTGTCTTGCCTCAAAATTACACATGCCCATGACATCTTGAGCAGTTATGTTTGGCCTCACTAAAAGCCTTACACAACACAATGCAATTTACAAAGCTGTATCTGGCCCAAAGCAGCCAGTCCCTGCTGCATCATTAGGCCCAGCATTCCCTAGCAATTGCAATTTATATCAACACAACCTCCTATATCACAGACAGCAGTGTTTTTGCACTTTGTTTCAGCACAATCATTTTCATTAGTAGACAGCATTCCATGTGCATGTGATTCGCTGTCAAATTAGCGTCTACATTGGTTTATGGATACATCTAGCATTAGCTTGCAATATTTTGACATCTATCGCTAGAGGATCCATCCCTGGTTCTTGATTGTTTATCAATGCAGCTACAAAGGGTCTTCATTGAGGTACCTCCACCATTGCATAGCATCTCCTCCAAGAATTAATAGAATTACCTGTGATTGTAGGGAGGCACCACTTAGCAGGGTCCCAGTTAGACCCCAATTCTCTCTGTTCATACTCTTTTGCATCCAGTTTCATAAGGCCATAGAAAGGGCCAACTGCACATACCAATAGTGGATGCTGGGAATATTCCTGGAGATGGTTGCAAGTGGTTTCCTCAAATCAACTAAAGAGTTGGCAATCGAAAAGCCTTGACATTAATGTGGATAATTTCAAGTCCACAAAGAGCTTAGCATTTGTGATTACAAATTGAAGGAGTCTTAATACAATGACAATGCATTTCAGCTCTTATTTTTTATATAAGAGTCAAGATGCACACAGAATGGAGAATATCACACCCACATCTTTTGATTGAACTTGAAGCAATACATCCATCAGCATGTGAAGTGTTATTTGGTGTGCTATACTTAAAAACCAATACATTGATCCTCCTTAATACCTTCGTCACCCAACTCGACTTATGCTAGCAATAAACCAACAGGATGCAAAAGTTGCCTCTGTTTTATCCTTCAAGAATAAGTTGGTGAAACATCCAGCCACAGACCTTGGTAAACAAGATTTCAATGGGGTCATGACTTTCACAGGAGTAGTGTAAAGATTCAGAGGATTCAAATTCATCATCTTCCACTTAGCATGCATGCTTCCCACCAAAACATGAATTAACAGTGTACTCAGAAATTTTCTATGCTACCTAAGAAGAGCTAACATTCACATTCACACATATAAGTACACCCATTGCACATGGCATTAGGAAACTGAGACTACATATTGCTTTCAGTCAACATTATTAGAATAACTATTAACTGACCGAATGTTAATCGGCTTCCAGGTGGAACAGGAGTCACAGCACCAGGTCGAAGCTGCCTATCATTCACATATGTCCCATTGGTACTGTCCAAATCTGTCACATAAAGTGTCCCGCCCTTTTTTTCCAGACGTGCATGAATCCCTGAAACTGTTACATGGAAGCTCAAGACAAGTGGTTAAATGTGTCAGTTGCAGAAAAATATACACTGTCAGCCACAGTATATACAAGGACAACCCAGTGTTATCAAATGATCAATGGTACAAGAAAAAGGTTTCCGTCTCAGTGAGCCAACAGAATGAGAAGCTACCTGTGGCAACTGGAATAACTATATCAGCCTTTTCTGGCACCCGACCAACAGTAGCTGCATCCTGTAATACTGTACAGATTGTGAAAATTGAAGGGGGTTACAATGCCTTTTAGATGCACATTGTACCTGCCACATGATGACTTGGTAACAGACTTACAGTTGACAGTTCAAAAGCTCCTGGCAATGGTATTGCCTCATCAAGGTGGCTGCAATCACCATCACCTGTAGAAATATATGATTAAAATGCATGTACATTGGGGAATATATTTGAAATTCCAAAATGACACAAGTAAATGTTCATAGAAGTAAAAGATATAGATATGCATAAGGCAAAGCTGTCAAAAAAATTTGTGTATTGAAACAATATGATGATATTATGCGTAGAGCATGCATCCCACATGACCATAAACCAGACAGCACACCCATGCTTTGACCAATTATACCTCATTTTGGAGTGAGTAGCATGGGGACATATGGGAATATGCAGCTAATCACCTAGGATGCAAAAAGGATCAGCAGCATCAATGAGGTATGAGCTATTAGGAGGCTACACATAATGGGGTTACATGAATGTCTACAAGGTATCAGCTGTCAAGAACCCTGCATAGATATGAAGAAGGGTTGGAGATGAGAGCAAGAACCATTGCCCACTTTTAATCCACTATCAATGTCCACCAGCTTTTGCACATTTGTTAGTATTCCCTGTAAGGACATTCTATTCTAATTCTCGATGGTGCCCTCTTGCATGAGTTAGTGAGTCATGACTGTGTTACACATTGCTCATCATGATTGTACTCTTGTAGCATGCCAGATAGGGACAAGACATAGAATGAATTTGACTGGTGTTAGTTTCTTTTCGGTTTTACCACAAAAATGAAGACATGGCCTTGTATATTGACCTGTCTCTAATAGGCCAAGGCCTTTGGTAGTCATCAAAATATAAATGGCTACCCTAGTGGTAAACCACTCATTTTATCAACCTGCAAACCTAGGATCTTGCTTTTAATAACTATTCCTAGATGACCTTGTGAGCTTAGAAATTGAACTCAACATGTTATGGGCGCCATTCATTCAACCTACCAATTGAGCTACATCCAGTGGGTGTCCGTTTTTTTCCCGTAATGAGTAATTTATTTTATATCAAATGACTACAATATTACAAAAAGTCGCAAGACATAAAAAGTGCAAAGATTCCGCACTGGTGAGAGAGAAAAAGCAGTTGCCATTGGATCCTCTCTCTCTCTCTCTCTCTCTCTCTCTCTCTCTCTCTCTCTCAAAGAAGAAGTACGATGTGTGCATGTAGTACCTGGCAAATTACACATACATCAACAAGCAAGTCAACTCACCGATAGGCTGGAGAAGCCATTTCACTGCCTTGGCAGAAGGCTGAGCTTCTGCAGATGCTCGGAATGCTTGGAAGCTGCTGGATCGAGTGGTGGAGAGTCTGGAGTATGAAGGGAGGCCACGTCGGGGAAGAAGGGGAATGAGGCCCGGGCGAGACTGGGAGAAGCGCAGGCCTGTGCTGCTGCTCTTCTGCCGCACAACCGCGAGAGGCGAGGGAGCTAGAACCGCGTGCATCCTTCCTCACCTGCTCGCTCTCTGAGAATGATGATGGGTGATCCCAAACAAAATGATAAGAATCGGTATAACATGGTAAGAATAAAAATAAGAATAAGAATCAGAACGGACTATGGTTTAAATTCCACGTGGCTCATCCTCATTGCCTTACACCATCTGCCACGTGTCGCACTTTCACTGGCTTGATTCCACAGCCGTAAGGTGTACGATATAGCGAATTTTAAATAGGCTATTTTATTTTGTGTTCCTTAGATGGCTTAGGTTTGTGGTCACATGGCCACCGATATGTTCACCTGCGCTAAAATGGTCAAAAACAATTAGGAAAACTTTGTAGGGGAGCTTTTCTAGTCTAGGTGATCCTTTCCAAATTACACTTGAAATGATATTGTATTAATTGAACGTCAAGCTTCACATCACATCACCAAGACTTGTAATCGAGGAGTCCTCCAAACCCTTATGACCAACTCAACACATGGTCCCATTATAGCGTCCACCTTAATAACTAGGTGTTTTCACCCCTCCGCATGAGAATGGAAGCCAAGACCTTGGGTTTATCATTGATCCCCATTATCACTAGAGCTAGCATGTATTGGTAATCTTTTCCAAATATCTACCACTTGTCAAATATAGGCAAGCTTTTCTATAACTTATCCATAGTACCTAAGCTTCTTTAAGGCCTAAGCTATATTTTTGTAGAAGCATTGAGGCCCAACTCTTAGTCTTTAAAAAAACCAATTGATGCTCCCCCAAAGCTATTGTAAGGTGATAGTTTTTTTTTTTGAAAGTGGGTCGTATTTATACTTAACATGATTAATGGTTCGAAAGGAATACAAATATGAGGCACTTGAGAGCCAAATTGATCCTTAAATAATTTAAAATTCTTATTCTCCAAGTGTTTGTAACCAATGCCCTATAGGTGGAGGTTGACTCATTATTACATATATAATTGGTCATGCATTTAATATCCTCCCCTTCAAACTCACAAGAATGGCAACATTCTCACCTAATGTGAGTAATATTCTGGCAAAATTCTTGAAAATGTCGCCTAAATCAATAGCCAAAAAGTCTCACCCAGTCAAAAAGACTTGCCTAAATCTTTTGTCCACAAAAGACAATGCAATTTGGCTATTTGTTCATTGGTGGTGCTTTTGGCCTAGCCCACTAAGCATTGTGAAGTATGTTATCCCATTTGCATGCATGCAAGGACTCTCTTCCTTCTATAGCCACCTTAGTACTCTAGAATAAGAGCCAACACCCAAAACATGGGTATGGAAATTCCTTGATAAAAACCTATCAAGTTTGGGCTTTTTATCGAGTGAGGGTTAGGGTCATGTCCCGAACCACCTAGGCCCCTGAATCAGGGAGCTTGTTGCCTATCCTCACCAACACCATGTTGGCATGACATTTTATTGGTTCCCTAATAGCTTTCGAACCAAGGATATGGAAATAAGCAAAGGAGCAAAACACTAACAAAACAAGAGGCTCAAGGGTTTGGCACCATGTAAGCATTGCATAGTGTGCTTGTGTGTGCTCAACTCACAAAACAAAGTAACATTTTCGAGGCCACTGCCACCTACATATGTGACCCTCTATCATAAGGTAATGTGGCCATCCACCACCCACACCAATTGGATTTAGCATTTAGTAGAGTATGCATTTGGGAATTAAAGTCGATAATAATGAAGCAACCTTTACCACTTCCTTGGCCCACGTGCCATACATTCAATCGAACCCATTGTGGCCTAAAAGTAGAAGACTAGTATACACTTCTCTCTTTAGCTTCTCACTTTTATCCTTTGGTAGATGAAATCTTCCTTGTATTCATGCATGTAGATACAAGCTTGCTTAAAAGTTGTGATTGTCCAACCACTTGAATTTATAAAACATTGTTTTATGATGAACATTGTAGACTTATGTGGAAAAAGATTTAGTGTGTTTCTAAAATAATTATCATACTCACTTTGTGCTTGAGTGAGCTTGGAGTGTTACCAATGAAGGCTCTATCCACATCCTAGAGGAAGGTGATAGGTGTAGAGCTTGACCTTCATCCATCAAGGTGAACCTTCGATGAGCCAACCTCGAAACCATGAAAGTGATAGTTCACAACTACTATTCGTAAACTAGATAGTAGGCAAAGTAATTTGCCATGTGTTGCCCTTTGCAAATTTCAATGTTCTATTTCTCCTTTGATTTTAGTTGTAAATAAATCAAGCCATAGACATGATCAAGAATCCATCATACTAACAATTGATAAACATTCTCTACAAGAAAAATAACCAATATGAAGCATATGTGTAGTACTTTCTAATGTGGCTTGATGTAACTCTTCTTTGTTTGGGCCATTGAATCTTTCTTGGCATTCCATGTATAAATAAAGTTTAAATCATTTAAGTGCTATGGGAAGCCATTGAGCTACACTCACAATGCCAATGGAAAGCCTCTAAGCCATGTCGTTGAGTCTTCTAATGGTATTGAAAATTATGCTAGCAACTTCTAATGCATGCTTAAGATAGTGTAGCCTCTAGCCAAGTTTCTTTTTTTTCTTTTTAAAAGGGGGAAAGAGGGGGGAGGGAGGGGGTGTAATTCACTTGCACTCAATCACTCAACACGGGACAAAAAGGTAACACAATATGTGAGAGTGAGGTATACTCTTGCATTATTCAATGAAAGAAATAGTACAACATAGGCACATCGTAGGACTACACCCTCGCAATGCCACACATGTGAGGGTTCACCACTAGGTATAGGAAATCACACATAGAGTGGAAACCAAGCAAGGCTCCGAGTCACTATTACTCTCTGTATAGATCTTTATGGTAGCAACGCCATGATATAGCTACAAAGCCCTTACACTCGCCCCCCACACAATGGATTGTTGTCCTCAACAATCTAAGGGTAGTGCGTATTGACTCATTCCAAGACCTTACCACAGCTCCTTCTATCAAGTCGGTCAGTGTTTTTCGATCTAGGACTTGACTTATTAGCAGGGTCTTAACGCAACCTTTCTTGTCAAGCTGGTCAAGGTTTATTGCACTACAACTTGGGGGTCTTAACATAGCTTTTTTGATCAAGCTAGCTAGTATTTACCCATCTAGACTTAGTGTTTATTTTGTTGTCATACCACTCCACCCTCGACTCAATTACATTTGAGGAGTGGAGGCTTTGCAAGTCCTATGGTAAGCTACGAGATGACTAAAGGTACATTGGAAGCATTGTTGGGACTTCAAGTCATAACCTGTCATGAGGCAAAAAAATGGCACAGCACAAAGGCACACAAGATTTACCAATAAGGAATCCTTTGTATTCATGACATAGAAAGATACAACATTGAGACACGTCTCAAGAATACTCCCTTGTGACGCCGCACATGTGAGGGTTCACCACTAAAGTATAGGAAATCACATGTAGAAGCACATCCCAAGCAAGCCTTGAATAACTACTACTCCATATGTAGGTGTTTTTGGCTTCAATGCCATGGTATAGTTACAAAGCCCATACCCTTATACAATGTAAGGGCTTTGTAGCTATACCATGGTGTTATTGCCAGAAACACCTATAGGAGTAGTAGTGACTCTAAGCCCTGCTCCACTTCAAACTTTCTTCTCTTTTCCTCCTCTTCTTTCTTCATTTGCATATTCTTCCAAATTAAGTATAATAAGCTTGACATGCTCTCCAATTGCCTCTCTACTCTAGCTACTTTTTCTTATTGAGCTTCTCTCCATTCTTGACCTCACCTCTTCTTTCTCTCTTCAACCACTAGGATGGGTGCACTCTCTCCATTTTTCTCCATATTGTTGTGGGGAGCCGCCTCAGCCTTGGTGGTGTCATTGTGGGGAAGACATGTTTCACCTTCGAATGGTGGTTGTGCCACAAGGAAGTCACGTCATGTCTTCAGATGGTGACTTGTGTCAGGGTCATTGTGCCAGGGGTCATCACACTAGAGGACATTGCAATGGGGGTTGAAGTGATGTGGGGCGACACAACATGGGCTGATACGACACGAGTCATCACGACACGATTTCGGGGCAATGGATTCTTTCATGAGCACTCCTTCACTCCAAACAAGAGTTGCTCTGATACCAAGTGTAATGCACTTGGTACTCAATCACTCATGTAACACAACACAGAAAGGCAACACGATTTGTGAGAGCAAGGTATACTCTTGTATTATTCAATGAAAGAAACAATACATCATAGGCACATCCCATGACTACACCCTCGTGGCGCCGCATATGTGAGGGTTCACCACTAGGTCTAGGGAATCACACTTAGAGTGGAAACCAAGCAGGGCTCAAAGTCACTACTACTCTCTATATAGGTGTTTCTAGTAGCAACACCATGGTATAGCTAGAAAGCCCTTATTTTGGGGGGGGGGGGGGGGGGGGGGGGGGGGGGGTGGTGTTTCTAATTTTACCTTATTGTGCATGCCCATATGTGCAAAATGTGGCTTTCATGGTGCTTGACAAAGGTCATGGTACTTTACGATTTATATATGTGCTATTCATGTGGTTTAAGCAAATGTCTATCTCACCCATTTAATTCTTCCTCAATTCTTGAGAGTTTGTGTATATTTTCCTTAATCATATCATTGGATGTTATGCTTTCTATTTTGAATACTTTGTGTTCATTGATTAGACTTTAATTAGACTATGACAACATCAATAAGAACATACAAAATATGCAAATAGTATTGTTCACAAGAGGATGAAATTATAGCCCCACTAAGGTCATTTTTTTTCAAAGGTATCTAGATGTCTTATTTCAACTAGCCTTGGTTTTAGATCTACATTATAGGTTCTACCAATCAAGATCTAAATAATATAATATAATATATCCATGGTAACCTTTTTATAGGAGTAACTATAAGTATATCTACTTGTAAGATATCTAGGATGTGTAAGCCTTGTGTTTTCAGAAAATTTGTGTTTATGCATAGCTGCAATAAATTTACCAAATCAACAACTCGCTAGAAGATGAGTGTTGTTCTAATCGATTTGAGCATCTACAGGACATTATTCTTATATGGAAGTGAAGAAATTATTCTATTTTCAAGTTGTTGCTTCAATCCAAATGGTTCAAAATTCAAATTATGAACTAGACAACATAAAGGTGGTTTGATGCCATGTGTCTTACTTTGTAACAACCCACAATGGTTGTTTCATGAGTAAACATAGATAACTACTTAATACATAGGAGACATCTAAGAGGATATTAAGTTCTCTTGCATTTTCTTAATGTGAAGATGTATATATTAAGAGTATTGTGAAGATACCTATAGCATCCTATATATGCAATAGAGGATAGAAGTCACATCAATTGTTTAAGTCTAAAAACGTGTCACCAATCTGCCCTGAAGCATGAATCCATACTACATGTCTCCTACATGTACAAGTATGTGAAGTCGTGCTATCGAAGCATCTAAGATATTGGTTTGACAAAGTTCTCTTACTTAGTGCAATATACATAACTCTCTCTAACCAAATAATAGAAGCACTTATATCATTTGCTTAAAGATTGCACACTTTGATAGTACATAGACTTGTTAACACACAATAAACCTTGTTGAGAAGCTTTAGTGGGACTTTGAAGTGGATAAATTGAAAGGATCACAAGAAAAACCTGAATAGAAGTTAGGAAAACACATGTATTAGACCAAAAATTGAGCTAGAAAAAAACATTTAAAGAAGCATGGACAGCCAAATTATATGTGATTTTATTCAAACATGCAAAAAATTACTACTGGAAGGCGATACATGCTTATAATTCAACATTTAAACTTTGGTGTAGTGTTTATCATTTGAGAATATGAGGGCATCGATTCCCAAACTTTCAATGATGATGCTTCTTTCTCTAACCAACATAATGCAATGTCAAGTCCTAGTTATGAGAAGAAGTCACTTGAGATAGAGTGGCAATTTGCAAAAAATCTATTATGTGGATATATGCATTGGAAGTATACTTTCTATCACATGATGAAGTCTAGTGGCATGCCTTGCATTAGGGATTGCTCCCTTGATAGTGTGAAGAAGTCCATGCATGTGTGTCAACACCCTCTACCAAACAAGCAATTTGAAAGCTCTATGAAAGCAAGACGGGTTCAACTATAGCAATTTCATGCACTAAGGCTAGCATTGTCACAACCAGATGAATGTGTCTCAATCTTAGACACCCCTTACTTTTAACTAAGGAGAGTTTCAAGTATGGCATGATGGGGCGTTGCCAATCTTAGAATAAAGCAAGTGTCTATCAAACCTTACCGCATGAGAGTTTTGTGTGACACTTTTAGAAGAAGCACAAATGAAATTATCCTATCTTTTTTTTTAAACAACCATGCAATTACAATAGTGGATAGTGATCATTTGTTAACCACATACAAATGGAAGGCTCATAATTTTTGGAAAAGGGATTGTCATAATCATTATATGGAATATTTTAAATGAGAGTTGGGCTCCCTCCTATGCAAGTTGTATTGATATTGAGTAGCACCTAAGGTTAGAGATGTGCAAATTAATTCTCAATCAATAGGTACATGCAAGAAGGGGAGACTGGTCTTTGGTCCCAAAAAGAGGGCTAAATGCCCAATGGGAATGGGAAACCCTAACCCTAGATCTCTTGTATTTAAAGGATGAAAGTAAATGGAATAATCTATTCTTTTTGCAATTTTTTTGCTCTTGCTTTTGTGTGTGTGTATATATATATACATATATATAGAGAGAGAGGGGGGGACAATGGCAAGTGAAGCTCCTCCCATTTCTATTGGAGCTCTCTAATCTTCTCCTATGCCTTATCTTGTGCATGTGGGGCAAGAAGGGATGAGAAGTGAAGGGGTGTGCACTTGAATCATGGAATTTGTAGCCATTGTTTGCTAGCAAGTTCACTACAAGGCTAACTGTTGCTTTCATTGTATGCTCAAGTGGTTAGGTGAGAGCTAACCCAAGTACCTAGTGACTTGAACCTCTTGAACATCCCAACATTGGCTCATGGAGTGTGACATTTTGGTTCCATTGCTTCGACCAAGGATACCTCAACCACACAAAGTCTCTCGTATGTTTGTGTGTTGCAGAATAGGAGGGGTGTGTGATCACCAACTCTGAAATTGTCACATACCAATTCATTGTATGCATGATTTCAAGTAAACTTTTTGGTTTTCTTTTTTATTTTTGACAAATGTCATGGGACTCAATTTTGTTGAAATATAGAAAATCAATGGAATGTGTGAATATTGAGTCATGTGCAAGGAAGTAAATAGAATAGATTGAAGTGAGGGAAGCACATTTAAATTTTGTACCTAAATTTGAACAAGATTATAAATTCAAGACTTTGGAAAAATACAAGTGTGAGTCGTTGGAAAGAGAAAGCAATTGCTTGTGACTTATGGGAAAAGGAAGCAAATATATCAAAATTATAAATATCACAAGTCATATAAGTTACAAAGATAGGAAAACACCTTGTCGTTGCTTGATAAGAGAAAAAAGAGAGCCTCCTTGCAAGTGCAATAGAGTGCTTCAGAGGACATGGCTTGAGAGACTATACATATTGCCTTGATAGTGGGAATAACTCTTTCTCTGCTTCTTCAATGACTTTGCAAAGCAATTAAGAAGAGTGTATTATTATTACTATTATTACCTCAAACAATCTAGAAAGCAAAACAATTATTATCATCCTTTAAAAAAAGAACAAAGTGATTCATGATGACTTATTAAAAAAGCTAAATTATTATTATCATTTAGTAAGCAAACACTTACCAAAAAGCTAAACTATTATTATCATTTAGAAATAAAAAAAACTTACCAAAAGGAGTGTGAGCTTAAATGACAAGAACTCATTGTGCCTCTTTGTTGAGGTCTACATGATTGCTACCCGAGACTGTTGTTGTCAATGCCTCTTGCTTGGAGTAGCAACATTCTAACCACCATCTTTCTCACCTTTATGGGCTATGGCATCATGTCTCTCATTAGGCACAACATCTCTTGCTTTTGGCTATAGTCTCCACCATCCTTGCATTCTCCTTAGAAATCTCCACCATCAATATCACCATCATAATCTCCACTAAATCAGCAGTTGCTAGTCATTTTGTGTGCATCTTGTTTGTGGCCTTATGGCCTTTATGATTATCACCACAACAGTGTGTTGTTAGCAACGTCATAGGGCTTGCACAATTAGCACCACCATATCCTGTTGGTGCCATCCACTTGACACTATGTTGGTTAGCTCTGTAAGCGATTATAGTTGCATTGCCCCAAGCTTCAAGAACTTTATCGTGGGTTGCATCCTCTCGATCATAACACCACCTACTACTCTCTAATTGTTTGCATCAACATGTTGAGATTGTAGCAAGAATAATCTTAATTGGCAACATCATCTCTTCATTAAAACCTTTGTAAACAATTGCATTATCATCGCCTTCACCAACATCCTTATGGCTATAGCATCATTGTCCTCTCACCTCCCTAGCCATAAGAAACTTCACCATTGATTGTAATAGCAATTGCATGTGGACATCCTTTCACCTCCCCAGTCATAAGAAACTTCACCATTGATTATAATAGCAACTACAACATCAACATCCTCTCACCTCCCCAACCATAAGAAACTTCACCGTTGATTGTGATAGCAACAATAGCATCGCCGTCCTCTCGACTCCCCATAAGACACTTCACCATTGATTGTAACAACAATTGCCTATGGTCACTATCACGTCTATGCACAAATAAGTAAGAAAGCAAAGACAGCTCCCCAACCCTAACCCTTTTAGCTATGTTAGACGGCTTTAATATTCTGAGGCAAATTCTCACCATAGCCATCACACCCCCTTTGTGCCTCCACCATATCCTCTCTTCCTATTCCAATTACTCCTAATCACAAACCTCCTTTTCTCTTAATCAATACCCCTCTATGTATCCGCCCATCGAACCTTGTCACTCTAAACAACCATCAAGAAGGAGCAAAGAACCACCATTGAAGGAAGAGGAGCCACTAGAACATGAACCGTGGCCATGGATGTGCATTAGGAGAAGAAGAAGGTATGCTCTTAATTACAATGTATAGGATAACATTTAAAAAATTCATTGTGAAGAAAAGATTGGTAGCAGTTTAAGATTTGTAACAAGGACCCCTCATGTCCCCACCTTTGTCACTCATTATGTGGAAAAGGAGGGTGTGCAAGGATGGATGATAGAGAGAGGGCGAAGCTATCATACTACTTCATGCAAATTATGGGGTTTAAAGTCTTTGATTACATTACATGTATGTTAATTGCCTTTGTCTTGGATTGGATACATGACACACCCTGTGCACTACAATGTGCATATGTGTGGGAGTGTATGCACTACACCTTACCCCTTCATGCACCCCGTACGACCACCCTATTGGGAAGGGAGGACTAGAAAGGGAGCCAAGAATGATGAGAGGTGTCTATTGCACCTTTGCTACACATTGGTGTGCACTATTGCACCGCATTAGTACATTACATCCTACTTACAGTATACCTTGTGCACTAATCTTTTGCAAGAGGCCCACATAGTGCACAATCACCTTTGACACTTAAACATGCTCACAGCCATCTTAGGCATGCAGAATCACCTTGCATATCCTCCACACAGGCAATTCATTGTGCACCCACGTATAGAGGGACATGCTCAAGTGTGCTCTCTTGTGTCCCCTTGTCCTCTCTTTCTCCTGCACCCACCTTATGGAAAGGGGGTCAAGAGGAGTGAGGAAGAGGATAGTTGACACTTGTAGTGCACCCATGCATGACCCTACAACAACTTAGGACTCATTGCACAACATGCATGCACTACCCCACCTTGTGTGCTATATCTTGCACACATCTTTACACCTTAGGTGCATAGACACTTGCATTTATACCGGATTAGGACACACCGTAGTGCACTACACTTAGGCACACTAGTACTTTAATGCACTCAACCTAGATCATTGCACAACACAACACCCTTGTGCACTACAAGAGCCCCTCTTTCCTCTTTAACAAGTCTAACACCCACCCTATTGGCAAGATAGGGTCAATGGGAAGTAAGAGAGGATGGTGGTGCCTTGCTTGTGCACTTATTGCCTTTGGGTAGACCAGGGTGCACTACACCTCAACAGATTATACTTAATGCACCATCCCATCCTTGGGCCTCAATCAGGTGCACCTACATGCACACGTGCACTTGTGTGCACATACACTTACACACCCACACTTGTGCACGTGCACACACACACATGTGCACATGCATTAGAACCTTTCATTATGCACTAAACTGACTAGCTTATTGTACCTTAGTGCATGCAAGGTCTTGCACACCACCCTGTTCACTTGTGTACACAAGAGTACTTATACGCCATTAGTGCACTCCACACCTAGAGCATCAAGCACCTAAAACCACCCATTGTGTGATTTACTTCTTGGTGTCACATAAATGCACATTAGGACCAAAACTATTTTAGTGTGTACCATTATTGCACATGTGCACTGGAGACCTTGGTACACAACATTGTGCACTTGACCCTTGTGTGCATTACATTGTCACATGTAGCTCATTCACACCATACTAAACCTTGCACGATCCTCGATCCACACTAGTGCACACACGTGCACTAGTGCACTTAGTGTGCACAAGCCACACCTTGCTCCAACCAGTAGGACTCTTCATACATGGACCAACCTAGTGCATTGGTTTAGTACACATACGTGCACTAGTGCATAGGGAGCTAGTGCACATGTGCATTGGAGACATTCACACCATAAGCACCCATTGTGCACAGGTGTCACACACTAATAGTAAGCCTCACCCAGAAAACATATTATACCGTAGTGCTCATAGTTCCTCGAGTAACTTGCACCTTCACACCAATGCACTACACCAAGAAGCACATCCACATCAATGCATATAACCTAGTGCACATGTGCACTAGAGCCCTCACCTTGCACCATAGTGCAAAAGTGCACACGTGCATTGGTGCACTTCGCATATCCCAAACCTTTCATAATGCACCTCCTCGCACTTAGCACAACATGGTTTCCATGGAGCACACTCGCATACATCAGCCCATATCTTTACATGTCATCACATCACAACACTCATATTATTGCATCCTAGTGCAACTTGCACTAGTAACCCTAAGGCACAAGTGCCTTGTGCACAAGTGCACCTCTGTAGTACACATAACCGAGTGCACGCTTAGTGTGCACCTAATCCCACCCTTGGACACACCTTCATGCACATTCTTTAGTGCAAATTAGGAAGTCTAATGTTGACCCTAGTGCATCTTCATAGGCACATATTAGGCGCATGCATACACCCCAAGCAAACTAGACTTATGAATTTTGCATAATAGAGTCCTTACAAACTAGTACACACATACTAGTACATACAATTTAAGAGTTATTTCACTCATGCACCCACTACATTCTTACATTCTAGTTGCCTTAGGCTATCCCATAGATGCACCTTTCCCACATCACGTTACCCTATGGCACACAATGCATGCATCTAGCCCAATTGTGCACACTACATAAACACACTTTTTCATCAAAGGCTTGCGTTGAATCACCCTCAATACAACTTACACTCTAGATGTGCATCAAAGTTGGTTGGTTAGGTTGCTTATCATTAAAAAAATTTAAAACTTGAGTGAAAATTATGTGTCCAATTACTTAGATCATGTTGAACTTTAATTACAAAACAATGAAAACATGGGTTAAACATTAACCACATTAAGAGGATAAGGCCAAAACAAGGGAACCTAGGACCTACGCCCATGGCATGAATGCATGCACTTACATTATTTAAAAATATTGATAGAGAGAGAGAGAGAGAGAGAGAGAGAGAGAGAGAGAGAGAGAGAGAGAGAGAGAGAGAGAGAGAGAGAGAGAGAGAGAGAGAGAGAGAGAGAGAGAGAGAGAGAGGGAGAGAGAGGGAGAGAGAGGGAGAGAGAGGGGGAGAGAGGGGGAGAGAGGGGGAGAGAGGGGGAGAGAGAGGGAGAGAGAGGGAGAGAGAGGGAGAGAGAGAGAGAGAGAGAGAGAGAGAGAGAGAGAGAGAGAGAGAGAGAGAGAGAGAGAGAGAGAGAGAGAGAGAGAGAGAGAATTATGATTAAAGAAGAAAAGGAAGAGATAAAAAGGGGAAAGAGAGAGAGAAGAATGTTAAGAGCGGCAATAGTTAGTGGCATTCAAAGCAAGGTAACCATTGGTGCATTGATGAGTAGATGTGTGCTGCAACAGTTATGGCCATGGGCACAACACAAGGCCATAGGAAATATTGCTAAGCTATGACAATAAGCTATAAAAGAAAAAGGTGCACTGAAGCAAGCAAGAGTCCTCGATCCACCTTTTTCATTCGTTCTTGTTAGTTCATTTGTTGGGTCACTTGACCCCTTGCATCCTATGTGTTATGATAATAGTGGAGCTAGTCCCTCTATATGTCATGATTCATGATCATTGGCAATAGCACTACCATTCCTTGTTGTATTACTATGTCCCTAGGTCTATCCAATAAAGCTATTGATCACATATTGTTTTGGATTATTTCGAAAACTATCAGTCTCATCTCTGTTGAGACCATTGTATCGAATTCAAATATTAATGTGCACTTTGAAATTCTTATTTGAGTACATCATTTCTATCTCCATATTGTTTTGACTGTGTCTGTCTCCACACTTTGGACACTGACTATAGATTAGGATGCTAGTAATCACTTGTGTCAATTCTGAGTATCATCTCACTCTCCCTTGTTGCAGTGATGCTCCAATTGGATTACACATAGCAACCATAATCAACATTCCTTCACATGCTAGGCTAAATGCATACATTTTTGTAAGGTTCATCACCCGATGCAATTTCGACTCTCAGCCCCAACTCTTAGCTAGGCACGATGGTCTAGGGCTACACCAAATGGCACATATTTTGAGGCTCCTATTCTTAGTGATAATGCATCCCACATGCTAGAGTCCCCTTTATTGTTGTGAAAGTGTTGTATAGCACTTTATGCCTAGAGATGGAAGCGAATCCGCACTCCCATCAATCACTCCTTCTACTTCATGGAAGTTAAATGGTTGTTTCTTTGCTTTTGCTCATTCAATTGTTATCCCATCTATATCTCCTTCCTGATTTTTAGTCCTTAATAGAATGGTCCACCAAACCAACATCCCATTCCCAAAGTTCTCAAGGTCTTCTCATGAGGATCCAGATGCATTCATCTGCCAGTTTGATGTTGCTTACACTATCAACTTCCCTATTCAAATCAATGAGCCTCACAAATTCACCGCATTTGAATCTTTGATGCAAAAAAAGGTCACAAAATGGCTCACAGGAAAACATAGATGGCCCACCTAAAATATTGTATCGATCACTTTTCACAATAGATTTCAACCCAACCAAACAATTACACAAAAGCTTGAATGGCTTTGTAACCTCAAGCAAGGAGATAAATCAATCCTGGCTTATATGACCAAGTTCACAATCCTAACAAGTAGAATTGATCCAAACACCCAACCTTGGGATGAAATGTTAAACATCATGTATGTCCAAGGCTTCAATAAGAAAATCTGAAAATATTTTGCCTTTGAGGAGTTGTTTGGCAATAGCATAGATCCCTTTTGCAAGAAAGCTCTTAGATTGGAATAATTTGTGGCCAAAGAAAAACACAAAAAAGAAAATAAATCAACAAAGTCAATTCAAAAGAAGCAGGATGACGACACTAGTGTTTCAAACTTTGATATGCCGATTTGTAAGGTGTCATTCAGGTAGTAGTGGCCTTGAAGGAAGTGTAGTAGTCCCATAATATGGCTAGAATCTTCGTATCCCAGTCTTTTGATTTTGATGTGCTTATGCATGATGAGGAAAAATGAAGTCAGTTTCTTGATGACCTTATTAACAAAATGCTTACCTCGATCACTGACCAATTCCATGGGAGTACCATACTAGGTGAAGATATTTTTGAATAAGCATTTGGCAACCAATTTAGCAGTGTTGTCTAGGAGAGTCCATGCTTCCACTGACTTGATACATTAGTCCATTGTTGTTGTTAGGGCATACTTGCTTTTAGTGTATGCAACTACTGGGGAGATGGACCAACAAGGTTGAGACTCCATTTTTGAAAGGCCTTCAATGGTTTAAGTGGCAAGTGGTCTCTACCATCAGATTGACCCATCCTTTAGCAAGAATTGCATTGCCAAACCCACTTATGTGCATCATCATGCATGGTAGGCCACCACAAGCCAACTTGCTAGATTTTCTGGATGATTAGATCAACAAAAAAATGGCCCCCAAAGACCCCATGATAAGCTTCCTCCAAAATAGTGGATTGCTCCATTAGTAAGACTACTCTCTGTAGCACTCTTCGGAGATGCGGTTATAGAATTGGCCCATGATGGCCTCAAAACATTGGCTCCAAAGAGCCAGTCGTTTGTGTTGATCCTTCAAGAGATGGGTTGGAGGCACTTCGATATCCAAGGAGGTCAACATTTCCTTGTACCAAGTCCATGGTGATTAGGTGGTTCAGGCTCTAGTTCATCTGCTTCTACTACAAATAAGTGGGTATTTGGGAAATCATCATTGACGCCTATTGGTGCTTCTCTAAAATCTAAGTGGAAAAGAAAGCCAACAATCACAAGTTGAGTTCCCAG
This sequence comes from Lygodium microphyllum, assembly GCF_053477565.2. Classification (NCBI taxonomy): domain Eukaryota; kingdom Viridiplantae; phylum Streptophyta; class Polypodiopsida; order Schizaeales; family Lygodiaceae; genus Lygodium; species Lygodium microphyllum. The sequence goes on along the minus strand of NC_141155.1, from coordinate 106,179,672 downwards.
TTGATGTATCACTTTGTACGCAAATTCTTCCAGCAACAAAATCCAGCTTGCTAATCTTCCCATCACATTTTGTTGCTTAACTAGATAAATCAAGGTTCATCTGCTTCTACTACAAATAAGTGGGTATTTGGGAAATCATCATTGATGCCTATTGGTGCTTCTCTAAAATCTAAGTGGAAAAGAAAGCCAACAATCACAAGTTGAGTTCCCAGTTGATGTATCACTTTGTACGCAAATTCTTCCAGCAACAAAATCTAGCATGCTAATCTTCCCATCACATTTTGTTGCTTAACTAGATAAATCAAGACTGAGTAATCCACATGGAAAATAAAAGCACACCCTAGCAAATAATGTCAAAATTTATTGATGGAATAGATCATGCCTAGGAATTCTCTTTTAGTAATGGAGTGATTCTTCTCCATATTGGATAATCTCCGGCTTGCATAGAAGATTAGGCGCAACCACCCATTGGAATCTTCGTGCATGAGAACACTACCAATAGCCACATTAGAAGCATCAACAAAGACACGAAAATTTTTTGCCCAATCTAGGGGAATCACTATGGGGGCTCAAGATAATAATAGCTTGAGATGTCTGAATGCTAGATATGCTTCCTTATTCCATTGAAAATTAGCTTTTGCCACATGCGCCAACTGACTCATAGGAACAACTAAATGCACCAAGAATTTTAGGTGGCACCCATGCCAAGTGGATGGGAGCTTCCAACTCATGTTGCTAGCAAAGACCCCATCCCTACCTGATCTCCTGACTTTGAAAACACCCTTATTGTGATCTCATGAACCACATCATTTTCTTAATCAACCTAGAGACCATGTGGACAATAAAAAGTATGATGGAGAGAACTAAGAGCTTAGGTGACGCCTTGTATGACTTCCAAGCCACATTCAACAGCTTCCAACAAGCTTCTAGATTTGACATCTCCGCTATGACTCTTGATGCCATGGAAAGAAAACTCTAAGAGTTGTAAGGCCAAGGGGCTAACACCCTCAATCGATTGTTATTGGATATCAACAATGACACTAAGCGTTAGCTTGCAACCATGCAAGAAAAAATCATATAGTGTGCTAGGCTATCATAGCAAGGTTATGAGGAGCTTGGGGTAATTGCATGTTGTTATGAAGGAGGTATCAATATAGTTGGTCAATTGTCTTAAAAAGTGGGCAAAGGAAGGTACTAGATCCATGGGCTAATATAGGTAGAACTTATCCATGTGGCTCTTATGTTTGGAATCCTAAGAAAATTGTACCTACTTTGTTTTCCATCTTCATACTTCTTCTTACCATACTTCCAAAGATAAGGGGAAAAGTGCGGATTCACCTTTTCATCCTCATGAGAGTAATAAAAAGCTTTCCATGCCCTTTAGTCATTTTACAAAATGGAATATCCCAATTCTGGTTGACCCAACCAAGCTTCCCTAGGCTTCATCTTGGGTACTTACATTTCCCCACGTTGATGTGGCAAGATATTCTCTAGGTATTAAGATCTAGTTGATCGGTCCACTTTTCTACTATTTTTGGCTACTCGAATGAGCATCCTTAACTTATGTGGAGACAATGGTTTCCTGAATTTGCTTCCTTCATCTACCTTGAAATCACACACCACCACATCTTTGGCTTCTTCCCTTCCCTAATACTTTTGCATAGGCTCCCCTAGATTTTTTTTCTTCTTCTTGTGTTAGAAGTTTAGGTGATATTTGATGGTCTGTCACCTTTTGTAAGATTGAGATTTTAAGGCATGTATCATGTTAGTGTGGGCTGCATTCCATTATGGATCTTCTTATTTTGTTATCTACTTTTGTGACTCTTCTAAATCAAAATCTAGTAGCTTTGGTAGCTCCATAGGTGATGTCATGACTATGGGAGGTTCTAGAGCAATAGGGGATTAGGGACGAGTTGTTTCATCTTACAAGAGCCCTATTGTCTGTAGCTCCTTATCCTTCTATCCTTTCTTCCTTCTGTGACAGATTAATTCCTCTTTAGTTTGTTATAAGTCCATCAAATTGACTTTTTGGATTTTTTTGGATCTTCTAGGTTGCCAATGATTGCTCCAAGGTGGGATTTGAGTTCTTCAAGGCCATTTGTTTGTGAGGAATTGGCCAATAGACTTGCTTCCTTGAATAGTTGTTGTTGCTTAGTTATGATGAATTTGTAAGTTTGTATTTGGATCTTATACTAGCTTTCACCAAATAAAGCTACCCCTAGGTCATTAGAAAGCTTCATAAGTGTCATTTCATACACTTTTGTCTGTCTCCTTCTAGCAGTGTTAGCTATCATTTCTTGCAGACTTTGCATATGCAACCTTCCATTGATCCAATTCCTATAGATGTTATTGTAGTCACCCTTCATGTAATCTAATTTTTGTCTTCTCTTAGGATAGTTAGAGGGGCAAACTATGTCATTTGATTGTTCATCTCGAATAGTTGTTTACACAAATTGTCTACCTCTTCCCCTATAGCTTTCAAGGTTGGATCCTTTTCTTGTAGTTCCAAGGTCTTCTCTTGCAGTTTTGAGTCCTTTTCATCCTTTTTTTTTGGAATTTTTATACATGATCTTCAGATTCCCACTTTTATCTTCTTTTATGTAGCTCTTCCTTGGCTACTATCGACTTAGCCTTATCCCTTCTAAGCTTTTCACAAAGCTTCTCCAAAGCTACTACTTTGCTAGTGGTATAGGCCTCTTATAGGTGTTCCATGTGTGCTGTCAAACAATTCCCTAGGGCCTCTATTCTTGTATTTTACTTGAGGTTTCCTTTATTCTTTTATGAGCTCACTTATCTATACTTGCATGCTTTCCATTTGTGCGATGAGCTGATGCAATATTGCCAAGTTAGAGGATTGTGAATTCTCTGTTCCTAGCTTTTAGTTGAGGTTTCCCTTGTACTTATGTGCTCACTTACCTGTGCTTGCATGCTTCCCATTTGTGTTATGAACTGATGCAATATTATTGAATCAGAGGACTGTGAACCCTCTATCATTTTTCCTTTCTTTTTCACGATTCTACTTTTTCTATTAGGATTGTGGCCACTTTCTCTAAGATGGTCCCTTACATGCTTTTCTCATATGAGGCCCTTGCCCTTGATTACTTGCTCACAATCTTCCTTACTTTGATGTATTTTGGCTTGCCATTTCTTCCATTATTTTTTCAATATCTTCTTGGTAGCTTTGAGGACCATATGTTCTTCTTCTGTCTCTCCTTCATCTGGGTCATCTATGTAGTGGATATAGAAACTTGCAACACCCTTGTCCATTCTTGCTCACAATCACATCTCTCAATATCAACCACACACACACACACACACTCTCACTCTCTCTCTCACACACACACACACACACACACACACACACTCTCTCTCTCTCTCTCTCTCTCTCTCTCTCTCTCTCTCTCTCTCTCTCTCTCTCTCTCTCTCTCTCTCTCTCATATGGTAAAGGAGAAAACTACATTTGTGCATAGTGGATATAGAAAATCACAACAACCTCTTCCATTCTTGCTCTCAATCACATCTCTCAATAGTAGTGACTCTCTCTCTCTCTCTCTCTCTCTCTCTCTCTCTCATATATAGTTGAGGAGCAAATTGTGTCTATTTATAGTAGATATAAAAACTTGCAACACCCTCTCAATCATATCTCTCAATAGTAATCACACAAACCCACACACACACACACACACACACACACACACACACACACACACTCTCTCTCTCTCTCTCTCTCTCTCTCTCTCTCTCTCTCTCTCTCTCTCTCTCTCTCTCTCTCTCTCTCTCTCTCTCTCTCTCTCTCTCTCAGTGTCTCTCTCTGTGCACCTTCTTTTGTTGCTTGTTGGGTTCTCAATTAGGGTTTTCTACATCTTCCCTTTGTCTATCTTCATTTTCTTGTGTTTGTGATGGTAGTTATGGCATCATACATAGGATTTTGAAGCTACCCTGATGTGGATGGCTATTATTTGGGAAAGGGAATCACCACAATTTATAATACTATGCTTTGCTTCTTTATAGCTCACTTGGGTAATTTGTTCTTGGTAGAAGACTCTATGAGCTTTGGCAAGGGGTTGTTGTAAGTGAATAGGAGATGAAACACTTATGTTGCTACCTATAGTTTCTCCTCTTGTATTCTTGGCATTGGTACCCCTTCATTGTTAATGATGGGATTATCCCATCACTAAGGTTGTTGTGAAGGGGCATTGCAAGTGAATAAGTGATGAAACACCTATGTTGCTACCTAAAGTTCATCCTCTTGTATTCTTGGCATTAGTACCCCTTCATTGTTAGTGACGGTATTATTCCATCACTGGGTTACATGGACCAATCTCTGAGATTTCACATATTTTCTTATCTTTGCTTTTATGCTTAGGGTTCTTTCCATCACCTGAGGGTTGATCTCAATCACAATCTCATGGCTCTCCTAGTGGTCCTTTGTTATTGATAAAGTATTCAAATTTAAATGCTATTTTTATTAGGATGATAGTAGCAGATGGCTATTTCACATGTTGCAAAGTGGATGTTTTGGCCAATAGCTTTAATGTATTCAATTGATTTGCATTTTGCTAGCAATTCATGGAGTGATTGGTAGTGGTTCACCAACCCCTTTATGTTGCTAATTGTATAGAATGAAACATGGCCCACTTTGTACATATTCACATCTAAGTTAAAGTCACTACATTATTAAGCAATGAAAATAACCTTGTCCTCATTCAAGGGATCTTTGATGAGGATAGGCCTCTTGCGAGTCCTTGCTTTGTTACTTCTTGGTGCCTTGACCTTACAAGTAGAAAAAAGATTTTTGTGAGCTTCTAAAGAAAATTGAATTGAAAAATTTCAATTTTCTTATTAAAAACTGTTTCCACACTTGAAAAAGTTGAAATGCACATCCTGAAATCTAAAGTCTTACCCACTTTCTTACATTTGTATCATAGTTAATGGTTCCTTGTTTGTTCTCTAGTTCTTGAGTTCTTGATTGCTTTTGAATTCCTAAAGGACTTGGCTCTTGAAGGCTTGATCTTTTAGTCTTTGGAGTTAGTCTATTAGTCTTTGAGGTCTTGATTGCAATCTTGGTCTTCCTTCCCCCCTCCAAAATTGGAGTAAGCTTCCAAGCTTGGGAGAGTATGTCATAACATCTGTGAGATGAAAGGCTTTATGTTTTTGAAGTTTTATTGCTATATACAAAGGAGAGTGGTATTCTATTAATGTATAATAGAAGAGTGTTTTAGAATCCACTAGCTAATAAAATTCGGGGTTATACTCCAACTCAACCAAGGCATTTGGGTCATCAAGTCAAACCAAGATCTCACAAAGATAAGAGATGATGTCATTCAAGAGCGAGAGACTCTATGAGCTTTGGCAAGGGACTATGGTGATAACATTTCTTCCTAAAGCAATGGCTTCAAAACACAAATTTTGTACCGTTTCTTACCGAAGCAAGCAATCAAGCTCCAATGATGGTCTAGTCTATCAATGGTAGGAAGTTGAGGAGTGCTACATATGTATATGAAGGAAGTATTTTGATCATGTCTATGTTGGCTGATCCAAGATCTATCATTACGAATAGTTTGGCAAAGGTGCCAAATGTAGAATTGAGTTGTAGAAAGCATTTTGATGGTGGATTTTATGCTTGAATGGACAATAGCAAGTTTAACTTTAAATTGAGCATGACACAATCAAGAAAAGGTAGAAACCAAGCAAAATTTTAAAGTTTGAAGACTATTGTATAGTAGACAAAAGGATAAATGTACATCCCTTGGCTTTTTCTTACTTTTTATATGGAATCAATTTTGAAGCTTTATTTCCACCTATTAGACATGGGTGTATCCAAAAAACTCCACACAAAGTTGACATTGTGTTGCACACCAACTCTAAGGTAGGATTCCTCGCTAGCCTCCATTGCTCTCCTTGTATTCGACAAGTAGTGATGAAGTACGCTTTGGCCAAATACTAAATCTTGCCTTTGTGTGATATTGAGGACTCCATGAGCTATTGGCTTTAGTCAAGCCTCTAGGATGTTGAAGCATATATAGAAGGAAATTATCCACCTAGCATGAATTACCAACACACATATAAAAACATCAACATAAGTATATTGAGAAGTCATGAAACGAGAAATATATCATATATTGAAAAATCACGTGAACGAAGATACCATCAACCATCATCACCCCTATAAGAACAATTTCTTCCATAATGAACCTAGTATAATCTCCAAATGCAAATGAGGCACATGTTGGGGATAAAGACCCCTCTGCCTAGTTGCTCATGTATTACTACACTGACAATACTCACACACTTGTACACTGTAGATGGCAAGCACCCATCACTGTCACTTCATTCTTTATTCTTTCAGTGATATTTGAATAAAGGAAGGCCAGTCACACATTATGACTATTGGAGTTCCCACATCACATGTCTCTCTCTATCTTGCTCTTGCTCCTTCCGCCATAGCTCTTGCGGAACGCTCATGTGCTTTCACTTTGAGCTCACTCCCTCCAACTAGTATTAGAGCCATTGCACTGGCATTGAGGAGCTCTTCCCTTCAATTTTCTTCAGCCCGAGACAAAAGTTTCAGCTTTTGAAGGTTCCATGGCAATTTAGCCCTCTTCTTCTCGGGGTATGAATCTTGCTCTTGCTTCTTCCCTAGTTACTCCCTCCACTTGAGGATTGTTCTAGAGCTTGGATAACCTTGTTTGAGCCTCAGTAAGTGCTCAAAAGTAATCATTACAAGTGGCAAGACTAGTAGCAACATCAATGTGATTTACGCTAGTTTTCTAGCTCTTGTCCCTGGCACTACTATAGGCATTGGCAACTCTATAGCATTCGACAAAGCTTTGGCACCTCTCCTGACATTGTTTGGGACTTATTGGAGTATCCTTTGCAAGTGCATACCTTAGCCATTGTTTGTACATTTAGGATAGTTTTCTATAATACAAATAGGGCCTGCCATTACTTCATTGTTTGAGCTTCATTGATGCTCATACACTTATGCATTGATGCTAGGATGCTTGATACATGTCTTGAGATGCTTCTTGGATAGGTTTGAGCTTTTTTTACTCAATTTGAAGCAAGGTTCTTTGTTGTCTATACAATGGATATCAAGTATTTCACTTAAAAGTTTTATGCATTGAAGGCTTATATGTTTCTCAGGTACTGCATATGCTAATGTACATACTCGGCACACTGATGTATGGGCTTGGGCATGTCTATGGTGATACTTAAGGCTCTGTTTTGAGTCCCATTGGACGCTTTAGTACCTTAGTTTTATACTTTAGTTGCTTTCATCATTCCATTACGGGCTTGAAGAATATATTGGGTTTTTTGCTTCTAGATGTATGCTTTATGGATCTTGGATGTATGGCTGATCTTTTGAGCTTTGCTTGCTCATTTGGAATTCAACTTTTACTGTAGTGGGAGCTATTCAGATTTATGTATTGAGCCACATTTGGCACTTAGATATACTATAGAGCATTTGGTTATGTAGACCAGCTTGAGCTTATTACAACAATCTGACTCATTGTGATATGTGCATGCTCTCTTGATATTTATTGGATGCAGTTACCCTATTGTGGGCTAATTTGATCTCTTGGCTTGGACCTGATACTTATGTATGTTAGGGTGTTATTAGTGGTATTTATATGTTTTTGGGTTATGTATTGAGCTTTGCTCTTAGCAGGTTATACATCTAGAAGTTCTTCATTTACCCTTGAGACCTACCTTGTGCATGACGTCTAGGCTTATTGCATGTATGGTTATTGTCACATTGCACGTGTGAGAATCTTTAGTGTGGGTTGTTCTTGGCTTTTTCCTTCTTAGTTGCTCATAGTTGGTTGTTGGCATATTGCTATCATTTATTGTAGTAGCCTATCATTTCTATTTTATGCATTCTGTTTGAGGGTAGTTACTTAGACTTAGTAGTTACTTGTAACAATTTGTGGATAGCTTATTCCTTTGGTAGTACCTCTTGTCTCTCTCTTGATTTAATAGTGGTTTTAGGGCTGATTTGCAAGGTATTATAGCAATCCGTTTTTCCCTTCAAGGCACTTACTCGGTCTCATTATGGCTAGTGGTTCTCGCGATAGTGCTATCTTCAATGTGGAGAAAATGAATGGGACCAACTACAACCTTATTAAAAAATGAGGGTGCCAAACCCAAAAACATTGTGGCTAAGGATTGGGATGAACTGGATGAGCTATGCGAGTCCACATTCATTTTATCACTCTCTTAAGCAGGTTCATTACAATGTTATATTTGAAAGTCATAATGCATATGAGCTTTGGACACAAATTAAGAATATTTATGACAAGTAGAGTCTTGCCTCTCAAATGTATTGGCTAAAACAAGTGATTGACCACATGAAGGAAGGGACTTCTATGTATGTACACTTGAATGAATTTCACTCCATCATTACCCATTTAGCTTCACAGGAGATTGAGTTCAAGGATACTTTATATCCTTTATTTCTTCTTGATACTCTACCTGAGTTGTTGGACACTTTTGCTATGGCTCTATGTGCTAAGGATAGGTTGAAATTGTAGTATGTTGAGAGTGCCCTCTTGATAAAAGATGTGAATAGAAAGAACATGGATGCTTTGCATGTGTCACATGCATTGATTGTGAGAGGTTGACGACAAGAAAGAACTAGCCATGGTAGAGACTCTAATAGGTCTCTATCTAGGACACATGGACAGTCTCACAATAAGTCATGTGGATGCAAGTCCGATCTTACTTGTCATTATTATAAGAAAGAAGGCCATATTTAGCCACAATGCCATAGAATGCACGAAGACAAGTGTAAGGAAAAGGGAAATGCTAAAGTGCACGAAAAGAATGATGATCGTAGCATTGTGCCTAGCAAGTCTAGTGTCAAGATTGAGAATATTAATGTGGTGCAGCCCAATGTATTCGATGATCTTATATTGGCAGCCTCTTCATTGGATGCTTCACAATAGCTGGCTAATGCTTTGCCAGGCTATACTAAGCGTTGATTGATGGATTCAAGAGCTTACTTTCATGTGGCCCTCATAGAGAGCAGTTTCACTCCTATCGCAGTATGACTAGATATGTCTATTTGAGTAATGACCTAGCACTGGAGATAGTTGGTATTGGTGATGTCTAGCTACAATTTGGTTCAAGCAACATGTTCACTCTTCATGATGTACATCATGTACTAGCTCTCGCAAAGAGTCTTATCTTTGTTGTTGGCATTTTGGATGATGCAAGTTATGTTGTCTCTTTTGGTGATTTCTCATGGAAGATTACCCGTGAGAATCTTGTTATTGCATGTGGTACTAAGTCTAGTACCCTCTATTCTTTGCTTGTATATGGGTTAGTTGACCATGTTTTGGCTGTGGCTATGGTTCCACATGTATCTCTTTGGCATCGTAGTAGCCTTGGGCACATGTCTTTGAAAGGAATGAAAATGCTTATCAATTCGTAGTATCTTTCACCTATAGACTATAAGTGTTTTGATTCTTGTGACCATTGTTTAGATGGTAGACAAATATGTAGTATGCATAAGAAGTTTGACATGAAGCACATGGGTGAGACTTTGACTCTTATTCATTCGAATGTATGTGGTCCCATGCCTTGTCAGTTGTGCTAGGTGGTGCAAAGTACTTTGTCACATTCATCGATGATTACTTACATAAGGTTTGAGCTTACCCTATTAATTGGATGCCTTATCTACCTTTCAGTGTTGGCTTGCTCTTTTTGAGAACCAATCTAGGTATAGGCTAAAATGTCTAAGGTTAGATAATGGGGATGAGTATGTCTCGAAATCTTTTGAATAGTTTTGTGATGAGTGGGGTACTAAACGTTAGTTGACCACCCCTTACACCCCTCCCTAAAATGGTATTGTAGAATACATGAATAGAACAATTCAGGAGAGAGTCTGTAGCAGTAGTATGATTAGACAAGTAGGCTTACCATATCACTTTTGGATTGAGGCACCTACTACTGTCGTACACGTGATTAACCAGTCCCCTTGCACTACTATTGATGCCATATTATAGAGGAGGTATGGGCTAAAAAACCTCCATCATACGCTCATTTGTGCATCTTTGGTTGTGAGGCATTCTACCATATTTCCAAGGATAAGCACAATAAGTTGTGTCCTTAGTTTGTGAAATGCATCTTTCTTGGTTATGGGGATGCAGGTGAGATTGGTTATCATCTATGGAATCTACAAGCTCACAAGGTTATTTGCAGCCATGATGTAGTTTTCCATGAGGAAAACATGCATAAGCAACTTGAGCAGGTGATTGAAATACATGGGGTGATCTTTTAGGAGGAGCCTCTTACTACCATACACCTAGGTTGACAGCTTATAGAGTATTGATGCTCTAGTGGCCTAGGCTCCACCTATTGTACATGATTAGCCTGTTTCAAGATGCTCTACTAGAGCTAGATGCTAGCCTCCTCCTACTCAGTGCTTTATGCTCTCCATGGATTATGTTATGGTGATAGATGTAGGTGAGCCTCTCTCTTATGATGAGGCTATGCATAGAGATGATAGTCACTTATGGGACAAGGCTATGCAGTTGAAGTTTGACTTCTTACATACTAACTATACAAGGAATTTGGTTCCTTTGTCTAGTGGCAAGAATGCTATGCAAGTGGGTATACAAATTGAAACTTATCCCTAGATGCACTAAGCTTGCTTATAAGACTAGATTGGTAGCTAAGGGTTTCAAGTAAGAACATGGTGTTGATTCGGATGAAGTAGTATTTTCTCATGTGGTCAAAATGGTGATCCTACACTTGGTACTAGCATTGGTTGCTCAGACCTTTATCAAATAGATGTAAAGATGTCTTTTCTCCATGGGGACTTACATGATGAGATTTATATGTAGTAGTCTAAGGGCTTTGAGGAAAAAGGCAAGGAACACCTAGTGTACAAGTTGAGAAAGAGATTTTATGGCCTTAAACAGACACCTAGGGAATGGTACCACTAGTTTGATGCTTTTATACATTCACAAGGATATAGACATTGTGCTATGGACTGGTGTTTATATACAAAAACGGCTTGTGATGGTAGCCTTATGATTTTGGTACTCTATGTGGATGATATGCTTATTGCTGGGAGCACCCATGAAGAGATGGATACCTAAACTCAGCTTAAGAAGAGCTTTAGGATGAAGCACATGGGACATGCCTTAGATATTCTCAGGATGCACATCACATGCGATCGCTCCAAGGGCTCCTTTATGTGTCTCAAGAGAAGTATATCTACAAAGTTCTTGAGTGATTTCATATGCAGGATGGTAAGCCTATTGGCTGTCCTCTACCTTCTCATGTGAAGATAAGTCAAGCTAATGACCAAAATGCTGAGATAGCCAAGATTCCTTATGCATTTGTAATGGGCAATTTGATGTATGCCATAATAGTTACTTGTCCTGACATAGCACTTGCAATGGGAGTTATGGCATGCTATATGGCTAAACTTGGTAGATGGCATTGGGATATAGTGAAGGGTATCATGAGTACTTGAAGGGCATAGTAGCTATATGCATATATTATGGTGGCTAGAATACAAGAGTCATGGAGCACACTGACTCTAATTATACAGGACATGCAGATAGTAGGAAGTCCACCTCTAGCTATGTCTTCACTTTTGTTGGAGGTGCTATTTCTCGGATGTCCACGGTGCAAAAATGTACGGCCCTCTCTACTACTGAGGCTGAGTATGATGTAGCCACCACTGAAGCTTACAAGAAGACTCTCTAGTTAGGCCATTTGATGATAGACCTTGGCATGACTGATGTGGTCCCTGCATGACATTTGGAATCTTTGAGTGCTATCCAATTAGCTAAGAATTTGGTCTTCCATGTGAAGATGAAACACATTGAGGTGTGTTATAACTTCATCAAAGAGGTAATTGATGACAAATTTGTTGACCTTGTTAAGATCTCAATTGACCAAAATCTTGTAGATCTGTTCATGAAAAGTCTCTTAGTGGAGTGTTTTGCCTTCCTTAGGAAGTTGATGGGTGTTGGATGAGATGACATTTTTTTTCCTCATCCTGTTATACTTATGTACATTAGTCCTTTGTCACTTTTTTCTTGTTCTCTCCTCACAAGGGACACATTTGCCTTTAAGTGAGAGGTTGTTAGGGGTAAAGGTGCACATGCCTAGCCACTCGTGTATTACTACACTGATAGTACCCGCACACCTGTACACTGCATGTGGCTGGCCCATCATTTTCACTTCATTCTTTATTCTTTCAGTGACATTTGAATAAAAGGAAGGACAGTCACACATTATGACTGTTGGGGTTTCCACATCTTGTGTCTCTCTCTGTCTTGCTCTTACTTCTTCCACCATAGCTCTTGCTTCCACTCGTGTGCTTCCACTCTGAGCTCACTCCCTTCAGCACACGCTTTTCAATCCATGAAGATGAAGTGCTTGGATGCACAAAATAGAAGATTAAAGGTGATTAGTATTAAAAATCAAGGTGATCATTGAATGGAATTAAGAATTAAAGCAAGTAATCTCCAAACTACCCAAAAATCCACCTAAGATAGATGCAAGATAAATGGCCCATCCAAAGTCTACCAAGCATGCTAAAGAAACCTTGAGCCCATAGCAAATATGGTTTCTATTAAGTCTAATTTCTCAATACCCATTATGGTCTCTGATGAAGGATTGATTATGTTGAGAACGTATGGACGCTTGAGGTTCCAAGTAAGTAATCAAACACATGGATCTTAGAATGTAGCTACTACATACATAAGTACAATCTTCCACACAAGCAAAAATCTTACCTTCTACATACGATCATTGTATTTATGTTTTAAATATGCCAAAACCTCTTATTCCTTGACGATCTCTAGTTCTCATTAAGATTCTTTGTTGCCTCTCCAATTTTTGTATGCAGTTCCTTTTGAAACTCATCTTATAAAACTCAAAGATTGAAAGTGTTCAAGTCTTAAATTTTTAAAAAGTTAATATCCAAAATAAGAATACCTAATAAACTAATTAAGCCATGTCCTCTCTTGCCAATGGATACCATCATGGGGAGATTTTTTATTTAAGCTTCTTTTTTGCCTCTAAGCTCCTTGCAAATTGTGATGTTTGCTCTTGCAAGTATATCCTCATGCCATAGTCACAAATGTTGGCAACAAAAGAGATACAAACAATTCAATATTTACTCATTCATGTAGAAAATGCTTGCAAGTAATGCAACTTCATTAAGCTTGGTTGGATCAATGATAGTGCTAATAACCCTCAAATGCCATAACCTCACATCTAGAAACTTCTTTTAGTTAAGCTCCATCTAAGCTACTGTGTAGTGGTTTCCTTCCCAAACATAAAACATCTTATTTGAAGGAAATGCAAGACTTCTTTTTCCTCTCAAATCATTCTCAAACTCCTCATCAATATCTTACCAATGGGAATCCCATTCGATAGGGATTTCATTCACCACCAGTGGCATCTCTTGATTGGTTGGAGAGACAATCATTACAATGAAAGTGCCATTCTCAAGCTAATAGGTCTCTATTCACAAGTGCAAACTCTAGAAGAGACATATTGCTTCTTAAACTACACATACTTGGGTATGGGAATATGTGACATGAGGGGTTGGGTAGACATTTTGAGACATCTAGAATCTTGCCGCTAGATAATACATTATCACCTTTCATCTCCATTGTATTAGTCAACTCTCTGTTTATTTCCTTCTTGCCTTCAAAAAAGCACGTTGAACTTGTTATAATACTATGATTAGAATAATCTTGTTGTCTTCTAATAGAGACCTTATATGCAAAATAAACATTCAAAAAGTAAAACACTTCAAATATTGAATCCCAATTTGTACAGTCTCATGAAAGTACTAGATCCAATTACATTTTATATGAATTTCCATGAAATCATCATTGTCCATTGTCAAGTGATACAAGTCTAGATCCACTTTGCTACTGAGCCTGAAGTCTTGGATGTAAGAAACCAACAAATAAACCAAAGGAATAAATCATGCCATTCTTATTTTTGACTATACACTAATTATCACTTCCTCTAAGGTAATTTTTTCCTCACCTATCTCTTCCCTTAGGGCCATTGAACTCAACTTGCAATTTAGTGTTGGCACTTCAAGTGTTGGCCTAGACATGTGGAGCAACTTGATAGTCAAGTCTCTTGAATTTTCCATGAAGATGTGGAGCTCTATGCTGCTTGCAAATGTACCTTTCTCAGTTTGTCATCATTAAGCCTATGAATTATGGTAGTGTCCCTTTGAGTCACGTGGCAAGACCCTACAACAAATCATTAGTATTGCTTTGAGAGAGCATCTTGAGCCAACATGAGGATTTGGAGCATCTTGAGTGAGCTTGATCAGCATCAAAAACATTGTTGTAAGCTATGGTGCAAACCTTGAAGAGCAATGGCCCTCTAATGCAATGGGAAAGAAATAACCATGACTTGGCTACATCCCTTGGCCTATGGTGTACATCCTTTGACTAGCATCTCAAGCCAATTTTCTAGTTGAGTTTTCTCATATTGAGGATTAGTGTTGTGATACATTTTTATGGGATTGAAATTAAGCATGATTTACAACTATTCTTTGATTTTGCATCACTTATAGCATAACTCATATCTGATTTTGTAATGGAAAACCATGACTTATAGCTATTCTTCGATGCAGACTTACAACTATGCATTAGTGCTTGGAGTGACTCTTTGCAAATGCATTCAAACTTTAATAGCTATACGTTGGCAATGCCTGCAAATGTCTACAATGTTCGTGTGCTTGAAGGCTAATGAGAGTCCTCTCAATGTTTGCAAATGGCACATTGAAGAAAGTAGTATTCAACATTTGTAAATGGAATTTGTCAAGGGAAGCATTGATTCTTTTGTGTTGACTATCAACCTTGTCAAGCCCACCTTCCTAATTGCTATCCAGGTCATTGAATAGCGATGCACTAGTAGTGTCTACAAGTGTCTATGTGCAAATGGATGCAGTGTCTGTATTATAGCTTCCCACTCTCAAAAAGTAAGTAGGCATGTAATTAGCAAGTTGCTAGCTTCTTTAGTAGGGATTATTAGCACCACTCTAGATTTTGAGCAAGTAGTGTCCCTCTTGTAGCTCCCTGCTCCAAGAAATTGAAAAAGAGAGGAAGGTGATAATTATAATGTGGATCATGAACTTGACACTAATTCTCTTGAAAAGAACTTCAAAGTCTAGACCCAATCATTGAGGAGGAAGGGGAGGCACTAGTTTTACAAATGACCGTGGTCTTCATGGACAACCTGGATGACAACGTTACGTGAAAGCCATTGACAAGGCATATGACGATGGTGCAGATCCATGAGTTATAAATAGGAGAGGTGGGAGTGTATCAAAAAAGCAAAAGCTTATTGTGTACTATGACTATAAGAGAGGAGATAGCTAGTAGTCTTACTATGCCCTAGGAGTAGTTGTTATCACCATGGTAAGTAATGGGGGGGACTCAGGATAAATTTCAAGCTCCTTCCCTTGTTGCCTGGAGAAGGGGCAAGAGTCAACTTTCCACATCATTGAGTGGGTTTGTTTCGCGGCTCATTGAGATTTGAAACTCGTCACACGATATGCTTGAAATGTAAATTGATGACACACTTTTCCTAAATTCATCAAATATATTGTAATTTATTATAACCTTAATCTAACAAATCGATGTAGCACATTTATAAGCAATTTCGAGCTTGATGTTCAAATTTCACAGGTTGATTCTCGTGAAATACTTCTATAAGATACTGACTAGCATTTCTGAGTTTATATATATTGTTGTTTGAAGTGCAAGACATACATTTTACATAAACATGGTTTTCAAATAACATTACGTAGCTAAATTTAGTTACTTTTTTCTTTATGTTATAGAGCCTAGGGCTTTGACAAGCCATAAAACTCTTAGTAAATGTTTAAGGAAAAAGCATTTGTAGATCATTAATGGAAACTAATGAAACCCTAGGGCTTTGACTTGCCATTAAACTTTCAATAAATGTTTAATGAAAAAGAATTTTTAAATCATTAATGCAAATGAATTAATTCATAAAATGAGTAAGCTCAACTAATGGGATTCAAACCTCCAACCTCTAACACCAATAGTACACCATTCATACCATAAAAGCTAACAACTGGTTACTCATAA